>NC_139764.1:3438009-3993244 GCF_965231275.1 Zosterops lateralis
CCAAGGCACTCGGATTAATTATTATTATTATTATTATTATTATTTTTATTTTTATTATCAGTGTGGGTGTGGGTGGGTGGGTGTGTTTGAAGTCAAATGCTAAGAGAAGTCTACCTCTTCCTGACTGGTGGAGGTTGGTTGTTCCCAATTAAAGGCCTTTTTTAATGTTCCCAAAGGGAACTCTGTTTCCAATTGTGGGTTTATTGGTTTAAGACAGCGATCTAGGCTAACACAATGCTTCTTCGGTGCTATCGGTCCTGTCCGCAGAGGGTCTCCCACAGCGAGTTTTCCTTTGCATGTCACAAAACAAAACTGTACATTATATGTATTACAGGATGTATGCAGCATGGTTGGTTTTGTTTGCTCTTGGGTTTGGTTTTATTTCACTGTTTTTCTTTTTTTTTTTTTTTTTTTTTTTTTTTCCCATCCTCCTCCTCTCCTCTTTTTTCCTCTTTTTTTTTTTTCCTTTTTTGTTTTTTTTTTCCCAAACGGAATTGGAAACAGCGACGTGTTTGCTCAGCAACTAATCAGGGACAATTTAAAAACAGCCATAACATACCATACATGCTGTCTAATCCAAAAGTTAGGAAAAAAAAAATAAAACCAACCAACCAAAATTAAAAAAAAAAAAACCAACATACACAACATGTAAATTATTGCACAAGAGAAAGGCTCAAAGTTTGCGTAAAATGCAATAGTATTGCCCCGATACAGATCATGCATTCAAACGGTGAGAACAAAAAGAAAATAAACAGGGTGTGCTGGTGACAAGCACTTTCCAAATATCCTTAGCTTCCATGACTTCCATCACAAGGGACTAGAAAACCTCTACAGGGATGCGGGATGGGTTAGGGATGGGGGTGGATGGGGGGAGGGGGGGGTACGAATATACCTCTATTCAGTTTTTATCTCGTTATTCAAGACTCGATCACTGTGCCATTTTTTCATGTGTTTCTCCAGGGTACTGTACACGCTAAAAGGCATCTTACAAATCTCGCATTTGTAAACGTCCTTTCCCACCTGCCCGTGTGTTTTCATGTGCCGGGTGAGCTTGCTACTCTGGGCGCAGGCGTAGTTGCAAAGCTCACACTTATACGGCCTCTCGCCCGTGTGGCTCCGTCTGTGGACGGTGAGATTACTACAGTTCTTGAAGACCTTCCCACAGTACTCACAAGTGTCGCTGCGTCTGCCCTCTTTTGAGCTGGGCCTGCCAGGGCCCGGGCCACTAATATGGGGGGTGCTCCCTCCGCTTCCCGTGCCGCTGCGGCCTGATATCCCTCCATCCAGCTCGCCCGGCGGCGTGGAGAAGCGCAGGCTGCCGTTCTCCGAGGAGTGCTCGGAGGAGGAGGCGAAGGGCGATTGTCGGGAGTCACCGAAGCTGAGGAAGGGGTCCTTCAGCTGCCGGGAGGCGGCGTAGCCCGCCAGCCACTGGGAGTAAACGTTCTCGGTGTTGGGCATGGCGGCAGCCGGCAGGTCGAACTCCTTCTCCAGCTTGATGCGTTTGGAGAAGGGGCTCAGGGAGCTGGGGCTACCCAGCAGCAGCTTTTTGGACAGGCCTCCCGAGACAGACTCCCCCGGGGAGCAGCCCCGGCCGTTGACGGCCCCCTCGTCAATGCGGTCGGACTCGCCAGCCACCGAGTCTTCGTCGCAAGTGTCCCTGTGCACCTCAGGCTCGGGGAGGTGGCCCCGCTTGTGTTTCTCCCCCAGGACCTGGTGGAAGGCCTCGCTGAAGTGCTGCATGGAGCTCAAGACCATGCCCTGCATGACGTCCGGCATCGCCCGGCCCTCCTCACCAGCCCGCGAATTGTTCTCGTGGTGACGGGCAGCCTCCAGGCTCATCCCAAAGCCATAGTCCGGCCTGTCGCTCTCATTTAAGTCCTCCTCCTCTTCCTCCTCCTCCTCCTCCTCTTCCTCCTCCTCCTCCTCCTCTTCCTCATCCCCATTCTCAGGGACCATGTTTGGGTCATTCTCGCTCTTGAACTTGGCCACCACGGACTTGAGGGCGCTGCTGGCGCTGCCCACCAGGTCGCTGGTGCCCGGCTCAGGGGAGCTGGCGGTGGAGAGCCCATCGTCTGACTTCACTGTCATGGGGGAGGACTTGTGCATGTGGGTCTTCATGTGGCGCTTCAGCTTGCTGGCCTGCGTGCAGGCGTGGTCGCAGAGGTTGCACTTGTAGGGCTTCTCCCCCGTGTGGCTCCGGCGGTGGACCACCAGGTTGCTCTGAAACTTGAAGGTCTTCCCGCAGAACTCGCAGGACTTGGACTTCATGGGGGGCTGGGAAGGAGGAGGAGCAGACTGCAGAGGAGGAAGGGGTGGCGTGGCCAGGAACGGGGGCTTGCTGCCAGGCTGGAAGGGCTGCAGCAACCTTTGCATAGGGCTGGGCCGGCTTGGGGACAAGGGTGGGCTGGAGGTGTTGCCGGCCAGCTCCCGCAGCCTCCGGGAGAAATCCATAGCAGGGGGCTCCATCGCCATGGGGTTCAGTCGCAGCACCCTGTCAAAGGCACTAGGGTGATGGGTGGCCAGAGCCATTTCTTCCGCACCCAGGCGCTCAATGCGATGCGGATCCAAATGGTGCCTCGGGGGAGGGCTAAAGAGGGGCGGCGTGGGTGGGAAACGCCCTTCTCCCAGCCCCGACGCCTCCCTCGAGACCGAGCCGGGTATTCTGAGCAGGTTAAAAGGGTTATTGTCTGCAATGTGAATCCCGTGGAGAGGTGGCTGGGAAGGGCACTCTGCACCTAGTCCTGTTGGGATACCAACCCGTGGCGTCAGGGGGCTGCCATGCTCGCTTTCTAGGTAGATCCGTAAGCCGTGCGTGTTCTGTGCGTGCTGCAAGAGGAACCAGGCGCTGTTGAAAGGCTGTTTACAAGTCGTACACGTGTAGCTGCTGGGCTCATCTTTACCTGCAAAATAACACAACAAGCAGCGTCAATCTCCGGCTGTCTAGCAGCGGGCGAGCGCTCACCTCCCCCGCCTAACCTCCTCTCCTCCTCCTCTGGGACACTCAGCTGGGAGCTGGGAAAGGAACATCCCAGCTGAGGGACAGGCAGGGGACATGAATGGGAAAGGACGAGGGACGCAATGGGGAAATCTAAACCCACACCAAGCACATCCACCCCCTCCCACCAAGCCCAGCTCTGGGTTCAAAACTGAACCATGCTGGGTAACCATAGAATAAAACAAGCCAAGAAAAGCAAGAGATGTAAAAGTCAATCAATGCCTGCTCCAACTTGGCAGACTATATGCTGCAAGAGGCTGCAGGCATTTAGAATGTTGGTAAATAAATATGTAAATAAATATATAAATAGTCAGATAAATAAATACAAAATAAAGAAATCCCCTTCTGAAAAGCATTCCACACGGATCAGTTCAAAGCATCACAACTGCCAGCAAGCTGGGCATCAACACGTTTTTAGTCTCTTCCTTATTTTGAGACTAACAACGTGTACAAAATTAACAATCAATTTCTGCTCCTTAGCAGAGATTCACCTCTGGGGCAAGGAAAGAAATAAAGAAATAAAAAGGGAAAGGGGGGGAAAAAATAAATCAAGCATGGGACAGGGAAAGAGGAAGACAGAGAGAGCGGCAGCTCTGCCAGGGAAAGAGCTGGAGGGTGGCCAGGAGGCCTGGCCGAGCGCCCCGCCGGAGCCGCATTATTTCTCTCGTGCTGAAAAGAAGCTGAGGATGGTAAATGCCACTTTGGCAAGTAGTGAGCTAACTCTATTTCATGATAATTTATTTTTGGAGATAACACGGACATTATAAAAGAGCAACCAACTAATAAATAACTAAACAAAAAGCTGGCTAATAATGACAGCAGAAAGCAGCCCCTTCTAATATATGGCAAAACAAGGGGGATGAATAACTTTTTAAGGGTTGCCCGTGAGGGAAGAGTGGCGTGAGATATGGTGAAGGTGAGGGCGCCTTTATTGATTACTGGGATTTTGCAAATAATTCACTTCCAACCCCAAATGGATGCTTTTTGCTAAATGCTGGTAAACCAAAGCTGGAACTAAGAGAAGGATATAAATTCATTTCCAGTCTTGTTCAGCAGTTCTCACTGAGCTGTTGTTTAGTGATATTTTAACAAATAAAAATAACGTTGAGGTTTGCTAAACCATAAATCTAAACCAGGAGCCCTCCAAGGGCATCAGCTCCTAGGGTGGTACTGGCCTTCACACATATTCTTGCCCTGACCCAACATTTACATCCCAAGGAATCTGCTCCTTAGGCATCTCTCTTGGGTAAACAGGCTGAACTGAGAGTTGCCCTCATTAGGTTTCCCTGATTTGGTAATACAAAGAAGGAAAATTAAAAGAAAACAAATAAGGGAAATTAGGAAAGGGAACATCACTTTATCTGCGCCCATCTTATTTCCCATCTCACGGGGAAGGAAGGGAGGAAAAGCATCATGTGTGCATTTTCCTTCTCAATGATCTGGGGATACAGGAAAGAACCAGGCATCTTTACGGGCCCTTTCAACACAAACCATTCCATGATCCTACGAGATCCAGCACTGGCTGTACCGCTCCATCCCAGCTTCCCTCCCTGCCTCCGGCTCTGCCGCTATTCTACGTTTGGCCTGAGAAGCTGAATCAGGCAAGCAAACAGCCTCAATCATCTACAGCAGGCATGTAACACTTTAATCACTTTAAAAGCCCTTGGAATAATATTTAATGTTTCATCCTGAAGCCTGCGTTGGAATAAAATGCACTGTTGTGTTCAGTATGTGCCAGGCATGTAAGCACAGATAAATACCTAAATCTGCTGAAATTAGAGGGAAATTCAATTGGACTTTCACATTCCTATGCTCATTTGTGAGCTTGGGGGGGCGGGTGGGGAATATCTTGCTTCATCATAATGAAATGGAAGTTTTTAACACCATGGTAGGAGCTAACAATGAAACACTACCTTGCCTCTCTACCTTATAGATCAGGTCAAAGAAAACAGCATTTTATCTTATAATGAGGATACAACATCGAGCATTTGCTACCACATTTTAGTATTCCCATCAACTAGATATTCTAGATCATAAGGGCAGCTCGTGCAATCATAATGTCAATGAGAAGGGCTGTTACGACTGAGACTAAAGATTACATGGAAAAAGCTGCTTTGAAACTGGTAATTATTATCAGTCCACTAATAGCAAATGATGCATTACAGTTTCACCGTATAATCTGTATTTCACTCAGCTCCTGCCAGTGCAGACTTATTATATTACAATGCTCACAAATTCTAAATTCCTAAGCTACAGTCATCAATAAATGTGTTACTTGCCATAATTTGCAAAATTACTTTGTTCATAACATCTTTGACTGTTATAAAGACTAGAATTGATTTCCTGCGTGGCAAAATTAGGGCTACATTGACTTAGTGGAGTGTAAAATGTAAGATTATTCTTCATGTGCTTGCCTGAAAAACAAGTTTCCAATTCACTCTCCATGTTTGGTAATCAAGATAATAATTTACATTTAAAATCATCTTTATGTACAGAACTTCCCTAAACAACCCACCATTTTCAAGGGAGCAGCGTAAAACCAGGCAATAAAACAAAGGAGGGAAATAGTTAAAATCCACCAGCCATTTGTCTCCACCTCCTGCTCTGAAGAGACATGATTTCTAATTTATCTATTAGTGCTTGATTAATTATGAAGGCTATTGACTGACCATATTACCACCTAGAGATACGTTCCAGTCTGATGCAGCCTTGCCAAAAAATTATGGCACTAATGCACAGCAACAAGATGGGTCCTTAGACCGCCGCAGCAATCCCTGAGATTGGAAGGGACTCACCCTCCCTTGCTCCCATTCCACCACCCCCATGGTTTTTTTGGGACACCATTTGGGTCCCCTTAAGAGTCTGACCCAAAGGCCACACCTATTCACTGATGTCTCCTTACTGTGTGGGCCAGCCCTGTGTCCATACAGCCTTCCCAGTTAACGCATCTGAGCGTGACCACAGGCAAGCGAGGTGGGTCTCACAGCAGGGAGGTGCAGAAGCTGGTGCTGGCCAAGGGCAGAGCTGGAGAAGGTCCCATAGGGCTCTTTGTGCCTCACCATCCACCAGGACAATGTGATGGGATATGTCATCCATTGTGACGCCACTGGGACTATCAGCTGATTTCCAAGAGTCAGGAGTCACCGCTGAACCACCAGCAGCAGGGCTGGAGCTCACATCCTTGGCTGCTTCTCAGTTCAGGAATCTGAGGCTGAAAGGGATCCCTAAGCTCTCACCCTCTGATGCTCCCTGTGGTACATGTCACTCTGACCAACACAGTGTCTTTCAGTAAAGCACAACCCGTTCCAGCCCTGCAAAATGCAGGGCAGAGCACGAAATCCCATCAAAGTCTATTCAAACCAGCTCAGCAGACAACGAGAGCACCCACTGCTTGCCACCACAGTCAGTTCCCACAGCCAATCAGACTCACAGATGGGTACTGGGATCCACCTGAACTTCTCTAGCTCTAACCTCTACCTGTTCTCTTTATATTTTGAGGTTTTTTGTGGTTGAAACACTGAAAAGGTCTTGATGCACAATGGGCTCCTCACACTCACCAAGGTGTTCTTCATGAACTTGAGGCACACTTCAAAATCCAGTTATTTTTCCATCCTGAGGTCACCCCTCCACTACTCAAGGACCAGCCTAGCCCTTGTCATCATGCTGGAGAAAACCTGATTTTTCTCACAGCCTTCCAGGGTACTGCATCCAGCTCTGTAAGCACAGCCCCAATTATGCTCTTCCAGCCAAGGACCACATGAGGCTGGACCAATGTCTTCTTAACACGTCCTTCCTGACAGTCTTTCCAGACCACCTCATTAACCTGCCCCTCTTGCTCTGCATCTGCCTTTGTTTTACCCATGTTATTATTGCATAATAATTTCTAAATAATTTCTAAATCACCCACAAAGCACTAAGCACCACTGAGACCCCCACCAGCACCTGCTGAGCTCTCCAGCTAAAGCCCCACATCCCCAAATCTGCTGGCCAGCTCTGCATCACCTGTGCTAGCAATTACCACTCAGTGCTCCATCTTCCTAAACGCAATGTCACAGCACTGTGCAGTCTATTCCATCTACATTTATCAACCAAAGTTGTCATCCAGAAGAATGAAATCAGGTTTATTTGACAAGATCCACATTCCATAAATCTAGGCTGAGTGGCACAAATTATATTTGTATCCTTAATTCTTTATCAATTGAATCTTATGTTGGTTCTTCCATTATATCGCCCAGAAGAGATAAGCAAAGTGTTGCCAACTCTCTCACGTTACCCTGACCAGCTCTTGACAGCATTTTCCCAGTCCATAAGCTTTATTAAAGCATCACATGTCAACTCTTCAGGGTTCCTTGGGTGCAACTTTTCAGGGCCTTTTTATTTAAAAATATTTCTCTCCATTGAAGGAGAAATATATTTTCTCTCTGCTCATATAAAACCCTCCCTGGCTACCAATGAGCTAGAAAAAAACATCATCACCCACTTATGATACAGAAACCTAACACAGCTGCTCTCCAAGTCTACAGCAGAAATATTTATCAAAAATTTCTACCTTACTGCTTCTTCCATTTATCCCTTCCTTTTTCTCCAGAATCCTGAGAATCTCTCTCTCCTCCTCTCCCCATTGGTGCCAGGCACAAGTTTTCCTCAGCATCTCCAACTCTCCTGACGTGTTCTCTATCCGCCATGGTTTCTCACTGCGATTGACTGCTATCCATTTTCCATTTTTTAATTGTTATATATTGATTTTCTTAATATCTAATTGCTGTTCTCATCTCACCACTGAAGCGAGTGAAGTGGGTTTTGGATTGGGGCCAAAGTTGCCCTCTCCTTCCTGGACAGCTCATCAACTCTTTACAAATAGCTTCCAATTATCATTCAGATTTTTGTGTGTACGTTTTTCCTCCCAGTCAGCTTTACTGCTCATTCTCCTCCCACCTTGGAAACTGCCCCTGTAGGAGAATTACATGGGGATACCATGTACAAATACAAAATTTGTATACAAATACCATACCAAATACAGACCTGGGATCAAGATGACACCTGACTGGCCTCACTCAGTGAAGCATCAACCACCATTACATTTTTATTCCTTCTCTACATCCTGGCTGGCTAAAGACCAGTCATGAGGCACAGCATTTCACTACAGCACAAATGTCCAGTGCTTCTCAAGTTACTGGCTCCTGCTAAAAAAAAAAAAAAAAGAAAAAAAAAAAAAAAAAAGGCAGCAGAACAGCTCTTGCCTGCCATGCCCCCAGAAGAAGTGACTTAACCAATGACACACAAGTGACAGATTTAGCTTCTGATCCGCAAAATGTTAACAAATGAGCGAGATGGATATTGGCATTTGAGTGCCTTTAAGGGCAGTTGGCACAATTACTCAGTAAAATATGAAGAGATGGCTGCTTTAAGCATTAAAGGGGCTTTTTTTATATTAAGAAAAGCTGGCACTTCTGTACTGTGCTCACAGATACACCCAGTACGGCCTGAGTCCGAGCTGGAGCAAGCCAACACCTCCAGGCACAACAGAGCTGTCTCTGAGCAAGAACCACAGCCATCTCCACAGCCACCAGCAGCAAAGCCAGACAAGATGCTGGGGAGAAGACCAGCTGGGAGAAGCCGTCAGCTAGATGCCACTGCTGGGAGGGGAAAAAAAAATTAAAAAAGAAGCTTTTCTGGAGCTAGGCATGCAAGTTAAGGCATTGCCAAATGAGTAACGGAATCATCTGCATGCTTGCGCCAATGTGCTTTGGAAGAGCTTCCTTAGTGTCTCAAAAATCAGGGCTGGATCCAGGAAAGCTGCTCACTGGACACAGCACATGCAGCATCCTCTGGGTGCACCTAACCAGGCCCAAGGCACAGGATGCTGTCTGGGAAAGGAGCCCCTGCTTAGGGAGCAGGATATTAAACACAAGGTGTGTTTTACCCCAGGGCACTGCACAAGCTGCACACAAACACGGAGCATTAGAGGCACCCCAGTTTTCCCAGTGTTTTCCCAAACAAAGCAGCAGGGTAAGCAGTGGCTGCACGTGTGCCAATGGTGTGTGCAAGGATTTCATTCACAGCTGCAGATTTACTCCCTCAGAGAAATCCCCATGGCAGAGAAATCTCCGAGCTGACCTGGATGTGGCCCTTCTGCCTGGACAGCCCAGGCCCTGTTCTTGGCAGCATTCCTCCACAAACCAGCACCACAGGCCTTGGTGGCTTTGCTCCTGTGTTCTCCCTCACCTTCCCAAGACAAATGCACGTGTAAGCAAAGCCAAGGAGTCTTCACCAGGCTACCTACACCTTCCTCTATCAAACAGCAAGGACAGAAGTTAAAGCATCCCCCTCTCTTCTGCTCACCACCAAACAATTGTGGGAGGAACAGCCTGAGCCAAACCCAGGAACTTCTTTATTCAGCTTTAATGTCAACTGACTGCTTGATTTTTGGACCGATAAATTCGGAGTTGTTGTGGTATTTAAAGGGGGGAAGGAAAAAAATTGAGTTAATTGTTACCACTTGTACTTGATTCAGTTCTCCATCTGGCTTGTCAAATATCTTTTTTTTTTTTTTTCTCCTCTCTCTCTCTTTTGGAAATCCATACTGTTGAAATTCCTTTTCAACTACAAACTAGTGAAGTGAAACAGTTGGGACACAGGAAGTGTGGCAGGGCTGGGAGATAAGCGGGTCCTGCTCCATTCCTGCAGCAGCCACTTCTCCCTTAGTAAGGAAGAACTTCTCTGGCGTGACTCACCTTTTCCTGGTAGCATCAGTGCACAAGGGAAACTGTAACTGCCCAAATGTATTTTTTCCTTCTTGCACTAATTCCTCCTACTGATCCTCTGAATTGGCAAAGGCACATGATTAACCTGGTCCATCTTTAAATGGCCCTAAGTAGCTGTTGGCACTGGGAGCATCAGCACTGTCACTGTTGTTCTCAAATAACTGGAATAATACTAAACAACAGGAGTAACTGCATTTGTGTACAACAGCGTACTTCCTCTCTAACCTTTTCTCTTTATCATGAGAGGAACCAGATTCAGAAACACTGAAAAAAGAAAATATCACCAAAAATCTGAAGGACGTGACGTAGTATTGCTTGTACAACAGGAAATACCATGGCTGTTCTGCCTTTGAAAATAAAATTCTGCAAACCGAGTCCATGCTGTTCATGCAAAGGCCTGGTGGAGAGCCTTGGGACCAGTTTGGTCATGAAAACATCAAAAAACCTAGAAGTTTTCCTCTGCAGGACTCTCAATGCCCCATCCATCATTTCTATCTTTACTGTAACCCATTGATAAAAGGCATTCCTGAAACTGATATTCAATACTGAGATTGGTATATCAATATTGATATTTATATTCCTGAAAATAATTGTTCTGCCTCCAAGTTCAGACCTCCTGAAATCATATTAATGAAACTGGGAAAACACTGTCCAAATCAAGTGTGAGTAACACCATTTTGTCATTACATCTTCTTTTAAAAACCCTCTTTAAAGAAGAACCAGCACAAAACATTAATGCCATGACTCCTCAAACTTCAAAAAGAAACCCAAGTCCCAGCAATAATAAAACAGCAGCTGGCATTACTTTACCAGTCAAAGATTCAGACTGGAATTAGGAACTCCAAGAATTCCCTGTGTTCTCTCAAAGCCAAACTTTCCTTGGGTTTTACAGCACTGCTCAAGTTTCTACAAAGCAGAAGTTTTTTGGGCCTGAGGAAAGAGTGGGTGGGAAGGGGTGGGACCAGGGAGACCAGTTCCCGCCTGGAGAAGAAATGGGTATTTCATGGGTAACCAATTTGGTTGTAGCCTCAACATTACTCATTCTTCTAACCAGAACCAAAGTCCAGACACTCAAGATTCCCACCCCAAAAAAATACTTCATTAGCAACAAGCAACAAAACACATGGTTTGTTGGAGCCTCAATGGGGTGCTGGGGTCCCATGGCCTGACCTCAGCGTCTGTCACCATTTTCAAGGCAATGATGAACTGGCCACCAAGAAAACCTGCTTCGAGCTCCAACTTGGCAAGTAAGGGATCAGCCTGTGACAGATTTTGTGCTTTTCTAAAACCTAAGGGGGGCGGAAATCTGTCGCGCCTTGATTAGAGGAACAGAAGAAACCTGTCATGGGAAAACAATACTGCGCTTGCAGTTCAGCTCTGAGTGAGTTTTAGATGAAAGCCATCGAGCAAAGATGACCTGATCATGTGCACACATGCACCCTATACATTAATGCTATGGGGTGGAGAAGGAGAGGTGATGCAGCCTTCAGCACCACATGGGAAGCAACTCCAGTAACTACAAATACCAGTGCTGGGACCTGAAGGGTGAACTGTGCAGTGTTTTCAGCCCTGCAGGAGGAACTCTCCACTGATACCATCACACATCTCTAAAAACATCCTTAGTGAAGTAACCAACATCCCAGATGCCATTCCTGGCAGTGTTCAAGGCCTGGTTAGATGGGCATTGAGCAACTTGATCTAGTGGAAAGTGATTCTGCTCATGGCGGAGGTGTTGGAACTGGGTAGTCTTTAAGGTCCCTTCAACACAACCATTCTTGTTTCTGTGGTGCACAATCTTCTCTACATGCCTGCCCTTGACCACCTCTTCAAGTACAGGCATGGGGATTGTAAAGTATTTAAACAGGAGGGGCATCACTGGAGTGACACCCACTAAATCATCTCCTCTGGCACCAGGTGTGTCCCCTGCTGGAAGGTCCACCTGGACCCACCAAGGACTAAACCTCCTCTAAGCCCTGCCACAGAAAGTGCATCCAAGCATTTCCTCAGCCTCACTGATTATCCAGCAAATCTGTCTCCAACAGCCCAGAATTATGCATTTACCCAGTGGCTGCTGGTGACAATCAAGTCAATAATTCACTTCTAAAATGCAGTATTGTAATTATACAGCTACAAAGAGCTTCCAAATAATTTCATTCACTCATACACCTGCATGATGAATTGTTCCCCTTTCTACCATTTTCTCCCTGGCCAGAGGCATCTGAAGGAAAGGCAGAGCACACTTCAAAGTTTCCTGCAAAGGAGAGGAAGGAGATGCTCTAGCACAGCATCTCAGGCCACCACTATTGGTGTGGAGCAGGGGGTGTTTCTAACTGATATTGTACAGCAGCTTTGGTACCGCTCAGTCATGCAGCCAGCAACCAGCACAGGTGAGGGCGAGGCTTGGATGCTGCTCTGCAATGCACGTTGTGCACTCAGGATCTCTTACACACAGAAATTCCCAGACCAACGCCAGGACACTGCTTTCCTGGGAAGAGTGCTAATGCCTGCTGACCTGATCAGTGCTGCAGGACCTTGCTGGAGGCTGTGGCAGCTCTGCTGCACAGGGCACTGCTGGAGAGATGATCTATGCTTCCAAATGCCTGAGCCCCATCCCAGGAAGAAAGTGGGGCTGGCACCTTCCCACTGCTGCTCACCAGCAGAAACACTGCTGCCAGAGCATGGCTCGGCCATCACGTCCCTTCACCACCAATGGTCCTGCTTTATTTTGCTGATTTTTCCCATCTAAGTGTCTCTGTTTGATGCACCTGGCTCTGTAAAGCCATGTGTATTTAAACCATCACCTTGAAGAGATACGGTGGTCCCTGAGAGCCTCTCCTGTCCCTTCTCATCAGTCAAACACCACCAATGTCCCCTTCCCCAGCCCACGGCACCCAGCTCCCACCCATGCTTCGGGAAGGATGTCAGTGGAGCCAAAAATCTCCTTGGAAACCTTATTCCACCATCTCCTTCCCAAAACAGATCCTCTTCAGACTGTCCTCTTTCCCCGCCTTCTCCTTTGGATCGCCTTCCTCTCCCTTCCAAATGAATGATATTTAGCCAGCAGCAAACCATCCTGACAAAGTAGGTCAGGGGAACTGCAGGTCCCCCCAAACGACACCTCCGCCTGCAAATCATCTGCCAGGGAGGCAAAGGTTTATTTTGTCCCTGGGCAAGTTCAATGTCACCATGGAGTTGCAAGCACAGCAAGTGCTGAACCAGATCCTGCAACATTTAGTTTCATAACTTGCACAAGCAAGTATTAGTAGAATCGATAAATTATATATATTTTTTCCCCTCTCTGCTTTGCAAATAGGACCAAAAGGTGTCGTAAAGTTGTCTGGTCTTCTCTGGTTTATCCTGTCTCCTCTCCATCGTTGAGATATCCTTGAAGTTGAAAATGATATAACACTCCAAATATCTGGAGTTTGGAAGGATGTAAGACTTGCAAGAATTGCTAGAGCTTTATTGCATTCTCGGGGCACAGAGAGTATTTACCACACATACATCAAGTCAAGGGATGCAAAAAGGGCATGAGGAAATTAGGCACACCGAGCTCAGGAGCCTCCCAGAAAGGCAGATAAAAGAGTGTGTTTCCTTATTTATAGATTTGCAGATGAAATCCAACAAAACCAGCCCTCCCCCCCTCCAAAAACAAAAAAAGAAACCCTCCACCTCCCTCTTTTTTGTCAGTAAGGCTGATTCAATTTCCAGGCTTGCAAGGTCTTTTCTCACCGAGTATTACCCGACCCCAATAACATGCGCCATTCCAAGGTTAAGATCCGTTTCCTTACAATAATGCAGAAAGCTGTTGTTTCAGTCGTGGCTGCAGAAATCAGCTTTGAAGGACAGGTTAGTACCACACTACATTTAACTGAATTCAGTTCATCTGATTATACAGTGCCTTGCTTTCTGGAATATGTAATCATCTCTTTCTGATGACATTTTAAATATCCAACTCAACAAATAATTGCGGCAATAATTGATAGCTGAGTCAAGCTGGAAGATTATTGATTGGCACAGTACCCGCTGAAACAAATGTTTATCTTTCAAACATTACAGTGAAGATGTTTAAAACTAACTTTTGCTGATAAATGATAAAAATTTGATTTACTGATAAAACCACCGGAATAGAAGACGCACTTCAGGATTTGATTACCTGGGGAAATTTTTTCAAAGAAAAATTAGGCTGTGGGATTTATATTCTATTTCATGTGAATAATTGCCAAGATATGGATAAGCTGTTGGAACATAAACATACGCAGAGGAGTCTCTAAGAGTTGCTGATTAACTCTCTACCTTCCTGAACGGAATTTATCTGTTCCCAATCACTGTTTATGTGAGAGTTTCTCCTGCTGCCTGCCCAAGGATGCATCCACGGGTCTCATTACCGGTGGCAGGAGTTACGTGTCAGAAAAGATCCCCCACTCGTTTTCCCAGCAGCTCAAAGCCCTCAGTTTAAATGTGCATAATATAACCCTGCTGTGAATGCAACTGAAAGGAGGGTTCAATCTCATTCATGGTCCATGGTGTAAATCAGGAGCACCACCACCCAAATCTGTGGGACCAAAGAACAACAGCAAGAGAAAAGTCAAAACCAGGTGCATTTCCAAACTGGCTCCCTCTCCTGAAGCTGAAATAAAACCACTTTTCAGCTGCTATTACACTGGGCCTTCTTAAACATGGGTTTCCTTCTAATTATGAAAATCCGGACCCTGCAGCACTAGCTATACATCAGGGGGGAGAGAGAGGGGGAATTTCTGAAACTTCCTGATTAGAAAGCAAAGCGAGTAGCCACGGCAGAGAATTGCATGTGGGGAAAGGCAGGCAATGAGCTGCCTAGTTAGGGCAGAGGAGCTGTCGCAAGGCAGAAGCCTGATATTAAGGAAGAGCGCCCGAATATTGGAGCAGGGAACAAAGAGCATAAATTCCAGAGTAAGAGATGAAAAATGCACTGAAACGTTTTGAAACGGAGCCATTAGGAGCTGATTGAGTCTCAGAGCCACTGTTAAAAATCAGCTGCTCGTTAGATGTGGCGATCAGCTGAGCCCTGACACTTAAGGCGTACGAGGGGGCTTGTCGAGTGGCTTCGCTCTAATTTAGAGGTCCTCAGTTAATGAGAAAGCCCTCAGATTTTCTGCAAATGCAGGTCGCTATCGACAGCTCCTGCTTTTGATGCTTTCCGGGTGACAGTTGCCGGGCTGACCTTTCCGGCTCTGGCAGTGCTGCCCGGACCCTCGCCATGCCGGGGAATTCAATCACAGCCGCCAGAGCTGCCGGGAAGTTACCAGTGAGGTTACCCTGCTCCTAGGTGTCGTTTCCTTCTCTGGAACAAACCCTGATGAAATCTGCATCTGCTTAATGCTATAAATAGCTTCAGTGTTGAATTATTATTATTATTATTATTGTTTTTCCTCCCTGCTGAATGGATGTCACAGCCAGTCCAGAAATTCAGGGTGGGAGTTTATCAAAGGTGGCACTAGCAGGGTTTGGGAGAAGGGATTTGCTTTATGGGGGACAATCTCCTTGCGTTGAACTCACATCCACAACTGCAGGACAGAAAACTCCTTTTGAGATTTCATTTCCCCCAATGCTTGTGGCTGCAGAGGATGGAGCCTCTGCCCAGGGGATGGCACTTCCTGAGCTTCCCTTAGCACCCAGCATGCCCCATTCCATCGGGATGCCTTTCCCAGCCACAAGCAAGGTCTGGTGATGCTCTCCAGAGTGGAAACTACTGATAACACCTAATGCAGAAAAAATAGCAACACAGGCAATGACTGAACAAAACAAGGCTTGTTTGGAAATGCATGGAAATGCGTGGAAGTTACAGTGACAACCCAAAGGGAAGATGACAGACCTGCAGTCACACAGGAAGTTGGCAGCAGACACTAGAAAATTAACTCTCAGGAACTGTCTAGCATTGGCAGGGAAATGAATGAGATGATCTAAGAGATATTTTCCACTTCTAATAGGATTTGATGATGATTTTGCATAGGCTTTTGTGCTAGCCTGGCTTTTGATAAAGGCATGGTGTCTCTTTTCAACCCACATGCGAGGGAGAGATTAATAAGTTGCAAACTCTGCCCACCTCAGCTATAAATGGTTTCTGTGCCCATAGGGAGAAAAAAATCCAAGCTATGACTTAAAAAAAACCCACTGAACTGTGTGTAGTTAGTGCTTTTACACCCAAATCTTCAGTTATTAAGAGATTTGGAAAGGAGAGAAAAATTGTCCTCTAGCATCCAGAAAGCCATCAATTTAGTTGCCAGATGGACAGCAATTCACAAACCGTGTCCAGTTAAAAAGCACTGGATTGAGACCTTTCCAGGGAGAGCCTTCTCAGGGCTGTGGGAGGCATGGAGAGATGAGATGGCTCCAGCATATCCTGCAAGAGAAGGGGGCAGAGCTGTTGCACTTATGAGGGAAGTCCTGGCATGGACATTTTTCCCAACTCACAGCCTTCGACTAGCAGAGAATAGGACCTGAGGACTGGCCTTGGAGGATGCATTAGGGCGGCACTGATGGTAAAGAACTAAATAAAAAACAGAGTTTTTAAGCATACAGAACAGACTGTAAAGAGCCCCAGTTTTCAGCAATACAAGCATTTTCTTACAAGAAAATGCAACTAAATGTTGTAACTGCCAGCACTCAGACCCAAGTAACAGCCTTTAAAAAACCCCACACCCTCACCTGATCAAGAAAACAACCTCCCAAGCAGGCTACGTGGTCATATCATAGTATCCTCCCTTACTCCAGGGGCTGTTCAGCAGAAAAAAATTGTGGACCCAGGCCATGCTCTTCAGCATCTCTAGGACTAAACAAAGCCTTGTGCTGGGCCAAATTGATGTGGCTGAAGGAGCCATTCTCATGCTCTTCATCCAGAAGAGTCTTCCTCTTCTCCTGACTCTTCAAAAGGAGGGTGGGATCTCCCTTACCCATCTGCTGATGCTACCACAAGCAGCCCACACATGCTACTGTACATTCAGGTACACATGAGTACACAGGGCACACTGTGATCTGCCAGCAGCACCTCTACATCCACACAGCCAGGACAACCCATCTGGGAGCAACATGTAGGCATCACTTCCCTTGCTGCCAACACACAGAGCTTTTTGGGAAAACCAGCCCACAGGGCCAAAGATGGACAACCAGATTCATCTGTGCATGCCTGACCACAGACTTTTGTCTGCAGCAAACGCTTCAGGTTCAGGGCTGCTGCTGTTTGCACTGCAGCCAGGTCCAGCAGCCACCACGGGGGACCAGAACCTGTCAGAGCACAGCACTGCACCCAGAGATAACAAAATGACAGTTCCTGCCCCTGGAGCTGGCAGCCATCATCGCCACTATTATAACCTGGTGAGAGGGGCTGCCAGCTTAAACAGGCACTTGCCTCCACACCAACACTCCCCACTCCTCGGGCTTAAGGGCACTGAATATTTCAGCAGGTGAGCAGCAGAAGTAGCAATCCTCCCATCTGCTGCCACATCTCAGAGTGCTTTTGAAAAGCCACAAAGGCACATTCATCGCTGGAGTAAAAGAAATTGGCATCATGTAATTTTTTAGCAGTAACACAGTAAGAGCAATAATATTAAAAGTATTAACACCAAGATGTTGCATTTAAGTCCGAGGTACTCCATGTGCTTTGCAATGGTCATTAATGCCTTGAAGGCTGTGCAGGGAGAAGAATTGCTCATTCCATCCACTGACCTCTGGGTCCTCATTTTCCTGGGTATGGGAGCACTTTCCAACAAACTCACAGCTCGTACTCGCCTCCAGCACCTCCAATATTCTGTCTGTGCCTGATACCCCGCACTTCCCAATAAAGGTGCTGGATGTGGTAGGGATGGGCAGCAGCTCCATAAAAGATGTACAAGTCCTTGAGTCATCACTTTACCTGAACATGTTATCAGAAAACACCCCATCCGGAGGGCAGGCTGGGAGATGGCCACATATACAACAGGTCTGAAATTGCCATCAGCTTCACCTCAATCCTTTTCTGATGTCCTTGGCCATCCAGTTAAGATCTGACAGCATTTAAAGATAGACAGTGCCTGAGGTAATGGGACAATGCCATAACAGGATTACAGGAAATGTGAAAGAAAGGACATACGTAGGTAATGTCATTTAGGTAATGTCATCTATGAACAGTTTTGCTGCAATTTTTGCTGACAAAGAAGTCGGTCTCACTTATACAATTCCTTTAAACTCTCTTATTGCTGTAAATAAGTTTACTTCTTCTTGAAAGAAAGCCTTTTAGATGCTTAGTCACAAATATTTTGTCCAACTTTCTGCTCTGGGGTGGGGTATCCTGGGGGGGAAGAAGTCAAATAAACCAGCAAGAGGTGGCGAGAGGGATGAGGCAGCAAGACCGAAGGACTCCCTGCCACTCTCCCAACTCTGCTGCAGAGCACCCAGACACCATAAGATCTTCCCAATTAATTTCCACCCAGCTATTTCCTCCCCGCGCCCTTTTTTCCATCAGTATTCCCTTTCAGTCCCACCGCAGCTGCCCCTGAAACAGCTTCCTCATTGTCCCCCACCAGAAGTGGTGTATGTGTGCCAACCAACTGACCGCAAACAAAAGCTTGTTTGACCAACGCTTGTTCTGAAACAAAACCCCGGCTGGAGAAGGAAATCCCGCAAAGGAGGGGGGATTGATGCTGGGACAGTTTGGAAGGCTAGCCCAGGGCGACTCACATTCTTGCCAGACAATGGTGTCTGGCCTCTCCATTCACCGCCTGCCTCGCACCCCTCCCCAAAAAGTCCCCCCTAAAAGCCATGTTTATTATATAGTCTGATAAGCAGGGGAGATGCCATTAAATTGAGCCCGCGACGCTCTCGTGCGCTGCCCCCAGCGGCTCGGGGACACAGGGCAGACAACAACAGAAGCCTCTAAGGAGACTTGGAGAAGGGTTTCTGGAACTGAACTTATTGCTAGGCACTAATATACTGCAAGGAGTTGGTTCCTTCTAGATGGGATGCTGAAAATTCACGGCCGAGGATGTGTTTTGAACTCCCCCCGTGTTACCCAGTATGTGGGAATATTTACTTGCTCTGAGCAACATGTTTCTTCCCACCTCCCCATCCTTGCCTTAGGTGACTCCTTCCCCTGAGCAGCTGTTGAGAGATGGCCGAGCCTTTGCCTCCTGCACATCTGCCTGCCATTGGCATGTGAAAACACCGATTAGAGGAAACACCCTGGCTGGGCAGGCTACCCCCTCCCTTGATAAAGTACGGTTGGAAACCACAGGAGTTGCACAGGCTGGCTTGGGAGCCGTGTGCTGGCCTGACCATCTTATCCGTTAATAAACAGGCACTCGGGTCCTGCTGGCGTTGAGCAACGCCTGGGGCAGCAGCTGGGTGTGCGGCCAGTGGGGTGTGCTGAGAGCTCCCCGTGGGCTTTTCTGGGGCAGCAATCCCACCACCTGTCTGTCTGTCCACTCAGGCACATGCCACTGCTAGAAGAGGCTTGGAGTAAAAAGAAATACATTTAAAATCTTCACAAAGTCGTAATAAATCAGCCCTCAAATGGCACATCCCAGATGGCTTTTCACCCAACTTCCCCAGAGCACACCTCACCACCTCCTGCACCAGGCAGAGACTGAGAAACCAACTGATGCAGCTCCAGTTCTTCCCCTGCACCTGCACTCCAGCCACCTACATAGAAGAAAAGCTTTTGCTGTGATTAAAGGCCGTTTTCTAAAGCAGATTTGCCATTTCAGTTCCAAGGCCACTTAGAGTGTTCAGTCAGTTCCTGGATGTTTGCAAGGAGGTACATGCAGCTCTGATTTCTGCCCCACAGAAGTGCAGGTGCTGTGAGATGCTATCTATGGGACAGTCTGCAGGGACTAGACAGAGCTGAGGGGCTGACCTTGGTACAATTTAGAGAGTGCCGAAGTTACAGTCCCAGTCCTGAGGCAAACTGCTGAGCCCTTGCTTTTGGAGTAGGATGTGCACTTCTGGACTCCATCTACCTTCCAGTTTTGCTGCTGTTTAAGCTCCTATCTTTACAGAGATCCCACCACCTCTGAGCTTCCCCAGCCTTGGATGACACCAAAATGGGAGCCATGGGAGCCATCCGTCCCCTTGATACAGCACCCACAGCTCCTGCCCCTTTAACAGGACATGTGGATGATCAGGATCAGATCAGGTCACAGACAGCTGCAGTGCATGTGCCTTCCACCACATATCCCACGTTTTTAAGCTGTTTGAAGCAATTCTCCACTTACTTTCCCATCTCCTCTACAGCTGAGCTTTTAAAAGCCCTCCAAAGTGGTGTGTTGCTACAGGCACCACTTCTGGACTCATGGTGAGGATGTCTCATGCCACTGTGTCCATCCAGAGAGCTACTGGCACTAGGGGTAACAGCAAGGGGGACAGGTGACCACTACAAAACCCACCTGGCTCCAGCTATGCTGCCTGTGAGACACCAAACAAAATGTCCAGCTACACTATACATCAAGCAATACACTACACAGACTCCTTTTAGGGGTTGTGACATTAATAATGCGGCCTTAAAGTTGCCCTGAGCACTTACTGTTTCCATCTGCCTCCTCTGAAGTTGGGATGCTGCAGTGGCAGAGCACATCCCCGCTGGAAACTAGAGAGGCTGCCAGGGAAACACATGCAGCCCTTCCAAGCCCAACAGGCATTTTTAAGCACAACCCTACTACTTTCAGAAAACCAGCCCTACTTGTATCTATCCTGGTAAAGCCTCTCCGAGCACAGCACTGCTCCACAAGAGCTCAAATAACTGCATGGAGGGAGGGGCCTGCCCCATGGCACTCACTGCAGCCAGGCTCAGCAGCAATGCAGTGGCCAAATGAGATGACTTAGACATAAGGTTTGCAGGTACAGTTTCAGGAATGGGGCTATTCCTGTTAGAACACAGGCAGAAAAACAGGGTTAATGCCCCTGTTATCTGGCTAACCACATTGCTGTGATGGGCATGGTCTGTCCAGTGATACTGGCCAAGCAGGGATGGAGCAGGACACACAGTGGTCCCAGCAAATTAACCAGCCACCATGGAAAATCTGGCTTTATTCCTTACCACAAGCATCAGGAGGTGATTTTTCCCTCCCCTAGTCACTTGAGCCTTCCCCTGCACACAGCTCACCTGTCCAAGCCAAAGTGTTACAGCAGCAGAGGGGCTCACCATAGCCAGGAATGTGGAGGGAGCAGCCTTATGGCTCTGCCCTCCCTGTACAGCACCGTATCCCAGGTGATGGGCTTACACAGGCTGCTACCCCAGCTGCTGAACCTGACACTGCTCTGACACTGCTCCAGGAGGCCAGAGCTGAGGCACACATGACTCATTTATAAATTATATACTACTTTTTTTTTGTAGTCAAATGCTGTCAAGAAGAAATTTCACAGCAATTTGCTTTGTTTCTTTGATCACAGGATTGCTACTCTTCTTTCCTTGGGGAAAAACATGCTCTAAATCCAAACAAATGCTTTACTGGAAGTGAAGAGCCCACTCCTTTGAAACCTCTGGAGAGACACTTATAGCTGTTAGGAGACACACACTCATCCCTAAAAACCAAGGCTATCCCAAACTGTGATGCTGAAGGACACCAGGAGGCCCTCATCAACCCCAGACTGTGGTTTCACAACCTTGCAAATACTTTCCAAACTCCTAATCTTACAAATAAGTGAAACAGAACAGGCAATCACTATCAGCATGTGAAAACAAGGCTTCCTCTGCCAGGGCTGGGGCAACTACTGGTGTATTCCAACCTTGCTCCAAGACAGCCACTGCTTTCCACTGACAGTGCTCGATTTATTCTCATCACTCTGGTGAAGCCTCCAGCTTTCCCTACGACTGTCTCAAACTCTTGTAGATCTGGAATAATCCCTTTGACCTCATGGCAGCAAGCAGTGTGAACCCTGCCTGCACATATCCAATCTGAAGTGGAATTGAAGTCCTGTTGTCAAATTCTATTCCAGAGTGCCAGTAGGATCCTGTAATCCCACAGCTCCAAGAGAGCTTTAAGAAAAAACACAAATCTAGTCCAAATTACCATCAAACCATCAGCCATGTCTGGATATCTACCTATGTGGATATTTGGACTAACTTCCAGCAGAAAAGGCAAAAGGTGTTTTCCTCTACACCTATCCAAATCCACCTATATCTGCACATTAGTTAAAACTCTTAACCTTTCCTTCTGGGCAATAACCGTCATTTTCCTATATGGGGCCTGATGTGACGCTTGTATTTATAGGAAGCCTCCAACCATCAGCAGCAGACTTGGGATCAGACTCTGTGAGTGACCCTGGGGAGAAGGAGCATTCCAGGATAAGGTGGGAGTTCACAGTCTGGCACAGAAATATGTGTCCCAAATGCAGGGCCCTGCCTCTCTATCACCCTCTGCTCTGAGCTTCTTATTCAGCCCACAGTCTCACTCTGTGGCTGCTCTGAGTCAGCCCTGTGCCCCAGAACTGCAGGAATTCAGTGCTAAGTCTGAACTAACAGGCTCTCACGGGGCTTATCGGCTGGGGCTGGGTGCTGCAGGGGCTCAGCACCTACCTTGCTCCTGGAGGGGCGGTGGTGCGGGTCCGGCCAGCTCCGAGCAGGAGCGGAGCTCACCCGCGTCCGCTGGCAAAACGAACGTGAGCCTCGTAAGAAGTCCGCCTCGGAAAGCCTGGAGATCTGACAGCTTTTTGCGTTGTAATAATGCAATCCAAAAGACTATTGGGATTGTATAAATATTTGTACAGACACTTATCGCTGGAGCAGTCAGATACTCGGGCCCCCTGCATCAGCTGATCAGCTTAAAGTCCTCGCCTCCCTCTGCTAAACCAAAAGCGTGCAACTCCAGCATCGCCATCCTCACAGCGAAACATAAACCTGTTTATATAAATACTCTCCAGTCCCTACCCTCCCTACTTGCTGGGCAGTTTTCAGCAAAATAAAAACGTGGGGTCGGATTCCCAGCCCACTAAAAAAGAACAGGAGCAGGACAGATGTTTTAGCCAAGGAATTAATTAATTATTATTAATACAATGAATGCTCGCTAGGAAATGTTTGTACTTTGCCACTGAAATTAAATATTCTCAGTCATACAGCTCTCAGCCTTCAGAAATTAGTATTACATTTTATAGTCTGGTTCAGGGTTCTTTTAATAAGAAAATACTTTCACACTGAATTTTTCATTTTCTGCTGGCATGGAAAGGCAGAAGAATGTCTCTGAACATCCATGCCCATTTGCCTTTCTGAACAATCTCCAACATTTTTTTGCAGTGGCACAGAGTTTTCAAAATGAAAAGTCCTCTGTCCTTTTTGCTCCAGTACAAGCTCAATCTTGGTGAATAAAATGGGTCCCATCACCGTAGGTGCCTTGCTCTGCATTTCCACTGCTGCTCTTTCCATCCCCATGAGCTAAACCACCAGTCTCTTTGTGAGCAGGTACCTATGCAAGGCTCATGGGAAAACTCATTCAAGAAAGGACTCTCCACAGCACAAGGATTCCAACACCTCACCCAAGTGAAGGGTTGGTTTCTAATCCCTTTACTCAAGATCTGCTTGCTTCAGCCAGCTGCTCAGGGAAAACAGGCAGCAGAATCCAGCCCTCTGTCTCCATGAAATGGGTCAAAGACACATAGGATTACTACTAATTTGGGAAGAAAGCACCCAAGACATAATGTAATTCCAGCACTAGATTTTATCGCTCTTACTCACAATGAGCAAATACCAGGGGAATCACTGAGCAGAGAGCTCAGAAGGAAACCAGAACCAGCTCCTTCCTGCCGGAGCCACCACCGGAGCCAATCGGAGCCACTGCCAAAGCCACACAGTCCCAGCTCCCCACCTGGGTAACTAACCACCAGGCCAGGTGAGCCTCACCTGCTTCACCCTTCCCACAAAAGAAGGGAGCATTGGAGTTCGGTTTCAGGGATTTAATTTCTCCTCCTTACTCTCAGATGGACGCGTGCAATTGCTCCATTTTGCCATCGCTGATTTAGCTAATGTTTAGTTTCAGCAGGAAACGTCTTAACTCTGAAGATCTGATGATTGCCCCAGCAATCAGTTGTTCAAATAGTTGAAAATTAAGACTGTTGCACACAAAGTAAATTAAGTAATTTTCTACCCTCCCAGGGTCTCCCAAGTCTATCAGATTTCCCACAACTGATACATCACGATGCCTCATTACTTTAAAGAAAATACAGCTCTGTGAATCCTCTAAGTGGCCTACCCCCAAAGACTTGGGAGGAAAAAAATCTTAAAAAACACAGATCCCACTGCAAATGTAACAGAAGACCATCAGCAGAGCTTGTTTATCGACTCCTGCACTAAACTCTCAAGGCCCAGGCCACATAAACTCCAAAAAAGAGTGTTTGCAGCTGTTTTCTACCACACCAACTCTGTCACCTGAGACAAAATCTGAGACAAAGCCAACTGTGGTTTTGTCTGCAAGGAGAGCAGCAGAATGAAGGCTGAAGAAGATGCCCTCCAACCCAAAAAAAGACTCCAATCTGATCCTAAAACAGGTACCACTTCACCACCCTTAATACAGCAGTCCAACATCTCGGTCTCCTTCCTAAAACAAGGCAGCTTTTAGGCCATGACTGATTATTTTTAAATAAGGATTTTGAACTGAGCCTGCAAACACTCCTACTGCAATGCCATGGGATGCTCTGTTAGCTTTAGTCATTAAAACAAGCCTTCAGCACGGGGATGGTGTTGTGCTGCTTCCCAACGCTCCCTGGATCCCTTCCACTCTGGCTGCAGCATCACTGAGATGTTTTGTTCCCAAGCCCAAACAAGCTGGAATCATTCCCAAGCGTTTAGAAACCTTGAGGCCAGCAATAAGCACTTGGCATTATGGTAGTCATCACAGGCCACTCTAACTTCAGTTTTATGTTGTGACTTTCATTGAAAGTCCTCTGATTTGGACTTTATTTTTTTTCCCCCAGCACATACTCTCCCTAGTTGGTCTTAAGCCAGAGGTGAGCCTTTGTAAGATGAAAATATATAAATCAGTCACTTACTTTCAGCTAAAAGGAGAGGAAATGAGAAAACCCCACTGATAAGAGCTTTTAAAGACAGTCACAAGTTACCAAAGGAGGGGGCAAATAGCCACCCTATGTTCAAATGCATATCAGACCCTTAAAGAATCATCACTTTATAGACTGGTGGGGAAATTAAGATGGAAAGAAGGCAAATGCTATTAACACAGGTAAATATTTTAGTATGTGCATCAAGGTCTGTCCAGCATCGTGGTGTTTTTTTCAGCAGAACCTGACCCATGAGGCCAAACCCCACCATGAAAGGTCCATCAAGACACACAGGGAATCCTCCTTTGATCCGAAAAATGGAGAAAAAACTGGAACTTTTGCTAAATACCAGCCATAACTGCCAAAAATGTCAGATTCACTGGAGGCACCTCAACTTGAGAACCAACATTTCAGTGTTACTTGTGCTTTGGCAAGGGGCTGAAAGCACATGTAACCCTTCAAGACCAGGGGGGAAAAAACCTACACCTCAATTGACCATCCCAACCCAGATAAACACCAGGGAGGAGAGGCTTCAAGTTCCCACACACAAGTACAAGTGTGTGCACAAACCAGATGGAATGATCCCTGTGCTGAGTCTGAAGCATTTTTCCTGGCTTGTATGCAATACAAAAGCCTGAGAAACGCCAGGGGCCTGCTCGCCACCAGCGTAATTCCAATCACTTCCCACTGCCTGGGTGTTTAGGTCTGGCATATCCCTCCACTCTTCCTCCTCCATTCCTCCCAGCATGCAGGCACCCAAAAGGAGATTGCCCACCATGGCACAAGAATGTTGCACAAGCTGTGACTCTCCTCTGGTTACTCCTTATCTACCCCTGAGTCCCGACAAAAAACCACCTGTTACCTCCTGCTCCTTTTTATTTGTTTTAATTTTTGCTTTTGGAACCTCACTCAGCTCTTGGGATCCTAGAAGAGATCTGCAAAAAGCCAGCCCCACTCCCAATGGAAATGCCACGATTTTAGCTTTTTGCTTGGAAAGGGGTGCATGCAACAGTGTAAGAAAACCAAAGAGTGCCAGAGCAGTTCCTCCCATCCTCTCCCAACCAAGTGTGCTATTCTTGGGCACTGGCAAACCAAAGGAATTTTCCCATTCCCTCTCTTGACAATACATTATTTGTACATGTTTACGCTGAGGATTAAATCCTCATCCGAGCTGGAGAGTGTGGCTCATTCACTGCTTCTGCTCTTCAGAGGAGCTTCCCAAGCTGCTTTTCCATGGCTATTTAGCAACTCCCTGGACAAGGAAGGCAGCCCATGGCCAGAACCCACAGGTACAATCCAGTACAGCAGCTGGCAAACTTGGGAAATTACTCAGAGCATGACTACAAGGACTTGGCTTCAGCTGGACAAACACTTTCTCCACATTGGCTAACACAGGACTCTCCTGCCAAGCACCACCTCACCCCTTATCTCTCCATTGGGACTCATTCCTTTATCTCCCCATCAGGACAAGTGGCTGTCATTTCCTCATCCCATCACTCTGGATCAGGCCACGAATCCTCTTAACCAGGTAACTCCCCAAGGAAAGAGGCACCTGCAGAGGTTCCCAACAGCTGGGACAGGGCCCAAACCCCAAGCAATGGCAAGCACAGTACTCACAGGAAATCAGTACTGTGAGACCCATTTCTCCCTCAAAAACACTCACTTGAGTTTCATTTCCCTGCCAACAGGCTTGAATAACATTTTAAATGCCAAGATTTATACGCAGACACTTATAAATGTATTCCATTATAGCCTTTACAAAACTACATTTCAACCTAAACATTCAATTAATGTAATTAAATTGCTACCTGGCGGTATTATCTAATTTCACTTTGGATCTGTGCTATTGAAAAGCATGTGTCTTTTAACACTCCGACTGGCAAGACATGTGATAAACAGACCTATAAACATGTTGGCTCAAGCAAGCTGTTTAAAAATAAATTAGCAAACTATAAAAATAAACAGTAACATACACATGTACTCAATTATGAACTAACTCTAATTTTTGTTCTGAAATACTGTCTTTGACCTTAGCCATAAACAAGCACTATTAAAAAAACATAATATCTCAACAGACAGAAGGGCAGGGATTAAACGCTCATCGCGCGCGGCAGAATGCAAAATAACGGATGAAAAGTAAGAGGAGAAGAAAGAGAAAGGGGGGTGGGGAGAAGCTCAACCCTTTATTAAATGCGGCAACCTATATCCACCGCAAGCATTTATGTTGATTAAAGCTGCTTGGATTCAAGACAAAAAAAAAAGTTAAAACCTACTGAAGTGCATATGGAGGAAAAGCTTGTACGGTTCAGCGGGAGGCAAACATCGTTTTAGCTCACGTGGGAGGGAGGGAGGCAGGGAGGCAGGGAGGGTAGAGTGGGTCCCACAGAGCCACCCATGGCCTTCAGCTGTCCAGGTGCAAACCCTGCTACCATCTTGCAGGAAATCAAAGAACATATGGCAGAAAGGTGGGAAGGTGTCCTCGCAACCACCGAGGGGGAAAAACAAACAGATTTTTTTGAAGGCTGTAGAGCAGCATCCAGACCATGTTTTTGCCATTAATCCAGAGCTCCCGTAAGAAAAGAACAAGGCACTGTGCTACAATGCCAGCACTACTCTGTTTTCTCTGAGAAGGAAGTGTTGATACTCAAATGGCACATTTTGCACCCAGGGCTGAGATTTTCAAGGCTCTCAGGCTACGCAAGGGGCACCAATCTCTCTCCCCACAGCAGCACCCAAGCCAAAAAAAAACCACACCCATGAGGAAAACCTTGCAACAAACCTAAAATCAACAGCAAAAAGTAGTTGAGCAACTACTAAGCTCATGCATGGAGAACCAACCTAAGACACTGACTGCCGTCAGGCTGTCTCCCCAAAAAGTCTTGTATAAATAAACAAAAGGAGGCAACACGTATTTATCAGGACATGGGCCTGAAAGGCAAGTGGGAGAGAGGCTTTGCCCCAGGCTGGCTCCTTGCCAGCAGTGAGACACTGAGACTCAGCCCCACAGTCAGCAATGAGCCAGGGGCTGACATTTCCACTAACAAGAAGGGCTGCCAGTTGCTGAGACACAACCAAAACATTCACAAGGCATGTTTCTCAAGGGATGCAACAGGAAGGGCCCATAGGAGACAGCAAGAACACACACCTTCTTTATAATCTTCCCCCCACCAAGGACATCCACATTGGCAGAAGCTGGATGCCAGGGAGCACCATGCACCAGGAAACACCAACTGGATGGTCAAAGAGGGTGGAAACAGAGACAAGAAGGGCTGTGATGGGTCTCAAGGGTGAGTCAGGAAGACCACACAGCTTAAGTCACTTCCAGCCACTGGAGCTGGCACATGCTGCTGCTGTGGGATGGAGCCAATGCCCACTCCTCCACAGTGCTCAACATTATCAAAAAACAAAAAGTATTTACTTTAATTTCTGGGGCAAACATTTTCAGTGTCTACAAAGACCCCCCACACACACCCTTTTTTTTCTTTCCTATTGTTTTCTTGGGATTTTTTGTTTTAGTTCTTCCAATAAATGCCTACCATTCCCTTAAGCAACTGGATTCTGAGGCCCAGGAATGACCATCAATGATCAGTCCAAATGTCAACCAGCAAAAGCACCAGCACAACCCAGAGCTGCTCTCAGTGTGGTGACTTTTCTGTAGTTCAGCACCAGGAACATCTCACACCTGGACTAACCAGCCCTGGATGTTACACCAATGTTTCAGTCCACACCACAGCTGTTCCTTCAGTCTTCTTCCAGAGCTGGGTATCTCAAACACATTGTAAGAGCAAAATGAGAATAACAAAATGTCCTGTCCTTTCCTCCTTCTCTGGCAAAAAACTTGAAATCTGGCTGTGTCCCAAGGCCACCTCCCCAGTCCAGAGCATACCATGACCACGAAGTAATGACAATAAAAAACTGCAATTAAAGCAACAAGCCAGTTTGAAAACAAATACCATTTTCTGCCCATCCTCCCTGCTTTGTTACCAATAAAAAGACACTTACAGCCACTATTCATGCAGACATAAAATGCTAATGGCTACCTGTTAACATGTTTCATCACGCCAACATTTTTGCTCTGGTTTTGACAGTTCTCTTTTTGTTATTTTAAGCTAAGGGAGTGCTAATCTGGGCTGGAACTGAAGACTGCAAGAATTACAATCTACATCAACTGCACAGTTACAGACATCATTTCCTTCCACTCTGCACCATTTCATGGACACAGTTTTCTTGCAGCCAAGCTCTTTTCCAGACTGTAAGAAGTTGGAAATGCAGGAGCACAGTTGACTGGGAAGCTTGTAAAATGTTGCTGAGAGGTCCTATGAATTCTTCCCCCAGCCCTGTGCGGTTTAGGGCCAATGGGAAGGGAGAGAGCAATGTGAATTACCAAAATTCAATGTACTGGAAGTCACTTTTAACGTCTTAAGGAGAAAAATCTAAGTGGCCAATCCTGTATGATTTCAAGGATGAGTCTTCAGGACTAAAACAGCTGCTGGTGCAAATTGGCCTGGCAGGTCCCATCTGCTTTACACCTCAAGGGCTGCCCTAGGTGTGACTGCAGGTGAGTCACTAACTCTTGCAGATGTGGAAAGAACAAAACTCCTCAGGTATCACCCCACCAGTCCCTGACACCAGCTGGACATCAGGACAGGTACCAAGTGTCCTCCACATACAAAGATGTGCTGGGCACCTTTGTCTGCCCCATGTGAGCACACATTGAGAATACACCTACTGATGTCCACAGAGTTACAGCAGGTGAAAATCTGCTTGAGTGAAAGAAGAGCCTGGTCCTCTGATTACCAACAGCTCAGCTCAGAGCCACAATCTGATTTTTCCACGGGGCAGGAGAGGGTCTCAAAGAAGCTCTTTGGTCTCCAGAGCTGTGGCAGCCCTGCGAGATCCCCAGTGGTTTTGAGTGCACACACAGGGACGTTTCCTTTTCCCAGCTTTGCAATTATTTGTTAGAGCAAATTAAGAGTCCTAGCAAGACTTCTGGAGCCCATTGCAAGGAGGTTAAGAAACATAAATTATATGATGCAATCAGCAATGTAATGCAACCTCCCAAGTTCCAGTTCAGGCAAAATACATGCAAGTAACCAGAAGGGATGGGCATAACCTTGAGGGAAGAGCTGGGGATGCTCCAGCCCGACCCACAATTCCAGAGAGGAAATACCAGAGAGCACAGCAGGGAATAGGAAATTCCCTGCTTGCTTTGTGTCTTCTGCTGCTTCCAAGGGCTCCCACTCTGTACAGGCCAGAAAGAGGACACCAGATCTCTGGCCTGACTCAACATGGCCAGTTTTCTATCTTTTTTGAAAAAGATTGTTTAGACAGTACAAGGATGTAAGGGAGACCTTTATTTGCTGGGCTGAAAAGTAAATATGAGCAGGCTTCACAACCTTGCCAGCCGACTGCTGCAAGACCAATGTCATGACAGGTTGAGGTTGCCTCATCTGCAGATCCCATACGCTCCCAGAATCCTGACCAGGACAGGCAAGCATGGATCCTCGGAGGAATCATTAGCCAGAGGGTGTTCACTTACAGCAAATCCCAGTACAGAGCCCCAAGACTTGCTGTGCACACCAGGCAAGAGGGATGGGAGGGCAGTATTGCCCACACAGGGAGGCTTCCATGACAAACTGGGTTGGGAGGCTGAAAGGAAGGAGAGTAGATAGTATTTTCAAGGGAGCATGAGATAAGAGGAGGTGGAGTTTCCCAATAAAGAGGATTTCCCTGCTCAAATATCAAAGGATTCACAGTAAAAAAAGGGGGGAGAAGGGGAATTACATCAGTCTGAGGCACACTTTCTCTTTTAAACTCTGACCTTCTATTGTCTGTCTTCTTGACTAGGATTTAAAAGCCCTTTGTTGGGCTGTGTTACATGGTGTGATCTAGAAAGCCGTCGCAGACGAGGCACCGTGGGCTCCCCCCGTGCCTGTGCCGGACTTTCGGGAGGCGTTGAGCCAGCCCAGATAAGTCAGCACTTTCTATCAACACCCCTTCAAAGCCAACTCGCAGCTTGTGACGCCTCTTCCAGCATGGCCAACAGTCTGGTGGAGCTGGGCTTCACCCCAGCACAGCTTCCAGACATAAGGTGGGCTACTCATCGTTCCAGCCGACTCTCACTTCCCCCGAGGTCCCCTCCAGGCTCTCCTGGCAGTGTCCTTCACATCCCAAACAAAAACAAATGGGTGAAGAGCAGATGACGGAAGCATAACAGATGCCTAAAATGATTTAGAGTGATCTACAAGCATCTTTTGGTTATAATGCTCCATTAATGTGACATTTATGTGGGATAACATAATACTGCTCACTTAGGAGCACCTACACCAGCCAGTTAGGTTTCCTGGTGTGCAAGGATAACCAGGAGGTTTTCCGCATTTCCAGGGACCCTACAGATGGAATTACAGGGGACAGGACGCACCACTGCCTAAAGGGGCTCTGTCAGGTCTGTCCCTGAGGGAGCAAGAGGTCGGTGGATATTAGGCTGGAGCAATGTCTCAAGAGACAGAACTAGAGAGCTGCAAATGGGGAAAAACCTGGCTTGGACCCATGGAGCTGAACAGTCCCACTCTCCGGAATGGGAAATGCAATATTCGAGCAAGGTCTGACCCAGTCCCCAAAGGCACAGCCTTGCTGTCATCTCCACGTAAGCTGCAGCATAGCTCAAGCAACCATCTGATTTTACAGCAGCCAGTGTTACACTCTGTAGCTAAATGCACCCTTAATGTCACCCAGGCCTAACAAGGGCTCTTGTTTAGTTTCCCCTGATTTATAAACACAGTGGCAATGGGCTGGAGAAAGGGATAGCCTCACAACCGCAAGCCTTCGTTATTCCCCACAACTGACTTGTTCGCAGCTTTTGAACTGCCTAATTTGTTTTGCCCCTGCATTTTGGTCATTCATCTCATCTTTTCCTAATGGTGCTCTGAACACTGACACTTTGGGAAACGTCTCAAATGCTGTAACCCTCACATGGCCCCACGGAGGTGAAAGGACCAAGGGCAACTGCTGAATCTTCCCACAACAAGAGAGGGATCATCCATCTCCTCTTCCCTCCTCCTCACCCGCCATCTCCACCCCGGGCACTGTTCTCATCTCAGTGTGTTTGAGTAAAACAAAAAATGAGGCCACATGAAGCTGTTTCAGCACCTCTGGATGTCGAAGGCCACAGACTGTACCCAGTGACCTGGAAGGTCCTCCCCAGACATTTGCTCCTATGGCTCTGCCTCTAAGAAAAAGCATCTGAGAAATCACAAGGATGGTTGCGTTCAGACTGTGGCAATGCCATTCAGAGAAGAAGGGGGAAAATCAACTGGCACAGTCTCCATTTTGGGCAAATGGGGAAATTAGAATCTGGAGTCTGATCAAAAACTCAATTCAACAAAATTCCGCAATTTTGGCACTGTCTCAACACCTAGGTGCACACTGGGTGGAAAATGAACAATCCAGGGCTTTTCACTTTGCATGCCCAGCAAAAGCAGTTGACAAGTTTCATCATTTAAGAGTAAATGCGGGAAGTAGCAACAGTGCATTGTCACTAGCCTTTTGTCAGACACCAGGAAATCCAGAAGAGTCATCTAATGTCACAGGCAAAAAGCTGAGGACATGGCAAGTGTCACCAAAGGACAGGCAGAACAAACACAGAGCAAACTCCTACCAACAGATTAAATTCGTGTCACGGTATTTTACCCACATTTTGTACTACCCAGATACCTTGAAATGCGTGCACACAACCAGAGCCACGACACCAGACCTTTAAAGATGTGAGAGCCACAGATTAAAAACGTGTTGGAACGCTTACCGCGTCCAGTGCCAAAAATGTGTCTCTAACCTGTAGGAAGAAATGGGTGTGGATTGCTCATGAAACCATCACTCACACAGCAGGGTACAAGGTCCCCCTCTTTGTTTCTCCCCTGTAAGAAAAGCAGCAACTAAAATATAAGACTGAGGAGCTGTTTCACCTCCCCAAATTTTTTTGAGAAGTGCAGAGCCAGATGGAAAAATGAGGTGGGGATCAGAGAAATCCCATGTGATTTTTGAAGACTAAAGCCACTTTGCAATGAACCAACACGAACAATCTTGGTGCTTGGCTGAGCACGGTGCTTGCCGCTTCTTTCTGGGGACTTCGGTCACCTCATGAGTGGCACTGAAGCAGTCCAAGCAGCTACAAAAACGTACACAAAGCCTAAAAGTACTTCCCTGGAATTGAAGCTCAGTTTACAGCTCCCGAGACTGAAGGGTGTGTTTGAGCTGCCCTTTGTTGCAGGGTTTTGTCAAGGTATGTTCTGACTTGTCCCCTGCATGGCTTTGCAGTAATTCTTGATACTGATAGTCAATTACTTTGTCCACGTCACTCAAACACTGACTTTTTTCCTGCTTCTTCTCCCTCTGAGCACGGCTAAGCCAGGAAAGACAACACAGAGTGAAACTATCAGTTCAAAAGGTATTAACTCCTGGCCAGTCCAGGCTGCCCTCCAGCCCCACCAGGCACAGGTAGGAAAGCAACCTGCAGAGCTAAGAGCTCTCCTTATCCTTATCTCTCTTAAAATACCACTGGGCCCGGGCTCCAAAACTTCCTTCCCGACTGGATAAGCACTTACCCAGGTAATCTCATTACAGCCATTGTTCTCCAAAGGTTAATAAATACTTACCATGATGAGTAAAGGCTCCATAATCTGACCCCAATGCAGCAGAAGTGATTGCTCAGGGCCAAATTTTCATACTCTTTATTATGCTGAACACCATATTCCTCTGCTAATAGAGCAGCCTTAGCACCAAAATAAATGTGACTGCTTGCAAATAAGGTGTTGGCCCCACTTCTGGCCTCAAGTTTTTATGCTGCCATCATTGTGATGGCTCTGAAAATTAGCAGATGTTGCCAGTTCCTAATAAATACATGACTAAATTATTCTGAAACAACAGCAAAAACAAATTATAGAAAGAACAAAATTCAAGGAGATGCCTTTCTCTCAGAGTTCAACATGTAGAAGAAAATAATTACAGGCTTTTGTTAATTTAAGAAAACACTTTTTCTCCCATCAGACGTGAGGTGTGAATTATGCAAACATGATTCGAATTTGACCGGGCTGACATACTATAGCCCCAACAACAAATTTAAATTTGAGAGTTATGGAATGGAAAGCCAGGCTTCCAAGAGCTTCTTAGCAAGAGCAGCAGCCACCACCTTCCCCAAGGCCAGGCCAACACCCATCAGGATGGACATCCCATCGAGATGGAAAGCAGCACAGTCAGCACTCCGTAAAATACGCCTCCTAACTCCCAAAATCCCATGGACAAGGAGGGCTTTCCCAATAACACACATTTCAAAGCAATGCTACCACTGGTTGGTCTGTTGCGATGATTAAAACACATTATTCCACTTGTTGCAAAACTTTTACTGGCAAAGCATACAGGTGAGGTGTACCTATAGATGCACCCAGAAATCCATATGAAACCTCCACCTTGCCACAACACTGAGCAAAACTCTAAATAAGACAAGATGAGCAGGTAACTGTCTTTCAGTGGAGGCTGTCAAATTGTTGTGCAGTCATTAATAAGTTAAACTTAATCCCCTTCATAGGAGCTCCATTTTCCTAATTAGTGCAGGACATAAACCAGATTTTCCATTTGATTCCCAAACAAAAATTTCAGAAGGAAAACAGGAATGGAAATGAACTTAAAGAAAATAAAAATCTTTTAGATTTGGTTCAATGACCAAAAGTTTTCCAATTATTTTTTTTTTCAAATTTCTCCTTTTATTTGCCAGCCAAAGCTGTACCTAAATTCACCCAATCACACTTTCAGCAAATATTTTACCCACCCAAAAGAGGTTTTTATTTTTCAGGTGAAAACACTGCTATATGCTGAAATCGAGACCGAATCCTCCGCCTGCAACACACCAAGTTGAATTATTTGTGACTCTCCCAGAGTCCCCCAGGGAAGGAGGGGAAAGACCAGGACCAAAACTTGGCTGGAGTCACTCTATGAGCCTCCAGGCTGCTCAGGGGGGTCTTCAACACGCCAAGGGCTGCAAGGGGCAAGAAACCAGCCTCCCACACTGAGGCTTGCACAGCACCCTCACCATGGCTCTGCACCTTCTCCCACCACTGCCCTGACTTCACTTTGAAAAGTGGCCAATTTAATGTGATTATCAGTCTCATGTGGATCAAAGCCAAAAGCCAGGCAGGGCAGAGAAACCCCAGCCTGCTGGTGTTTCTGCTTTACCTCTTCCCCATGAAAACCTCAGCTCTGGAGCCCACAGCTCCTTCCACAGCGACGCCCATACAGCTCCTGTGCAAGCTCCCCTGAAATGCACCCTGCACACAAACCACAGCCACAGAGACTCTCCCATGCCAGCAGGCAAATAAGTGGGAAGAACAGCGAGGAGGATTCCAGGAAAAGCAGGCCAGCCTGCCAGAGCTGCACACCAGTCAATGCTGAGCTACCACAGTGAAAATGGAACTTGGTTATGCCAGTCGTTGACCCCAAAGCCACAAGAAAAGACAGCAATGAATTTAAGACAGAGGCTGAATTTTAATCCAGCCATGACTTTTTTTTAAAATCTGCTATTTCCATGTGGAGTGGCTGCCCACCCCAGCTCTGGGCTAACCTTGTTCTCCTGCTCCACAAATCCCACCCCCTCAGGTTTTTGGGGTGATGACTGGCCTGATTCCTCACGGCAGGAGCACAAGGCACCAGCCATCTTGGAACCTCATCAGCCAGCTAAAGAGAAAAATATCTCCTGACACAAACAACCTTGCTGACTCCTGGCCTGCTGCTACCCTTCTCTTCTTGAGGAAGGTTATTGAGGAAGCAGTTTTGGAGCAGGGCCAGCAGTGTCTTGATCTTGAGAGGTGTCTTTGATCCCTCTCAATCTGACTTTAAAGATAGAGTGATACTAGATCCCATGTCTAAGAATGCCCTTCAAGCAGCAGTTGGAAGACCTCTTGGAGAGGTCTTCAACCAGACTTTTCCATCCAGAGCTGACTCAGAAAAACTTGGTCTCTGACACTGACCCTGTTTTAAATTCCTTTCCCCTCCCTCACCACCTTCACTTGAAATGACCATCCCTTGTGCCAGTCACCCACAGCAACAATTGGCAATTAAGTCACTTCCATCTCTGACTGATTTCTTGACTTGATCTACTTTTAGGGCAGAAAAAACTTGTGCAGAATCTTCCTGCAGTCCTGCTGCTTTTTCGCCAAAAATAAGTTAAGACAAAAACACGTCCAGGAGCAAAAGGAATGGATTGCACAAACAGACCCATCAATAAGTAAATAATATTTATCATGAGCTCTGCACTACAGCATTTGGGAAGACACCCAAGATAAGCACCAGTTTGGTGCCTGTGTTTGCCAGCTGGTCACATCTGAACGCTCTCCATCTCAACATGCTTTGACTAATAGGGACATGGCCCAGCACTGAGCTGGGGATGCAGGTGCCCATGCTCCAAGGGATGGTGTTTTAGGTACCAAAACTGTCCCCTGCATATCGAGACCCTGCAAGCACAGGCAGAGTGGAAGACCAGCTAGGGGTGTCCACCCTCACCAGTGCCAGATTACATTTCCATACCAGCTGCTCCCTTTGTCTACACCCAGCAAAGCCAAACCGGCCTAAAAATTTAATTTAATCTGCCGCAAACCCAAGTGTCAAGCACTTAGATGGCAGCTAAAAGCACCACTCTCAGATAACTGGGTGACACTGGCTAATAACAGGCTGCACACGACGGGAGAGGGAGCAGACATTTTGTGTAACCAAAGAGGAACCCAAGCCTGGGAACAGCCCGTGCCTGGGAACAGCCCTCGCTGGCCGGTCCCAGCCCTGCCGGCAACCCCCCAGCCCACCCAGCTTCTCCTGTGATTAGCTGCTCTAATACCACCGGTGACCTCTCTCTTTCAAACTCCAGAGGCAACAATAGTCCTGGCTTTTGTTAGCGGGGAGAACAAAATGCCACCTTTTACAGCTCTGCAATCATAGCTGCCTTCCCTTTTCATCTCCCAGAGGCTCTGCACCAGACCTTGCTCACCGGGGAGGAGGGTTAACCCTTGCTGGGCAAGGAAGGTGGGGAGCCAGGGTCCTTTGCAGGCTTGTCTTCTCCCACATCCCTTCATTCGCACGGAAAACACCAAACAAGGCTTTTCTGGTGAAGGATGTAGGTGTGCAACAGGGCTCTTCTCTGCCTGACATTGCCACAGGCAGCAAGTACCAGGAGGCCACTTCAAGCCCCAGCTGAACTGAGCTGCATCAAGAGGTCACCAAAATCCATGCTGAGCTCTCCCCCCTCACTCTGCCCTTGGGAACTACCTTAGACACACCCACTGACCAGGAAATGGTGTGACTCCGCTGACCTTCTTTAGTCCAAATGCAAGGAGCAGCTTAGAAACAAAGGAGCAGCACTTCCCAAAGCTCAGGAACTCACCCAGGGATGTGGGACAAGGTGCTGGTGTGAATGTGTACTTGGGTTTGCATGCAAGGCTCTTCCCAAAAGAAGAGGATGGATGCTCAGAGCTGCTCACTTCCCACTGCCCGTGGGCTGGAGCAGGGCTTGCTCAGAACCTGGAAAAGACCAACCCTCATCCATTTTGGGATTCCTGAGGGAGTAGGGCACCTCATCCGCCCCCACACCCCTCCCTCTCTCCTTCTTTTCAGCAAGGGCTACAAGGAGCACGGGGAGCTTTCTCCCGGGGCGTGCAAGGGTCTTGGATGCACAGCTGACTGCACGTGTCAGTTATGCCCCAAATGGGTTGTCACAGGTCAAGGTTCTGCAGGCAGCAGGAGCAAATGCTATTTTTAGACAGGATAAGGTGACGGTGCTTTTAGAGACAGTGAGGTCTACAATAAAACCTATTGATCAGTCTCTGGAACTGGCGCTCCGAAGAGACACCTAAATTGAAACAAAAATTGCCTGGCCATTTTCTCTATAGACTCGGTGGGTAAAAGCTTGTTGGAGCCATTCAGGAGATAAAATAAGTAAGAAGAACCTGCGTACAGACCACAGTTGTCCATTTAAGTGGATGCACAGGGCAGAAAAAAGGGGAAGTGAGACCCATGGGAGAGAACAGTGGGAAGTTCCAAGTATCCTGCAATAGTGACAAGCCAGCTGCCCCAAGTGTGAAGGCCATCCTTACCATGCCCTGACTCTAATCTCCACAGCCCAAGTGTAAAGGCACTACAGCAAACCTGACTTTTAAGAGAATTAATGCTTTACTTGTATCTTGGAAGGTAAGGAAGCCTGTGAAGGCATTAATCACTGAGGTCCCTGACAGGACATGCACATTCACCATCCCTGGAAGTGTTCAAGGCCAGCCTGAATCAGGCTCTGAGCAACCTGGTCTACTGGAAGGTGATCCTGCCAGTGGCAGAAAAACTGGAACCAGATGAGTTTTGAAGTCCCTTCCAACCCAAACCCTTCTGTGGCTCTCTTTGGCCATTTATGTTTTGGCGATGAATTTCACCCACCTGAGTCATGGAGGCCCAAAGATGGAAAACAGACCAGTATTTTAACCAGGCAAACTATTTAACTGGATGGTTCACGCATCTCCAATGTTTTCACAACAAATTCCAAGTGTTTATCCAGGTCACAGATAAACCAAAATTTAACCAAAAGTACCACAAAGCACTGGACTACCACATCTTCAAGTTCAGCTCCAAGTCCACTACAGGCACATAAATCCCCGTGTTTCACAAGAGGATCCTTATTGTATTGGAGACTTGGAACCACAGGGATGAGCAAGAAACCATGGAGTATCTTCATTCATCACCTGCCCCACTGCCAGAGCCTCACTCACAAATAAAGCATGCCACAGTAAACGTAATCCATACAACACACCCTGACATGGGTAATCCCATTAGCAAGGCCCAGCCAGAGCACCCCACCAGACATCAGCAGTCTAACAACCAATGTATTTGGAGGATTTAATAATAATAACTATAGGTAAATACTATAAAGCTGTGAAAAGCTAGTGTGGGTGGTGGGATACACAGTTGACTTTCTGCTCCAGACAACACAAGCAGAGATATAGATTCAGCTGCTCAGGTAAAAGCAGATCCTGTGGGAATTAAAGCACTCGCAAACCTGCAGTGTGGCTGGCTCACCATCCAACTGCCAGGTTAGCTTGCAGTTTAAGTTTCTGCATAATAGAGATGGCAACATGCAAAATCTCAAGCAGTATTATTTGTACAATGACTGTGCTGCAGAGGAATCATAATAAAAACATGTTTCAAAGTAGTACAGTAATTGTCATTCCTGAGAAGGAAAACAACAACAACAACAACAACAATAAAAAAAAGATAAGTTGATCTTTCCAAAAAATTTTCTGCTGCTAGAAAAGCCAAGGTAATTATTTTTCTATTTAGGAAATCAGGCTGGGGTTTTGTTTAGTTTCTTTATATAAAGGTCCTTAGGCTCCTACCAACACTTCTTAGTGCCCTGTGACTCTAGGACAAAGTTTGAGATAAAACGATTATAATAAATAAGTACATAGTTATTTCGGAATCAAGGACACTGATGCAGCCCCTTATCTTCTTAACTGATTAAATGAATGGAGCTTTAGTGGAATATATGTCTAAGAAAATTCAAATCTAATTGCTGTTTATAATTACTGATCGCACACGAGTACCCCTTGCAGAAAGCCTACTCTATTACCCAGAAAGCAGATGCAAATGTGAGTATAAATAGGGAGTGCAATGGAACCTGTGGCAATGCTCACATTAACTGCCACGCAGTCAAGACTTCCACCTCATATATGTGTATGGGTACACACACTCACACACGAACCCATGCTCCTCTGGTGATTTTTGACAGGCATCACTTGTATCCAGGCTCAACTCTGCCACCTTCATCAAGTTTTTTTCCTAGACTCCAGCAGCTCATGGACAAAGCCCTCTGTTAATCTGAACATAAATAACCATAACGGGTTGGGCACCTAAGCTCTTTTACACTGCTGTGCCTACCAGGTGACTCTCCTAGCTGCAGGGAAACCTTTTAGAATTACCCCTGGGGTAACTCTGAGCAGGATCTGCCCCTACAAACACTTTCTCTGTGTCCGTCTCTGCCCTTGGGTTTTGCATGAGTGCAGAAGCAGGGAGGGAATCACAAACATTCCCTACTGCTCCCCGAGAGGAGCTTTTGTAACCTGCCCAGCTGCTGTTGGAAATGAAACTGAAAAGTTGGAGAGTGGCTCCCTCAGTTTGTTTAACTGCAAGATGCATCTGGATTTGTGGGGCTTCCAGTACAAGGCAGCTTCAGGATCAGCACCTCCACAAGACAGGAGGCAGGGATATGATTGTATGCTTCCCAGAGCCATCTTCATTCCTCTCCAGGAATGGAGAGGTGGCACAAGGCACTGAAATACCCAGCTTTTCCCACAACAGGCAGGGAAAGGAGGAAAATTAAGCCCCAAACTTTTAATTTTTGTCTTTTCCATTTATTTTTGAATTAGCATTCAGTGTCTGCCGCCATGACACGGATAGCTAAAAATGTGTGTGCGGATATGTCATCCATGAACAAAATGGCTCATGTTTGTTCTTTATTATTTAGGAAATGCACATTAATTACTGCAGATTTTCTCCTATACATCTACTGTATCACAGACAGAATTGCTGAGAAGGTCTGCAGAATAAAAATGTATGGGGTAATTAAATGGATATTTATAATTAGAACTTAATAATTTGCATCAGGGACAAATGAGCTCTGATTTCAATCTGTAGTGCATTTAGATTAGCCTGAAGATAGTGTAATTTGATGTTTTACAGTCCTCCTCTCAGATTATGAAACAATACAGTGGCTTTAAAGCAGCCGTGTTTGTGTCAGGAGTGTGTTAAGAAGCAGCCGCAATGAAAATGTTTGACAATGTGAAAGCAGCCATAAATTACATGACAACTGTGTAAAAGTCGTGATGAAACAAATCAAGAGCTGACCTATAATGCATCTGATTCAGCCCCGTGCCTGGACCGCTCGGCGCTCATCCCGGAGCGCATCCCCCTTACGCGCGCGGCTACTTAGCGCCGAGAAAACTGTAAATTATCCCCAGTCAACAACATTGATTTTTAGTCAACGTTTCAATCAGTTTGAAGTAGAAATACTACACCACTCCCCCGGCAGCCTCTCAGCCAGCCGCCTGCTCGGCTGGAGCCTCTTTGGGTGCAGCTCTGTTACAGCCCCATTGTTCCCACTGTACAGTATTTATCGTGGGCTCTGCAGGCACAGGTGCTTGACCCAAAGGTCACCGCCTTGTCTCCTGGACATACAACAACCTTTGCTACCAGTGCTTTTTTGCCCCAAAGCAGAGAGCCCCTGCAAATCCTGCTGCCTCCCCCACAGATGTACAGGTGAATCTCACTCAGGGGACATGGCATTGCATGGCCGCAGCCAAGCAGGTGACCCCAGACCACAAGGCTGCATCTCCCCGGGGCCAGAGCTAAAGCGAGGTGGATTCCTTAGCAAGGTCTTGGTAAAGAGCAGGTTGGTTTGGAGATACAACCACATCTTTGCTCTCTTCCCAGCTTTGCCCAGCCACCAGCAGAGAGGAAGGGCAGTGAGGCTGGGCTCTCATTCCCGCTCTGCTGCAGCTCTTGGGCCTTACCCAGGGTGAGCCACCCCACTTCCCTCTCACCCTGGCAGTGTGAGGGTGTGTTCATTAACTTCTCTGAGGCACTCAGGTCCTCCCTGAATGGATGCTGCAGAGGTTAACACCTCAATCAGCAGATTACAGGGAGTCCTGTGCAGGCACTGCACACACAGGAGCTGCACATGTGCAGAGGCAAACGCCTGGGAAAAAACACAGGGGCACCAAGTCTTCAGGAAGCTCGCCATCAAACCAGCTACAGTCTGACACAAAACATGAGGAGCAAAGGAAGAACCAGTGTTAGGAAGGAGATTTCCAGACCCAGAGCCCTGGCACTCAACCTCGTGGAGCCATATCCAACAGCCTCTTCCCAGCCTTTGTACTTTCCTCCCACAGAGCAGAGCTAAGTGCACTGCATGTCACCAGCTGCTAGCTAAGAACATCAAGGGGAACACGAGGAGACAAGGCTGGGATTCTCAAACCATGGCAGCACGTTCTCAGGTATTCCCAGCCTCCTAAAAGAACTAGGTCTCACAGACCTGGATGCCCACATGGAGCAAGCTGCTCAGGCAATGCTTAAACTAACAGAGTGCATCCCTGCATGTGCCCACTTTCCAAGCTATGTGACATAAAGCCTCTAGTAGCCAAGCAAACCTCGTCATTTCCAGCAAGGCGTGATGCTGGGAATGCGTTGAAGGGACAAAGGACAGGGAGGTGACCCAACCCACTCCAACCTACCCTTCACACCTCTGAAAATGCTGCCCTTTGCAGTGGGGGGAGCCAGTGTTTTCCCAGCTATGCCCTTTCCAAACATTTTGAAATCCACCATCCATACGTTGTTCAAATCAGCCAAAGTGAAACGCAGTTAAGCTGCTGTTTGTTCCAGCACGATGAGACTGGCCTGTTAAAAAGCAAAAATGTCAGGATGTTACAGGCTCAGCCTCCTGCCAAGACTGGTAAGTAGCTGAACAACTGTCAGAAACGGCATAATCGGAAACAACAAAAAAATAAAAATACCCAAAACAACCATGAATTCAGATTGTGTCTCCAAGTCACAGGCACTCTGGGGCCACCCACACCCCCCCGCCAGGCACTCTAGAGAAACTCCAACCCAGAGCAACCCTAAAGCTTCATTTACTACATGCCCACCACATCCACCCCTTGCAAAGGAAGGAACTTTAAGTAAAAACAACGGTAACCCAGCAAAGATCTCAGATTTTGTCTTTATTCTCACCACTATGGCATTACAAGGATTTTGTCTATATTCTCACCACTCTCCTAAGCACTTCGGCATTGGGAATGGCCCAGCCATGTTCTGTGAGGACTGCATAAAGGCTGGAGTGCAGCCACCTTCACACCCAGTGTATGTCTGCACTATGGAATCAATTTGATTTTGTTTCTCAAAAAGTCATTTGAATGGGTGAGAGCCACCATGAAAAGGTGTTGTTGTGCACAAGCCGTGGACCTGCACTGGGTCTGCCCCCAGGGTTTGCTCTCTCCAGCCAGGCAGGCATTGCTTTGCAGATGTTTTTCACCCTCCAGTTTAACTCCTGCTATCTCTGAAATCTCCCAGACACAAGCACGACCCTCCTGCTCTCACACTCATGAGTTTCGTTTGTCTCTCAGAACAGCAACCCCTTTTTTTTTTTCTTGTCCTGGGCCCTCAGGTTACTGGCACGGTGACAACTCTTTCTTTTCCCAACAGCGAGCCAGGAAAGATGATAGAACCTGCATGCGTGGCCAAGGGACTGGTCTCAACTGGTTCAGAGGAAAAAATGGAGCTGTGTCTTTTCCCCCCACCCCTCCCCGCTTCTTGCCTTTAGCCAAAAGACCTGGGAGCATTTGATGTACAGTCAGCAGGTATTAAAAAAAAAAAAAAAAGAAAGAAAATTATTGAAAAGACTGCCCGGCTCTAGAGCTGTGACACTCTCTCATCAAACTCTGGACTTCAGCCAAGTTCATCTGTTAATGGAGAGCCACAGCCAGGGCCTCCCGCCGCGGCCACTCCCTCACTCCCTCCTCTACCTCTTCCTCCCTCCTAAAAAACTAGACATCGATTATGTCTGTGCTTTTCCCTTTCTATTCAAGATAAACAAAGTGCTTCAAGTTCAGGGCACACCCTGGGACCCTTGACAAAGCAATCTATCATCCTGTCTGCTAAACCAGTCTGGCCACACCACCGCCGAGGAGACTAATGCTTCCAGTGTACAATTTTCCCTTTGTGCTGCTGCCCTATTACTAGTAACCTCTTTTCTTCCCTACCTTCCCAGGAGCAGATGTGCTTGACCACTTTGCCTAAGCCTCTCCCGGCAAAGGCATTTTTTGCTGAAAGCAGCCTCAAGAATTAAAAAAAAAAAAAGAGCCAAGCCCCCGCCTGCCTCCTCCTCTCCCCGATCCATCTCCATCCCTATGTCCACCAAAGAAATCCAGCACAGAGCTTGATTTTTCCTTCCCCAGCGAAGATTTCTTTTTAGGGAGCAAGTTCAGGTTTAAATCATATCCACTAATTCATTCTGACTTGCAATTAAATGCAAATACACTTTTATGGCCAGCATGGAGTGTATTAATTTTAACAGCAAATGACAAAATAAGAATACAGTCCCTCCAATACCAATAATGAATCGCACTATAAATCACGTTAGTGGTCACATTCATTAAAGCTTGTAAAGCTCTTGAAGATCCACAGGCACGATGTGCCACTGACCCACAGAGCAGCATCAGCTCAACTAGAGCCCACTGCTGGCACTCAAGTGCCCCAGACCCCAGCTGGGGGGCACAGACAACACCCCAACAAGTGCAGGGCACCCAAATCCACTCCCAGTCTCTCCCAGCAGTGCCAGAGGGAGCTGGTGCTTCCCAAGTGAGCAGTGCCAGAGAGATTCGCAGCCCAATACTGAGCATGGGTCTCACCACATGGCCAAGGCATCTGGGCAACATGGTTTAGGGTAAGGGAAGGGCCAGGCTGGGTGCTCCAAAACACAGGGCAGTTACAGAAATTAATAGGAAACCACTAATCACCATTTAAGGGCACTTCCTAAAAGCCAGCCTGGCCTTTTCCAAATGCTCCTGGCTGCCGACAGCGCTTACCCCTTCCCCAGGTCTACAGAGTGCTCCATTTGCTGGCCAGCACTAAGATCCTCTGCACTGATTATTAGCCAACATGAGGGAAAGTGAGGCTTTTCTGGCTCCTTTGTTTTGTTAGGACAGCTGTGTGCCATTCCCACCCCCTCCCACCCATCCTCTCCTAAAGAAATAATTAAATCCAATTAGGACCAGAAAGTAATTTACATTTTGGTTCTGTGTAAGATGGGGAGGTGGGAGAAGGAAAAAAAAAATCCCATAAAACACGTTGTGATGAAATTTCATTCCTTTGCTACTTATGTGCCTGCTTTTACTTTTGAGGATAGCTCAGGCTGCACTTTCCCTCTTTAAAGGCTGGTGTGTGTGGATCAAGAGGGAGATGAGGAAGGTGGAAGAGAGAAAGCTTGCTCGCACATTCCCTGCTCTATGAACAAGACCGTTCTGCTGGGCAGCCCATCCTGCTCCTGCTCCTGCTCCTCGCCGTGCTGGGGGCTCCTCTGCCACGGTTTACTGATTTACAGAACCTTGGTATGTGAATGGCAAAAATTCTTTGGCATAAGTATATGTTTGCTGATCACATTTCAGATCATGTGTTGTTCATTATTATGACTTGCTCAGAAACAGTTTTGCTACAGTTTGGGTTTGCCTGAGATATTTTTTCCTCCTTTAGTACATTGAAAACATCATGGTGTGGGGGGGGGGGGGGAAGCAAATGAGAAAATGTTTTTGTGTCTTCACTACCTCAAAAGTCTATTTTTAAAAATTACGGAAAGGAATACAAAATATTCCAGGACTGGGAAACAAGAGGGAAAGGAAATGAGATTAACAAAGCATTTCTTAAAGACCAGCGTGATGTCAAATTTTGAAGTGGAATATTTTCCTTTGGATGAGGATGGAATTATATGTAGATTTGATATTTATACACTTCTCTAAAAATCTCTAAAAATATATCCAGCCCAACCTGATGCACTGATTTTAATTTAGTGCATTATTTAAGCAGCCAGAAGAGAAGATCTTTTTACCAGGGAAGGCACCAGTGTCAGGACCTTCTGTAGCACAGAGCAGCAAGTCCAGGACACACTGATTTCTAAAAATACTCCCCCCTTGCCTCCTGCAGAGAACTTTTTTCTCAGTTCACATTCTAGCAATTAGAAAAGCAAGTAAGTCATCGCTCCAGAAAATACAAGTTTCCAAACAAGGCCACAATTTTGCTTTCACCTGTGTTGTAAAACTCCAATTAATTCCAGAGTTTCCTCTGAACATCTCCAGCAATTTACCTCCATCTTTGCTTGTGGGAGATGGTCCACGTGGGTTTCCCCTCACCACGCAGGTCACCTGGACACTCTCCTCTCCGCGCCCGGTGCAAAACACGAACGTTTACTTTTTTGTCATTTTCATATAGTAAATTATCCATTAGATTTCAACATATCTTACTAAAGCAATTACATCAAGAAAATGATAGCGCGTGTGGAATCAATTATGCATGCACTTGGCCAGGGACCAAAGGCTATGAAGTCGGAGAGGGCAGAATCGTTCAACACACACAAATAAAAAGCCCCTGGATCTCACAGATGGACCCCATCAGTTCATCTTACTGCTGAAAAAGTTCATGCACTTAATAATTTATTTGTGTTCTGGATACTGTTTCCCAGCTGAATATTAACAACTCTGAACTGCACCACGCTTTTAGCGTGGTATGGGTGGAAGTCATGGAAGGGCAGCAGCAGGTCTCCTCCGAGGTTAAAATTATACTTCTGTTCCTTCCAGAATGATCTTTTTCCCTCTCTGTTTATTTTCCTTCATTAAGCAGTTCCTTTAATCAGGATATCTGTTTCACTCCTCCGATTCATCTTCCTACCCAGTGATAAAACTCTCCAACCAAAGCTGAGCATCAATTACCAAAGCTGGACAACTGAAGGGATGAAGCAACAGCAAGGGCCTGATGCCAGAGCGAGGAATTGTGGTGCTGCCAGCAGGAGGGACAGGGGACAGCAGCCAGGCCAAGCCCCAGGCAGTCAGGAGGGGTGGCGGATGGCCTCCAGAGCTGGCTGGGCATGGATGCCCGGGCAGGTTATGAGAGCTGGGCAGGCTCCCAGGCAGGCTGCTCCCAGTTTCCCCTCCCAGGGTTGGATGATTAACAACTTGCCCGGACAGGCAGGAGAAAAAGACCCTTCTCCTTGCCATGAGGCAACTAACTGGGAGACTGAAGTGGAAGAAGAGCAGCGCCAGCAGCACAATTTGCTCCTACAAACAGGGCACTCCCTGCCCTTTATGCCGTGTCCCCCCAAGGTAGGGCCACCACCCCAATGCCAGCAGCAGCTCTGCACCCAGAGGCAGCACAGGATTGGGCCTGGGGCATGTGCTTTTAACACTGATCACGCAAAGAAGGGTCCAGGCACGGCCACATCCTGCCCTGCCATCACCTCTCCCTCCGGCCCTAGCATCTCCTGAGCACGGAACATAATTCTTTTCTATCTACACGTGTAGAATTATTTTTTAAAGGAATGTCTCCCCCAAATGGGAACAATTTCCTTCTACACTTCCAACCAAGTGTACTTAACATTAAAAGAGAACTGATAGAACATATTTAATTACTCAAGGTTAGACTCCTAATTCCTCAATTCACTAAAGGAAACTTGGCAAGAAGATGCATCATTTTGCTGCTTTCTACTGGAGCATCTGAGGGAGAAGAGCCACTGAGGCAGCTAATACACAAAACATGATCAAAAGTGATTAACAACAGCTTCATATGCAAATTGCATTAATGAAGGAGTGCAAAGTCATCATGTAAATTAAATATGTCAAATCTCTTGGTGAACTTTCAATCTTGAGAAGAAAAAACATCGCTTTAATTTTTTTACATCATCAATTTTCCAAGATTGAAAATCTAAGAATCTTGGTGCTATAAAACAATTTTCACCTTTTTTTTCTCCTTCAGCAGCCTGACAGGCTTGGCCTGATGTGTGCCGAATGCACATGTTAATAGGCCAATCAAAAATGCAAAACAATTCGCAATTACTGCAAGGACCTAATGGTCATTAGAATTTACAACTAGGTAATGAACTAAAGTCTGCCCACACCATGCATATTCATAAAGCAATTTAGCCTTTGAAGATTAAAGAAGTGCTTAAAATTTAAATGAGCTTTAGCAAATTATCAGTAAGATTCATCCAAAAAGCAAAAGGGTTTTTCTTCCTGTGATTTCCTTATTTTTTTAATGCAAAATTGTTATATCTTCCAGACGGAGCTTCAACTAAACACAGGGCTCCGAGTCAAGCCAAAGGGGCTGGAGACAAACAGAGGCAGAAAACATTGTTATGGACTTTGTTCAGAAAACTAAGCCCTTAAGAGCCAAACCTATCTCTAAACATGGTAATTTATCAAAAGCAGCACAGACTTCCTCATAGGCAGTATTGTGTGCCGCTCTCTGAGAGCAGATTAACAAGATTTCCACCACCCTCCAAAAAAGCCTTTTTCCCCTCAAGTCACATCTTCCATGTAAACAGCAAACGTATTATAAAAACATTATTTTCATCAAAGTACAGCAGCATTAATTTTAGGGACTCTCTGCATTTAAAAGGGAGGCAGGGAGGGATGAAAAGACCTCGGCACCGGAGCGTGCTGCAGAGAAAGCGGCTGTGCTCCCGGGGAGTGGAGCTGCGGCCGCTGAGCCGGACGAGTTTGCAGGGGCAGCACTGCTCGGCGCCGTCGGCTGCTCCCAAACTTTGCTCCGCTCTTGGACACCCCAACCGGGCCCTGATCCAGCCATCCCAAAGGGAGCAGAGTAGGGGAGACATTCCTGCTGGCGATCCCAGGAGGAGCCTGGGGGGGGAAGCACTGTCTGCCTCCCAGCACCCTAATTTTGAAGGATAGATGAATGTTAAAATAATTTTTATTCCCACTTCACTAGAGCCTTCTCCAACCTCATGGCTCATCCTACCTGCACCCCCTGCAGAGCAAAACAGATGATGCCTGGAGCTGTGCTAACGCCCCGCTTTTTTAACATTTATTGGGCACAATAGGACCTGGTGCCGTGCAACAACCACAACAGCAAACACCTAGACTGGCCACAAGTCCCCAGTTTTAAGTAATTCCCCTTGACACCGACATTACTTCACACGAAAAGAGGCCCGGGAAGGCAGTGTGGGATGTGACGGAATAAATCAGAATTAGATTCAAAACAAAAGTTTGGAAACTACTGCCAGGCCACTGAGCTGTTGAAGGCCACGTCTCCCAAACGAGAGCCCTGTCCCCCATATCAGGAGATTTTCCCCCCCACTTCTTTCTCTGTTTCCACAAACATAAAAACCACACTACTGGGCTCTGAGCATTCCCTAAAATAAAGCAATTAACTTATTTCCAGGCTCCAGCAAGCAATCGTGACAGGCTCCCCTCCCCTGCAGAAAGTGGGAGCCGTGGTCCCTGACCCCCGGCCAACACAAAAGAGGCAGCCCCAGCACAATGCCTGCTGTCAGCAACTGAATTATTTTTATACAGGAATTTTTATCTCTATGGTACAAACAAGTATGTGTCTGTGCTGACTTGTTAAGCAATCCACTTGTATGTAGAATAAGATTTTTTTTTCCCTGCTACCAGTCACACAGCTCTAAGATCAGAAGAAATACATACTCTTTGAAGCTCCTCAAATGTTTTAGTTAAAAGGACAGCAGTTATTTTCTAAGATCCAAGAGTATCTTTATCAGAATTTAATTCTTCCTTATTGATTTTTTCTAACGTAACACAAATTTAACATAGGACAGTTTATAGTTTTACAAAATAATACAGCCTCTATCTCTTTTTCCAAATGCATCCTACTGTGTTCTAGCTCCTCAAAGAGAACAAGGCTTCCGGACTACTGTTTCTCATTGCACAACAACTCTTCCCTAAACATGAAAATCAGCATTGAAAATTGAGTAACACAGGGAAAAGCCCCTGGCCACCCTCACACAGTAAATGCTCCGCGCACTTGCGATGCCCTGGCTGAAGAACGACAGTTTTGCTGATCTATCCTTCTACTCCACAAAGAATAAACTCAGTAGTTAAAATGCAACAAAACCCAGATGATTCATTCAATGTCTGAAAAAAACCCCAGCTATGATGCTGAAGCAAAGTAATGCTGGGTGACAAATTAATTGTTGCGAATATTGGGGGGGGGGGATACAGCACAATACATTTTTATTTTTGCATTTTATATTTCCCTACCTGATAAATCAATTAAGCAAGCAATTAATGCAAAATTAAACTCCTTACTTCCTAAAGGAACGAGGAACTGTGATGCATAATTTTAAAAAGGTAATAGCTGTAGTAATAGCAGTAATAATAACAATAGTAATAATATTATTATTCACAACAACAATAACACCACTAAAGGCAGGGCTCTTCTTTGAGCCTTTGTTGTTCAGCAGTAATTCCATTGTTTATTTAGGCAGAGGTTTTTCTATCTGCAGCTAAGATCAAATTGTAGGTGTAATTGTTCAGCATTCAGGCAAAAGAGGGGAGGGTGGAAGCAGAAAGTCATTGGTTCTGACTGACCAAAGCTCCCCCATGTCCCCCTCCACCAGCACACCCACTCCAGTGGGAATCCTGCACCCTCTGAAGCACCCTGACAATGCCTACCTGGAAGGCATTGAGGAAGCACAGCTATTTCCCAGGGATACTGAGCCTCACTGCTTTGTCGGCAATGCAGTTATCTGGGTTTTGCTCTTGCCCCACTCTCGGTGTCTTAGCTATTTAGTGTGAAACACGAAAATCTGAACTGTAGCTGAGCTCTGTATCCACCAGATGGGGAAGTGATGGGATTTTTTTTTAACAGCAACCTGTTCAGGTAAAAAGTTCCAGTAGAATTGCAGCAGGAAGTGGGGAGAGATCTCCGGGGAAAGTAGAGAGAAGAAACACTTTGCTGCACTGTCTGCAAACCCAGAATTCAGCAGCTTTTTTTGGCAGCCAATTTGTTTCAAGTGTTTTGTTTCAGGGAACGTATGTATTTTTCTTTGTGCATTTTGTGGATTTACTACAACCACTCCTGACAGCTGTTGATTCAGTTAAATGAGCACATTATTAAAAATCCTCAAACACAACCACACTGAAAAACAGACACCTTTGGATGGAGCTGAAGATTCGAACACACAAGCAGACGCAAATGAAAACTCCGCGAGGAGGATGTACAGCCTGAGCCGTGCCCAAGCCAGGGGGCAAAAGAAGGGGCTCCAGCCCCTGTTTGTGGTGGCTCTGTTTTCTTTGTTGCAACCAGACCCAGATGCTAAAAAAAGAATGAAAAGCAATGCCAACAATCCCAAGTATAAAAAATAAATGTTTGCTAATAATTGAAAAAATTACATCCCCCAGCGGGCTGAAGTTAATGTGCTTCAAATAATTCTGCACCGTGCCCCGTACTTTGTCTTCTTTTATTACTTACTATTCAGTTTTGCAGAGGAAGGACACCTATTCAGAATGAGGAGGGAAAGAAGAGGATGTTTTCATTCTGCTTTAGTTCAAAGGCAAACAAGAATGCAAAATGTGGCATATTGAGTATTTTTTTTCCACCGCTGTCATTCACACTGGGCTATCGAAGTTTTATACAATTCCCCAGCCCAGCTGCATATTAAGCTGGCTGTGTACAGCTTTATTATAGCGTGGTGCTGAGGAAACATTAATATTCCTGTGTTGCATCTGACAGGACATTTACATGCACCCATCTGAGTTCACACCTGAGAGCTGCTCCAAGGTACAGTAGCTGTGCTCCGATTGTAAAGGCAAATGAAGAACACAAATTCCCTGCTGGGATCGGGGCTGACCTCGCCACACCCCACACCGCAAACCTTTCCCTTGCCAACCCCAGGCAATGCCACCTCCGAATGAAGAATGAGCCACCAAGTTGCCAGCCTTGGTGACAGAAGAGCAAAAAAAGCCTCAGTGAAATATTTTAAAGATGCACAGGGAGTGCAGCTGGCCAATAAAGGTTGGAAAACAAACCGGCTGAACCCTGTGCGGGATGCGTTGCATACTAAACCTGATTAGAGAGATGGGGAGGATGTTTATGGGCTTTAAAATGTGTTTGACATTAACAGAGGAAGGTTTGAATAATGTGAGCACTTGGTCTGCTCATCCATAGGGGTCCACAGCCACTGGTCCAGTTCCTGCAAGGGTTTGATCTGCATCTGGCAGAGCAAAGCACACCCAAGATGGGGGCCCTCCAGAGCAAACTGTGTTTCATGGAAATTCATTATCAGATCATCCCAACTGCTTGGGTGGTTTTTGGGTCCATTAATGTGCCTGTTATTCTTAAAAGTATGCCATAAATCACAGCAATACATGGACCAGTGTCTACCTACATGGGCCCAAACCTGCTATGCCCGACATCACCAGGCATCAGGCTGGAGCTACTGTCTATGTACAAGGCGAGACAAAATTTTGTTCATTAGCCCAGGGGAAAAATAAAACAAAAATCCACCCAGTGGTTAATTTTAGTGCCATGTTATCAGTATGAACACACACACACACACATATATATATATATATACACACACACACACGCACATACATATATATACGTAAGTCTTAATGTATTGAAATACATGAACTTGACGTGTTTTATGGACTTGTGCAGCACCCCAGTAGCTGACACATAAAACTGAGCATTCCCAGATGGAAGCTGCATTCAAATGCCTGCCACTGGGAGAAGACAATTTCCTCGGACTCACGAGATCCCTGGCAGCATCATGACCCGTACAAAATCACAATAAACAGAAAGGTAACAAGAGATCCTCGGCGATTAGCTAAAAAAAAAAAAAAAAAAAAGCACAACAAAACACAAGTGGCACTATGCCAGGCCATGTCCAGCTTGATGCTAAATGCCTTTTATTGCACAAAGCTGGTACTAGTGGATGTAGTGGATGTAAAAACAGAGCGAGGCTTGAAGGGAATTTTGTCCGAAAAAATTCCCGTAATGAGGATGCAATGCAGGCAAACAACTGGAGGCTCTGCTCCCCTTGCCTGACGGTGCCTCGCAAGCCTCTTTAATCGTCCTTATTATTTGAATGAAACAAGAAAGAGCTCGTGGGCTGAGGGTTGCATATACAAAACGGGGTGATGTTAATAGGCCTTCTCCTCTTTAAAAGAGGCATTACCAAATTATGGGCATGTTTAGGGAAGACTTTACTTCTCCCACCAGGCTAATTAGAAGGTGTTTAATTTACTCCCTGCTTCAGTTTCCGTCACCCAGCACTCGTGACTGGGACTCTCCACACAGGGCCTCGCGTTTATTACACACATGATTTTCCAAGCTTTCTGTACGTGATGCCAACGTGCACCTTTCAGGATCAATATGGAGCTTTAAGTGTTCCAGGCTGCCTCTTGAACCATCAGCGTTTCGGATGCAGTGATGCTTCTGCTCGTGGACAGCTCCACAATTCAATTACACAAAACATGTTTCTCATCCTTTTGGAAGAGCTGATTTGCAGGAAACAAAAAAACCCACTAGAAATATTCAAGGCACCACAACACTGGGATGCTCCCTTGGAAGGCAGAGGCAGATGAAAACTTTCTACCCTGCATCTGTGCTTCAAGTGAACTCACATTTGTGTTTCCAGTAAAGAGCCATTTTTACATTAACTGTCTGGAACAGCAGGGAATAGGAAAACTAACACAATCTTTACCTCGCACAAAGGATGATATTGCTGTTACGTGCTTGCTTCTTCAAAAAACGTTATTTATAAAGGCAACAGGGAAAGCAGGGAAACTATTGACTCTTCTCTGTATCCCTACACAAGCAGCATTACAGTAACTTTTTGATCCCGTACATTTTTTACATTCCACCTCCCCCCCCCAAGAAGTAAATTTCACAGCCGCACAGGCCACCGCCTTTAATTAAGCTTTCAAAAGTCTTCTGACAATGCCAACAATTGCAAGACACTTCTAGAGCTCAATCATGCAATCATCATGACACTTCTATTTACAATTTGTCTTAGAAAGAGTTTCTCTGACATTGTACTTTGACAAAACAGTCAAGCTGCCGGTTCACAACCTTTCTCTGTCTTATTTACAAATACAGCTTGTGCGCAGCGCTCCAGATCTCGGGAGCGGGAGCCTTGGGGTAGCATCCTTCACTATTTTTCCCACCTGCAATATGTTACCCAGCCTGCTCTCTCTGTTTCTTTGTATGGGGAAAGCAGACAGAATTTGACTTCAAAATCTTCCCATATTCCTTCTTCCCCTCCTCTATCTTTAAGCTTTCATTGTATCGTCCAGATGCAATACTAACTATTCAGTGCAGACAGCAGTAATTTTTTGTCTCCAGAACAAAACAAAACAAAGAATTGACAATCACAACCTACAGAATTATAATGGCAACTACTAATAAAAGCCCAAGAAAATTTCTGCTTAAAGACATTACCTCCCGAGAACTGAAATAATCAAATACACTTGGTCTGGAATTTAGTACCAAACGACGTTCACCTTCCCCTGACTGCAGCAGACAGAGGGATTTCTTACATTATTTTCCCACGTGTTTTATTTGAATGTCACAAGCAGCTTGAGAATATAGGATTCGAGCAGTAAAAATGAGCTCCCCTCCTCCTCCCCTCTTTGTACAGTAAATAGAGCATCCACGGATCCACACTCGGCATTATACTGGGGAATTCGCAGCAGCACTACTAAGTGTTCCCCCAACTGCACCCAAGTAACATTTAAGATCCTTCTTCACCCAAACCCCAACCTTTCATTAATTCCCCCGGAATTTATACATTCGACAAACAAACCGCCAAAAACCCGACACAGGCAGGCGATAAATATTTCCTCGGCCTTTTCAATAAGTGAACAGTGATTTTACATTCACTGATCTCCAGATACTTCTGTTAATATTTCCCTCTATTGTAAAATACGAGAGCGGATAACTAAAGCCCCGCCGTCGCCCTCACTGCAAATCACGGGCTGCCGGTATCTGTTGGTGAGGCTTTGACATACATATTGATGAAAGCGGCCTCGTTGGACCCACACAACATATCCTATTAATTTTCAGCTGAATTTATGGCATTTCAGCTCCAGCATCACTCAAAATTTTATAGCAAGGCAGAGCTGTGCACAGGCAGACACCCACATGGAAAAGCCAGGTATGGACACACGCCTGCACCTATATGGATCGCACGGCTGCTGCACAGGTTGCACACACACATATGAGCTCCTGTCCTCATCCCTGTCTCTGGAAAACGTCAAGATAAAGAGCAGCTTAAGGACAGTTAAAACAGCATCATTTCCCCCTGCATTTGAATGAGTTGATGCTTCTTTCCTTGTCTGTAGATCTTAAACCATTACTTAAGATTCTCCTTTACTGTAACACCCAAACTCAATGACTACAAAACTGCAGGCAGGGAAAAAACTGCACCTGAAGCTCACCCACAGCACCTCTGTATCTAGGGCTAACCTGGAACACCTCTTCCAGCCTCAACTAATTGGGAACATTTTTATCTTGCTACAAAATACGTATTTTATAGTTTCTTAGCAGAAAGAATCACTTCCCCAAGTTCTGTGTATTTTTCCAAAGGCAGCCTCTATCTTTTTTTTTTTTTCCCTTAATTACACACTCCAATCTTGCATTCTTGCACAGAAATCAGATTTAAATAGCTGAATTGGAACAGTTTGAGGTTCTTTGCAGGGGTCTTCCTGAAGCCTGAACTTCACACTTCAGGCTCCAAGACCTTCACCGAAAATTTTACTGTCGGACTCCTCAAACTACAGGCTACAAGCAACAGGTCACTTCAACTATCAGCACACTTCTTTGTGACACTAGGGAGCTGAACTCATCCAACTGAAAAGGGAGCTGAAAACACAAAGGGGAATAACAGCGCAAGACCCTGTAACTCCTGGTGCACCTTCTCCTTTTCCTAAAGCCAGGCTGCATTTCCAACCAACAGGAAGAATGAAGAGACCCCAGTGTTGCTCGGCTACAGCCCAGCCAGGGAGGAGCTGAGAACCTGCAATCTTGGACCTCCCATCCGTAGAAGCATGGGTGGGCACCACTGCCAGAAACCTTGGGGCAACAGAGTCCTGAAAACCACAACTCCATCTCCATTCAGGACACACTCAGAGCTTGCTCTGTGGACCCTCCTGCACGGCACCAAGCCCACCTACGTGTACAAGCGAGCAGGATCAGGCCCTGCCACTGTGCCCCTGTCCTCAGCCACTGCCTCCGCTCAGCGAAGCATTTACAGTCTGTGAAAATCAGAGCCCTTTCTGAGTTAACGACTCCATGACTGCACGAGCCCAAATCCTCCTTGCTTGGCGTCACCTGCGCCACGCGAAAGCCAGACTCAGCTCGCTGCACCTCCCGTGCCCAGTGAGTGCCAGAGCAAAACCCTCAGCTGAGGAGGTTCCCCGCGTGCACAACTCCTCGGCGTGGCCATCCCTCCAGCCCAGGGACCTATCTAGGACCACGAGGAAGACAGCATGTTTAATTCTTGCTTGACAGATACTGTGTTTTGTCTCTTGAGCGGAGCGGCGCCGTACGTAAATACAGCGCTACATCATACTGCCGCTCCTCCATATTTGGTGATTTAGTATGGCTCCAGAGCTTGGAAGACTACAAATCCCTTCCGCCAGGCTCCTGCTTCATTAATCATGCCCTACACTGCTGCTTGCTTTCTGTCGGATCACAGGCAGCACATGGAAATGGGCACTGCCCTCTACCACTCTGGGAAAGAAACCTCACCATTAACATCCGTGTCTGGGAAGTGCAACACGTGTCTGGGAAGTGCAACACGGGTAATTATTGGGGGTGTTTAAGTCTCATTCAAAATGTAGCTTAGCAGTAGCTGAGCCTGTGCTTCCTCTTAAATGTAGAGATATTTGCATTTCAAGGAAAGACCGATTACTCTGCAGAAACAGCACACACTTGTTCACATGACGTCTGCGTGTGCACACACATTGCTCTGCACAGGCACGTGCACAGGCAGACACCCATGCACCGATACTGATCTGCTGCCACCACAAAACCTCCAAAACTGCAGCTCTCCAGCACAGTTTGGTGGCCAGCTTGGAGGCCAGGGAAGGCTGCGGGAGGATCCCGCTGAACCTCCCAGCGCCTACTGCCCTATTATGGTTTAGCTTTGTGGCCAAAGCAAACTCAAGACAAGCTCCAGCACATCATGTGCCTCCAACCGCCCTGAGCGGTCCTGAAGGCTCCCCAAAGAGAGGTACCAGCAGTGCCACATCCCAAACATCACTGGAGGGGGAGTTTGAAACTGGCTCAGGCATTTGTTGGGGTTGGTACGCTGCAGTGTGGCCTTTTTCAACTGGCAGTATGGCGTGGTGTGAAGTGAACTGAAACGCTTGATGCAAATGGGCAGTACTTTTGTTTACTAGCAGGGTTTTAAAAGCGGACCATGCCTTGTTACACTCCCAGGGCTCTGGGATTTTCATTCGCATGGTACACTTTTATTTTTTTAACCTCCTTTGAGAAAATAACTGCATGGTCAATGACTGTCTGATTTAAAAAAAAAATACATGCTATGAAATTGAATTATTTACCCTTTTTTCTTTTTTTTAAAATTACATTTCATATTGTTTGTTGCACAAAATAGAACTCTGCCTTGGACATTTGTACGGCTGACATGTGGTTGTGTAAACCACAAACAAAATCAAGATACATCTGTCAAAACCACATCAGAGACAAGAGAGAGCATAGCGAAGCATTTATCATTTGGCTGAGGAGGCAGGCTGCAGAGAGTAGCCTTTCCTGTCAAACCAACCTTTTGAAATTTCCAACATGCCCTTAAACTTTTCGAATAAGCACGTCTGTGCGCTTCAGCAACTGCCCTCTCTACTCTGGCCTGGCCAGTTGAAAATGGCATCTTAAAGTCAAGGTCGGTGGTGTCACTTTGCCATGGGGCTGTGTTTAATTACAGTCCATACACTGACAGCCAATATGGAACCAAGGCTGGCGGATGCTCGGTTAACTCTTTCACTCCTGACTTTGCCAAAGACTCAAAAGCTCCTTTTTCTCACGGCAGCCTCGGAACCCTCCTCCCGCGGCACTCCAGCAGGCGAGACACTGGGAGACGGTGACTACAATGCAGGCAAATCACCAGAGTGGCCTCAAACAATACAGCCAGAAACACTGGCTGGCACAGCAGATGCCTGTTGCTCCTGCCGCTGCACAGGCACCAGGAAACACCGCTAACCCGAGGCGGGGAGGGTACAGACACCCCGGCCGTCACGGCACGCAGAACACACAGACACGGCAGCTCACACCTGCCAACATGCTACGTTGCGACGGAAACAGAAATAAACTCACAAACACTTCTCCTTGCTTCAATTTACCTGCTATATGTTCCTGTTTAGGGCAAATTCCTCTAGATGACGTTGATAAACAATCGTCATCCTCTGGCGTAACCTGGATGCCAACCTCCACAGGATTGGATGCTTTTTTCAGCTCACTTGGTGAGGGTGAAGGTGGCTTATCCGCAGCCTTCTCTAGGCAGAGACTGCCATTGCATTGTTTCCGTTTGTGCTCAATAAAAATAAGAATGTCCCCCAACGGAAAGTTCATCTGACACTGGCCACAAGTGAGGAGGTCGTGGTCCCCTTCCGGAGCTCCCAATGTGCCATGTTCAGGTTCGTCATCAGTGAGAATGGCTTCAAGAGGTTCGGCTGCAGTTTGAGAAACAAAAGGAGAATGGTTAGAGCTCTCAGGAAAGGCACCGGGCGCAGGGGGAGGAATGCACTGAGCCCCTTCTTCATGAATATTGCATCCCGCTCTGGAGTCCCAACAAAAAAAGTCCTGCTCCCCCCCAACAAAACCCACGCAACACAGCACAGAGGACAGGGATTCATCAGTAACAGGGAAGAGATTTTGCCAAAGCAGCTGTAGTATGCAGAACTCAGACGGTGAGCACTGCAACTGCCTCTGTGTTCCTACACGAGGGCACATTTCCGACTCCTTGAACAATTCGGTGCTAAAATTAAATGCACAGGCTGAAAAGAATACACTGCGAAACTCCTGTGGTACTAGGACAAGCAGGGAATATGGTGTTTTACTGCTGAATGTATTATTTATGTACATGAATTCAAGGCTAAAAGCACAGCACACACTCTCACACACATGGGTGTGTATCTTCCACCAGCCAAACCCACTTTCTAAAATTCAGAAACACAGTGTAGACAGAAGGTGCTTCAATATGCACAGACACTGCACATTCCCTGTACGCCCGTGCAGGTAATGTGTGCATGTGTATAAAAGAGAAGAGGAAGAGAGCCAGCCTGCATGGGCAGCACACACACCCAGGGCACATCCAGCCCTCAGAATGCACGTGCAGACATAAACGCATGGATTTGTGTCACCGTCCCCACCGGCTCGTTTGCGGCTTCCAATTTAAAAAAAAACCTTAAGGCAGTAGTTATGCATGGGGGGGTGAGGGAAGGAGGATGATGTGAGGCAAATAAATAAATAAATAAATAAATAAGTCAGAAAACCAAAATTATAAAAAAACAAGCGCAGCAAAAATGCCTGCGGGGCAGGGGGAGGCACCTCTCACTTTTGAGCTACTCCTCAGGATTCAAATAAACAGCAAATTCGTCGCCAAGTCCACTCAGAGATATTAGCTGGACGGGACATTTCTTAGTACTCTAAGGAAATAAGGCAATCAGTCATTTTGCATTTTTTAATCCTGAAATAAGGGAATGCCTAATTATCTTGAACATGTCAGCACTGGTGGCCTTCAGCATCTAAAAATCAGCCTGGCCAAGCAACTGCCACATTTCCTCACAACAGTGAGAAGCACCTTCTTTAAACTCAAAATACCTTGCCTAATGTTGTCAAAGTTGACAAATTTTCTGAATGAGCTCCAAAAAGCTTCATTATGAGGCTATTTCTGCTCAGAGAATTGTTCAGTGGATGCTTTAACGAGGCAGACTCAGCTCTCTTTTCTGTTGGCTTTTTTTTTTTTTAATGTTAGATTTGCAGAGAAATACCTTGGCAATCTCTGTGCAGTCTCCATCACCACTGCCTTTCACGAGGGAGGGAAAAAAAATAAATACCAGCAGCGTCTTGGTGTTCCTCTGTCTGCGCAACACAACACGCACACTACTCACAGCAGCGAGCAGGAGGAGAGGGTACTACAAATACAACCCACCTCAAAACACTGCCAGGTAACACAACAGAGACAGAATACAAGTCCTAAACAGTTAATCAGCCTGACCTTCTTTAGCTGGCTGCCAATTTCACATTTAATGAACTTAAAGCCACAGAGAATCAAAAAATAGATTTTAATTTGACTGCACAATATTGGAACTGATTTTGATAAAGTGCAAAAATCCAGTGAACTCAGGTTAAATTTATTTCAACCCTACCTAGACTGAATATTGAGGAGGAAGATCTGGAGTAGCTCCCAGTTGTGCTGCGTGAAATAATATTGAAAGAGCACACTACCTTGCTGTACCTCAGCTCCAACTAGGACACAGGGATCCAGTCCATCATTTCTTGCCTCTAGTACTACTTCTAATTTAACGTAAGGTCAACCACAGGAATATGAAGGTTACATTCATATTAATAAAAACAATGTCTTAATCGCTGGGGCTTTCTTCTAAACTTACAGACCGACAGGAGAGGAGGCACAACGTGCATCTCACGCTCCTCGGGAAGCCGGCAGAGGAGCAGGGTGTTTCTGAGGGATTGCCGGGCACGGCGATTTTCTCCCCCAAGCCGTTCCTTGCGTTCGGACCGAGGGAGTAAATTATTGCAGGACTAATTCCACCAGTAGCTCGCTGCACGCCGCAGACAAAGGTATTTTTGCGAATCTAACTTTGAGCTCACCGACTCTCCGCAGCACAAAAAAAGACACAGAACCACCCGTGTTCCCCTTAAAACCAGCTTAGCGAGGAGCTCTGCATAATCATTACTCAATTATAATGTTTTCCCGCGGCCTGATTCCTTTCTGACGCTGTCACTATTATTTAGCAGGGGAAGGTAACCCGCTGCTTCGACAGCAGACAGTTAAAAGTGGCACTGAACAAAAATAGACTTTGCTAAAAACTCTGTACGGACTGGGCTGATTTACAATCAAAACCAGGAAATGAAGTGGTAATTCAGAGGTTGCTGATTACACCTCCACATTTCACCTAATTAATTTTATAGGAGGCAAAGTTCTTGAAAATAACAAGATGATCAAATGTACAGATATAAACCTGTAACCTCAACATTTTCTATGCTCTTAATGTAAACTATTGCTAATTAACAAGAATTATATACTAATGTATGAAACACGGCTGGCATTATGTTCGCTGCAAAACATTTGGCTCCTCATGGAGGCAGACTCAGCAAAAAAAAAAGGTTTTTATTATTACTGCTACTTTTAGAACATAATATAAAATACCGGGATTACAAAGAAAACGCCAGAATAAAATTCACCTGGTCTTGCCTTCGATTTGCAGGATGCATCTTTTAATTCTGGGGCAATCAAAATTCCCTGCCTGGGTCCCTAATCATCCGTCTCTATTTTTCATGCAAATTGCCCTTCCACCAACATGTCTTTTCAGCTTTCCCCCTTCGCCCTCCTACTCCCCCCTTCTTCCCCCTGTTCCCAACCACCAAAACAACCGCACTGGCAAAAGCGGGATGGATTTTGGAGTGCCGGAAGAAAGGAGGTACTGGGGATGATGGGGCGGGGAGGGGGTGGGGGGGTGCCACAGTACGGAGAGGAGAAATGCCCGCGGGGCAATGCGGATGGATGAGCTGCCGGGGCATTTTCCTGCACCGCACCGTGGGAAGGATGGAGAAGGGTCGTTTAATCCCAAGTTTGTGTCTTCGGATCGTGCGGCGCAAGGAAAGGGAGACTTGGGGATACAATGGGAACCGCCAACACGTTATGGGGAGGGAGGGGAAACCCCGGGAGGGGGAAGGCGAGCATCCCCCGCTGCCTCCTGGAGCAAGCAAACTCCGCGCAAAATTAAGAACAAAGAAGAAGAGGGAGGGGGGGCGTGGGGGGGGGGGGGGTGGAGGGGAGGGAGCTGGACGCCCTCCCCCTCCCGCCGGCCGAGAGGCAGCGGAGGAGCCGGCCAGGTTCAAGTTCGCGGGGCTGCCTGGTTGTTTGATCTCGCTGTGCCTCCTAGCGACCGAAGCAGGCACGGAGCCCGCCCGCCGCCTCCGCCGCCCCGGCCCCGGCCCCGCATCCCCGGCGGGAGCGCCGCTCCCCCGGCCCGGCCTCCCTTTCCCCCCCCAGCCCCGGGCCCACGCACACCCTCCTCCCCACGGCCGGGGCGGCTCTGGCTGGAGAGACCCCCCGGGCCCGTCCTGGCCCCGCACGTGGGGCGCTCGCGCCGGGAGCAGCCGCGGGGATCCCGCCCGGGGCCGGGGGCCGAGTCAGAGCCTCCCGGGCCCTCCTCCGCTCCCGCCGTGATCCCCATTTCCCGCACGGGGGGACCTCCACGGCTTCCCAAGTAGAGCACCCCCCTGTACCCCGTTTCCAGGGGGGCCCCCCATCCACATTAGCCAGTGATGGTGCACCCCATCCCCACCCGGGCGATGAAGAAAAAAAAAAAAAAAAAATAGGGTCCCCGAAAAGTAGCGGGAAAAAGAGCGGAAAAACGACTGGGGGCGGGGGGAGGGGCTGAGCCCCCGATACCCCCCGGGTTTTAGGGCAAACTTTGGGCAGGCAGAGCCTTCGGACGGCTCTGCCCGCGGCGGAGCGGCCGCCAAAGAGCCATCGCTGCTTCCCTCGCTCCATGTGCGAACCTGGCCGCAATGGCTGGGCGGCCCTGGGAGAAGAGAAATCGCAGCGGAAACTTTGGGGGTTTTGCGAAAGGGCCGAGGGAGCCGGGGATGGTTGGCAGGAAGAAACGGCCCTGGGTTTTCTGCCATCCCTAGGAGGGGACAAAACTCGCCGGGAGTAGTGGGAGAGAAAAGAGGAAATAAAGAAAAGGGTGGAAAAGGAGTGAAGAAAAGCATGCAGCATTTCCCCTTCCCCCAGGCTCACCCCGAGGAAAAGGGGATTTTTTTTTTTCCCTCCCTTCCTTCCCACCCCCCTCGCCCCGAACCTTTCCAGCTCGAGTTGCCTTTTGTTGTGCAAAGAGCGCTCCCGCTTATCTTGCATCTAGCCCTGGTGTGTGTGGTGGCGGCTGGAGGGAGGGACGGAGGGAGCCGGAGAGTTTTTTGTTACGAACGGTGTGGTGGGGGCCGGGGTTTGTTTGTTCTCTCCCGGGGAGAGCGGGTTTGGTTTGGGGTTAAAATGCGGCGGCGAGAAAGGGGCCGTTCGCGGGTGAGTGTGCGAGTGTGTGTTGTCTGCGTGTGTGTGTGTGCGCGCGTGTGTGCTCAGCCCGGGCTCGCTCTCGCCTGTGTTTGTTGGCAGGAGGCTCCCCGCACACGCGGTGCTTGTAAACATTCAGACACGAGATTTTTCCCAATCAAAATCCACTTCTACTTTTTTTTTTTTTTTTTTTTTTTTTTTTTTTTTTTTTTGAAAATCTTCCAAAAAATAGTAAGCGAGCGGGAGAGAGAACGCGAAGCGAGGGCGAGGAGGGAATCCCAGCCGGCGCGGCGCGGCTCACTCGCCGCCCGGTGCCATCCCCCGCCCCAGCCGGAGCAGCGGCGGCGGGGCGAGGTCGGGGCGGCGGAGCCCCGCGCGGCGCCGGCCCGGAGAGCGAGGGGCGGCGGGACGGCCACCCCGCACCCCGCGGCGGAAACAAAAGGGAGGCGGCCCGGCTCGGCTGTGCCCCCCTCCCCGCCCCGGGAGGGCGAAGGGGGCGAGCTCGCCGGCGGTGCGGGAGGCTCCAGCCGCCGGACTTTTCTCCGCGCTCTGCTCGCCCGCACAACCCGCCCGTCCGACCACCGCGGTGTCCGGCGTCCAGCCCGCCGCTCCCGCAGGAATTTCTTCCTCACTTTGGGCGGGTTGTGCCCCCGGCAGCCCCGCACCTCGCCCGCGCCTCTCCCGGAGCCGGGCGAGAGCTGCCGCTGTTGCCGCCAAAGAGCGCCGAAAGCGGGAGCCGAGAGCGGAGCGCGGAGCGGGGCAGCGCAGTGCGCGCCGGCAGGCGAGGGGCGCGGGCAGAAAAAGGAGAAAAGTCATCAAGGTGATTAAATTAGAGAGGGAGAAATCAACCGGAATGCTGAGAATCCCAAGCCGGCGCTGAGTTAATTTTTTTTTCCCCGACTCGCTCACTCGCTCTCACTTTTTTTTTCCCTACTCTCGCTCGAATTAAAAATTAAATCCGTAAAGGGGAAATTAAATAAATTGCTCTCCGGGTTACTTACGTGAAAATTCCCGTTTGCTTAAGTGCTGGGGTTTGCCTTGCTTGCGGCGCGACATGGTGGGTTGGTGGCTTCGGTGGCTTGTGAGTCGCTCGGTTCACATCGGGAGAGACGGGTTAGAGAGGAAGGAGACTCCAGAGAAAATATCTTCATCAATGTCTTTTGACATCCAAAATAAATTAGAAATAATACAAAGATGGCGCAGGGAAGATGAATTGTGGGATAGCAGTCATGGCTCTTTTTTTTTTTTTTTCTGTGCAAGGGAAAAAAAAGAGAGAGAGAGAGGGAGAGGGGGAGAGAGAGAGAGAGAGAGGGAGAGAGAGAAGGAGAGAGAGAGAGAGATGAAAAAAATGGCAAAAGCCCCCCTGAGCTGCAAGTTCAAGTGCGGACGTGACGTCCCTGCGAACTTGAACGTCAGGAGCCTGGATGGACAGAGACATACAAAACATGGGCAGGGCAAGCCGGGGAGAGGGGAGGAGGGAAGGCGAAGGCAACACCAATGGACACTCATCAGGGGCTGGACATGAAAAAGAGAGCAGGACAAGCCAATGGACAGTGATGGCAGGGGGGAGAGGGGAGGGGGCGCGGCGGGGGGGGGCGCCCGGCGCACGCTGCCGAACGGGGCCGGGGCCGAGGGGGCGGCGGCCGGAGCCGCCAGTGCCCGCCGAGCAGCGGCTGCGAGAGGGGACCCGGGAGAGAGGCCACGGGGGGAAATTAAACACGCACATGGGGAGAGAGAAGGGAGGGAAAGGAGCGGGAGAAAGCCGGCAGACAGGCAGGCAGGCAGGCAGCGGCAGCTCTCGCTCGCACGCACACCCCCGCTGGAAAAGCGAACGCATCGGTGAAGGCAGAGCCGGGCAGACGGGGCTGCGGGGCAGGCCAGTCGCGGGCTGTGCCGAGGAGGTGGGGGAGCTGGGGGAAGCCAGGTAGGACCGGAGACCACCCAAAAAGCAAAGGGGGGGCATCCGGCTCCCAGCTTCCCCGCTCGCCCCCCCCCCCCCCCCCCTCCCATTCCTCCCCGAAGCCGCCGAGTCCCCTCCTCCCGGGAGCTGCGGCCCGGCCCCGGGGGACGGCGGATCGGCCCTGCGGGGAGCCAGAGGGCGGCGGGGGCTCGGGCCGGGCCGCGGGAAACTTCGGCCCGAGCCCCGGGGCGGGGCGGGGAGCAGAGAGCGGAGTTTGGCGGGCGAGAAAGCGGCAGGCACGGCAGGAGAAGCCGCAGGAGCTGGGCGCGGGGGGAGCGGAGGGCGGCGGGGACCTCGCGGCTTTCCCCGCGGGCTGCTCGGGCCCGCCAGCCCCGGAGCCCCCCTTCCTCCCCCGGCGGCGCTCCGAGCCCTGCCCGCAGCCACAGGCTCTGAAGGAAAGCGAAACGCGGAGCTGCCAGCGGCGGGGCGGCGGGCTGGCAGCGGGGGAGGGCGGGAGGCACCGAGAAGTGGCTGGAGTTGGGAGGATACGGCGGCTGCAACTTCGCCGAAAGGACCCGGAGCGAGGCGGACGCTGCCGGCGTCGGGAGGGATCAGGTTGCGGTAGCAATAAGCTCTGAAGGCGAACGGGCGTGTGGAGCGAAGTGCGGCTGCGAAGGGAGTGCGAGGGGATAAGCGTGCTCGGGACGGCCCGAGCGGGGCCGGGGAGACGAGGAGCTGCCCGCCGCCCTAAGGGAGACTTGGCTGCGCGGGGGGGGGGGGTGGGGGGGGGGGGGCGAGGGGGTGGCGGGGACCTGTTGGCGGGGCGAGCCCGAGCGCGTAGCCGGGAGCTGTCAGCAGCCGGGGCCGAGCCGCTCCGCCGTGGGATGGTTTCAGCTTCCCGCCAGCCGCCCTACGGCTCCGCCCGCCGCCGCTCGGCCCCCCCTCCCTCGGGTCCCGCTCCCCTCCTTTATCCATCGGCACGGGGCAGGATGCGGGAGCGGATGCGGGACGTGGCGGGGGGACACAGCCGCAGGTGACAAGAGCGGCGGCTCCTGTAGGGCTGCCTGTGCCAGGCGGGCACATGTCCCTGCGCGAAACGCGGGCGTGTATGTCTGTGCCCGACATGTATATATATAGATATATATCTATATCTATATATATATATATGGGGCTTAATTTATATCTAATGGCACGTATAAAGCTTTTGAAGGTGGCTGCAATGTAAAAAGTAATGACTTTATTACCCCTGAAAGGTTCTGCGGTTCGCAGTTAACACTCCTCTGAATTACAATTCATTACGCTCTCTAAAGCCAACCTGCATCAGAACACCTACCTGTGCTTACTCCCAATCGCAGGCATCGTTTCATTGATTTTCTTTTTTAAAAATCACAGCAAATTAAGCACTTGGTGACAACTGATTCTGTTTCATTATCGTGCCGTGTTTGAGATTCCAGAGGTGACTTCCCAGACCGCATCTCAAAACCTACAGTCAGGAGCTAATTTTACAGATGCTTTCATGAATGGCAGCGAGGATGTTCTTACCATCAGCATGCCCTTAATTCCAGCGCCGTAAAAATGCCTCAATTTAAATGGAAACTCGCTGCCTTAAGAATAATATTTCATCCTGGCTGGATAATTATTAATATTAGCATTTGATCGCAATAGTGCTGGCTCCCCCTCGTCCTGTACCCCCCACCCCACCGCGCTTCGCATTGTCATGTGATTGGAGGGAGATAACAAACCTCAAGAAAGAAAAGGAGTGAGAAGACATTTTTAACACGGCATGACCGCAGATTAAAAATGCAGGTGGGTTTTTATTTCATTGTATTTTTAGGGGAAGGGAACGAGGCTGTTTAACGAGCAGTCGTGGACACAAAGTGACTGTATTTACAATCCTTGATGTGGCTTTCGGTGGGTAATAAATTATGACAATATTAAAATTATTTTCTGGCAGCCCAGTTAACTGCGTTGGAGACTGTAAAGCCCCTACTGATTCCATTTATGCCTTGTAATTGCGGTCCACAGGCTCCCTCTAAACCTTTCGGTGTATATTGTGTGTAAACTTTTAGCTAATACACTTTTTTTTGAATGGAGGGACTTCTCTCGGTACTTCCTGCCGTACACATTTTGTCTCTGATCTCTGTATTTAATGGCCAAGTCCTGGTTTATGCTTTATAATGTGTTGACAAGTTTTCTAACAGACTTTCTGAAATAATGCACATATATTCACGTCGGGTAGAAACTCCACAGTATTTTTAGAGTCGAGTAGATCTATATCCTAATGCACTGAGAGGGAGTGTAAATCATAGAGGATTTCATAGCCCTTTCAGTAGTTTTCTGTATGAAGTATGAGCAGCGTGGCCTCCAGACGTAACCTTTTAGAAAAAAAAGACAGTGCTTTTATTTTATGGTGTAAAGTGCTTTTAGCTTCAGGGCTCTGAACGTGAATGTGGTCAACAAACAGCTCTTGCCGAGGGAGTTTGCTGGAGCCTCAGCCCAGCGCCGGGCGCTGTGGGGAGGGATGCGGGGGGCCGGGCTGAGCCCCCCCTAGAGACACGGCAGCCCCCGCCGGGTTCCCCCGCCAGTGTCTGGGCTCCGACACCCTCCGGAAAGGGGGGTCGGGTGGCCCCCGGCGCTGCCAGAGAGGCTGATGGCAGCGGGGTCAGCCCCGGCGCGTCCGGGGCCAGGGGGCCGAGCTGCCTCCGAGCTGGCCCGGCACCGGCGGCAGAAACACGGCCAGGGGGCACGAGCGCCCCAGGGAGCAAGGGCAAAGCACCCCATCGCTGCCCCGCTGCGCCCCACCGGCTGCATCTCCTGCAGCTCTGCTTCTTCCCTCACCTGCGGAACACACTGACCATCCCCACTCCTCTCTGTACATCCGGCACGCCGCTGTCCCTTGCTGGGTTGTCCTAACAAACCCAGTGCAAGTGGCAGGCGAGCACAGTGTGAAATGCCCAAATGCTGACTTGCTAACACCTAAAAACCCTGGCAGATTGGAAGGGCAGGTGAAAACAAACCCAGACCAGCACGGAAGATGAGCCAGTGATCATGTTCTGTGGATTGACACAAACTTGTGTCTCCTCCTGCTCCTCCACAACCGTTCTTAGCCCAAGCTTGCAGGGGATGCCTCACAGTCGTGCTGCAGCATTTGGAGCTGCTGTCACCTTGGCCATGTTACCAGCTGCTCTTTGGCTACAGACTCCTAGCCCAGAGCAAAGTCAGCTGGAGGAAATGTGGCCCTACACCTCAGTAAATTTTGAGGTAAAATCTGAAATCAGAGCCATGGTGGGTTTCAGGCTGCCTCCAAGGGGAAGCTAACCTCAGAGAAGGCTCTGTCTCATTAGCTGAGTGTCCATCCTGCCTCAGGCTGTCCCATGTGAACCAGAGCTATGAGGCACTAGCTCATGCCCTCCTGGAGCAGCTGAGACCAGAGGTGGGCACCCATCCTTGTCCCACAGCAATAGCAGTAACCTGCAGCAGCAGGACAGAGTGCCCAGGTGAGAACATTCATGCCATAAAAATTAGCCTAAGATTTAAATCTGCCAAAATGTGTCTGTCCCTGTCCTCATACCTCAGCTCTGCCTGAGAAAAAGCATGGTCCTCCATACATTCAAGCACTTGAGATTCTTAGAGGTTGCTGTAGAAAGGGACATAAAACTAACATTGAGAAGTGTGGCCTTCATCCATCTCACAGGCAGGCAGGCAGGCAGGCACCCAGGACTGGGACCTGAAGGTGCAAAGGAGCATGGCACAGTTCATGCCATGTACTGCTGTCCCTGCCTGTCTGCTAATTTAGTGACAGACTTGGCAGTGGGTGAGTTCAGCAACTTTAGTGGGCAAATGTTCCTGCTTCGAAGCTCCAACTGTCACTCAGAGCAGGAATCTCACTTGCCAACATTACAGAACATTAGGACCAAACACAAATTCCAGAACTCTCTGCCAGTTCCCCGGAGCTGGGCTGCATTATATAACAGCAGATGGCATGGGGTGCTTTCCGACACCGACACCGTCTTGATAGTCTCAATCAGGCGGGGGCAACGTGGGTGGAACTCTTATCACACCAGGCTGACTCCCTCCCGTGAATGAGCAGAGGACTTGCACGTTCTAGAAATAGTATGTGCATTAGTATTCTCGCAGGAGAAACTTGGGCGCGCTGCTTTGCTTTTTCTTCTTTTTTTTTTTCCCCCCTCTTTTTTTAATAAAGGCTCAAAATAAATTCTGATTTTGCAAGCTCTTACTAGCAGGCACAGCACACACGGCAGAGAGTCCATGCAGGATCACAGACATATGAGCGCCAGGTGACACAAAGATTTTGTTATCGGCTCACCCTAGGCAGGACCTGAAATAAAACCCTGAACCCGGGGAGACTTTTTTTTTCCTGTGGGTTTCAGCAAGGCCTAGGGTTTCAGCCTGCCTCTGCTTGCACAGCACCTAGCACAATGCAGCCCTGAACCTTGACTGGGATTTCTGGGCATGACTATAAAATAAATGGCATAAAGTGCTCAGGGAACAGACTCAAGTGACAAAAACCCTCCTTTGAAGCACACAAAGAGTTTTCCTTGTGTGTGGGCAGGCAGAGGAAGGCATTATTAAAAATCTCATTTATAATCAAATGTTTGATTTCAGCCAAACCGGGTTTAGTTTGCACTACTTACTTAGATGTCATATTATAGGTTTAATATTTATATGTATTTTTATAAGTAAACATGTAACCTGCCCCCTGAGTATTTCTAGGATACATTTCAAGCCAACATCATCTAAACTATGTGTATTTAAAATCTCCCAGAACCTGACCTAGAATGTAAATCCATACAGTCTTAATTATTAGCAGCACCAGCAGCCACAGCACGAGTGAGGTAGCTGAGCTCTTGTTACTAAAGAGGCACAGTAGTTATGGACTGTCAGTGCTCCTGTTACAATCCCCATCTTGAAGAGGTTATAACTTGGGCTGTGTAAATTTGATTGAGCTGAAACTTGGGACTCCAACTGTCAGTCCATCTAGGGAATTATCTTATGAATAACTGGCTAACCCATTGCTTGATCCACAGACCTCTAAAATTATTTTAATGGGTTTTAATGTTTTTTTCTTTTACTGACATCTAGGGTATGAATTTGGTACTTCTAGCTCTTCTGAAGCTCCATACTCAATGGAATATGTATAGATACCCAAGGTAAAGCTACAGCTACCCTGAGGATTTCAGGGGGCACACCTGCCTGCCACCCTGACCCACTTGCGTGTTCCTATGCACTGAGAAGAGGCCAAGGAACAAGAAATGACACTTGAGTTATGTCAAAGAGAGTCCTAAATGTGTACGATAAAGAGAACATAAATAAATATCTTTGCTAACAGTTTCTCAGAATCTTTTAATCTTCCTTGGCTTTATTCCTCTTCCCCCCGCCCCCCCGGAAATGTATGGAAATGAGTCCTACCTGTGTGCTGGCATCACTTACAAAGGGATGAGCCACTCAGCTTTGAATATTGAGCCTGAGTTTAAATATTGGTTTGTGTTACAAAGGATTTTGCTGATAAATGCTTCCTACTTTTCTCTAGCTTTAAACTTCCAAAAGTCAATTTTTATCACCTCAAATCACACAAAGACAAAGAAAGCATGTTTAGTTTAGATGCAGACTTGAGATTTGCCTTGACCCTACAGCCAACAAAGCCCAGCCCAGGGCCAGAAAGATGAGCCATGAGCTGTGAATGGATTGCTCTCACAGAGCTGGATCCCACAGTTCCCATGCCCACCTGCCCACGAAGTTAAGGAGCAGGGACACCTGATCTCAAGAGCAGCATCTCCATCTGTTTCAGGAAGAGTTTTGACCAAGCCTGGCTGCAGCCTGGGACTCTCACACTGCAGGGCTGTGTCCTGTGTGAGCCATTCCAAACAAAGCATTATGAGAAGCCCAGGTGCTCCTTAGCAAGATGTTCCACACATCCAAATCCCCCCATCAGCCTTGCCTCACAGGAACCCATGATGGCACAAGTTGGTCGTTCTGAGACACTGCTGAGATCCCAAGCCATGCATCTAAGCAGGTCACTCTGTCCAAGCCTATGAGCAGTAGGAAGAAAGGTCATTGACACGAACAACTTCCTAAATTCCTGTTCTGAGTTGAGCTGATAAGGGCACTTCAGTGCAAGGCGATCAAATTCTCCCAGTGAGGAAATCTGGAAAGCCCTACTCTGGATGTTGCAGGCAGGAAAAGGAAAACATTTTGTCTTGGTAAATAAATCCAGCTATACCTCAAATCAATTTTTAAAAGTAGAGTAACAAAAATAACTAAATAATCTGAGAAACCCAACGTCAGCAATCAAAAAGAAGTTACTTCTATTTAGAAATTAGTTTTGTACATGAGATGAAAAAAGATTTAGTTGTTTACTTATCGGCTGCTGAACACAGTCCCTCCTTCCTAGCACACTTGGTGTGAGGGACAGTGGAAAGGACAGTGCAATAAAAAAGGATTTTCCTCCTCTAACTCTGCTTGATATAACTCCTGCCAGAGGAATCTACTTGGCCTTGGGTACTGCAAAATTCTTAAGCACATATTTATCTTTGGGCACATCAGCTGTACTTACATGCTCAAAGTAAGCATGTACTCAAGCATGCTGTTAGATTGGTGCCTTAACATCTTCTGTAAATAACTCACATTGCTTTTTAGAGCTTCAACTTTTAGTCACTTAGAATGCATTGAGCTGAAATTTAACATACACAATCATCATTCTCTATATTCATTTTATATTACTATTTCAGGTGACATTTAGGTTTAGCTTTTAGCTTCAGCCAAGAAGAAAAGCGCCTGCTTTGCAGAACATGACATAGTTTGTGTGAGGATCTAGATGAAAAATAATTAATAGTTGAGAGAGTAGAGTCCTTTCTCTGTGCTTAAAAATAAGGACAGCTTTACTGTGGGTTTTCTTCTTTGCCATATTTATTCCATGCAAAATTTTAGCTTAATTGTTAAAATGCTTACAATAATATTTTAATGCAACTCTCTGTAGTCTCAAGAATAAATTATTATATAGCCCAAAGCTGCACAAAAAGACACAGCACTGAGGGGGAGCAGGAGGGGTGGTGAATAACCTGTGATAAGAGCCCACTTCTTTGAGCAGTTTGGATAGTTTTGCCACCATTTGTTATTGTCAGCACACATAATTCTGTCAGTGCAGTATGAATCCTGGCTGCAGTGAAAATGCCTTCTCCCACCAGTATGAATAAGATTTCAGTCAATTAAAATAACATGCAAGTATATTGTATGGCATTACATAGAGAGCTGATGTGCATTAAGTATGAATGGTGGGGTTGGGGGGGAGTTACTGTGCTAATGCTATTGTGCACTGAGCAACTATTCCCCAGCATTTAAAAAAGCAAGGGAAATTAAATACAGAAATCAGAAATAAGTACAATGTTTGATATTACCATACTGAAATTAATGTATTCACAATTTGGACTGTAATTTGCCCTATCGTATTTAGTTTCACAGCACCTGAGAGCCTGGAGAGAGAGAGATAGATGTAAACACATGGAGAGAGAGCTCCATGCACTGTCTGTGCTGACACACACCTCCCTCAGACATTTGGGTGCTGTAGATATCCACGGGGTAAATCCAGGCCATACAGAACATCAGTCTGTAAGTGCTATCCCCCACAGGCAGCAGGAAGAAGTGGCTGGAGCAATGGGATCCACTGCCATCTCCCCCTGAACAGTGCTGAACAGCCCCTCAGCACTGAGCTACAGGCTCCTGGCACCCTGCTTGGTGCTGCCCAGAAATGAGGGAATCTGAACATTTGGGGATATACAAGGACACAGCTGTGGCTGTTCCTATGAGGAAGGCCAAAAGTGCCTGGCAATAGGTGTGTCTTAGGCAGCCACTGTACTCAGAGCCAATAAAAATGAAACTATTCTCTATTAGCTCTTCTATTCAATGCCACAGTGCACATCTGTACATTGCTTATGAGCGGGATTAAAGACTATCTATACCATTAACACTGTACTTTTTAAGGGTCTGTTTAATGCCCTACCCAGTCTTCAAGGATTGCCTCCTCCTTATACTTACACATTCAGTGAATATGACGAGGCTAATTATTTTTCCCTGAAGTGATCAGTGCTTGCCTCTAGCATGGGCCTCACATTTTCAGCTTCAGAACTTAACAAAAACAAAAACAAAAACAAAAACAAAAAAAAAAAAAAAAAAAAAAAAAAAAAAAAAAAAAAAAAAAAAAACAACAAACCAAAAAAAAAACAGAACACCGTCAAGAAACACAAAACTGCTTTCAAATCCTAAGACAAAAATCAGTTTGGCAAACAAATTCCCTGCCCTAGGCTTTACCAGGCTTTACTCTTCCATCAAAGCCCCCGTGCACGTAGAAGCCTCTTTGCCATTTCTGGGAGGGGGTTCTGTATTTTCCTGTTACCTTTCCTTCCTGTAAAGCAATAGGGAGAACGGCAGGAGGCACCATCAATATGTAAATTGCTGCCAGATAACTGGTTTCGCTGGTTCCGCCTTGGGAAGCGGCACCACCGCCGCCGGGGGCACCTGGGGGGCCCGAGTCCCCCTGGCCCCGCAAGGACAGCGCTCCTCCGAGCCCCTCGGCTTCCCCGAGTCCTCCCAGGCTTCACATGGCTTTTTCAGTGTGCTCCTGGGTTCTTCTGCCTGGGCATTTCTTTTGCAAGGGATGTCTGGGTGCTGTTCCTTCGCCCTGAGAAGTGTCAGCAGTTTGATGTTGCCTGTCTCTAATTAGAGGATGAAGATTTTCGTGCCTCCATCAGCTCACCTGAGAGGTGCTCCTAGGCATGGAGTACAAAAAAGACAGGCTCATCCCTGAGTGGCATCGAAGACCTGCTCAGGAAAAATCTGTGGACACTCCCATGAGGATCTGTATCCAAAGCACACTCTTTTCTAACTCGGCATTTGAGGGATAGAAAGGGAGCCACTAGCTCCTAAATTAAAATGAAACTATAATTCACAGGTAAAAGTACATGAGCCCATTTTTAAAAATCACAAAGAAACAGATCTCAGGTGTGTCCTGGGTTTGCTCTGCTGGCAGATTCAAAGCAGCACTGCTCATCGCACCAACCTTCTGCAGGGCATTCATCAAAACCATGTGAGTATTTTTAAAGCCCCACCAAAGTAAACCATACAGCTAATTTATAAGCATTCAGATGTGCAGTAACTCTAGCACAAATATCCCTATCAGTATGGTGGTGGCCCCATATAATACAATAAGACACAATTCAGACCTGTGACGGTCTGTTGAATGCATAATATGCGTTTTTAAAATTGCCTGGAAACATATTCATATTGTAAAATCTAATGGTTCAGGTGGAGCTTTTACTCTTGATCAAATAATAAAATTGTTAGAGACCACTCTGTCATCCCATTGCTCACCAGCCTCCATGATGACTGTTTTACATTCCCATTTAAATAGGATAGGAGAGCAAAAAAGGAAAACATAAACCACAGAAGAGTTACTATAGACATTAACTTTTAAGCCAGAAAAGCAAAAGAGCTGAGAAAGAAGCTCCATTCCAGGGGAATTGTCTTTGTGGCTCTGCATCCATTGAGGTTTCCTGCAGCCAAAGCCTCTGGACAGAGAATCACATTAGTATAAGGCTGCACTCACTAGGTCCCAGGGGCTGTCTGGGGCAAGGTGTCCTTGTTTGGCCTCCAAAATAGCTCCTTCCTGTGCATTTAGGTCTGCCAAGGAGGGGGTCTGGTGTGGACAGACAAACAGAGCCTGAAGACAGCTGAGACTCCCTGTGGGATGGTGTGGGTGGCAATGTCCTTGTCCGTGGAAAAGGAATCTGAAGTGCAGAACTAGCAATAGTAATGGTGATTACCATTACAGCACGGAGCTTTTCATTATTGAAAACTTCAAATAACTCTCCTGAACTATATTTGAGACATTTTTTTTTTCATGTTAACTCCAGGTTTGATTGCTGAAAAAGGTTGACTGCTAGAAAAGGAAAACCAGTGCAGTGCACAGCAGTGGGGAATCAAAGCCCTTCTTTACCAGAACCCCTGCCATATACATACTGTCACTCACCTTTCAGACACTCAGTACAACCATTCAATCTATTGAATCAAGAGACTGTTTGATCTTATCTGCATCTGTGACTGTCAACCTGCTTAGGCTGCATATTAAATCATCTATAGTAGCTGTATCAAGCTGGGATGATCTGTTAATTCTAAATTTATTAACCCTTAGAGTGCAGTCATCATGTTTAATCTAGTGTAGCCAGCATTTATTTTACAAGACTAAATCCTTCTTTAAGACATGGCTGTGCTGTAGGTTGAGGAATTGGTAATGGAGAGGAGCTGGTAACTGGGAAGAGCCTCACTTTGATCTCTGTAAGCCAGCTGACAGCACCACTGCTCCAAACACATATGTGTGCGCTCACATCACGCTCCTGTGTCCGGGGTGTGGGGTGGTTGCACATGTGTGTGGACCTAATGACACTGCTTCGGAGTTTTGCCTGAGATGAGACAGAAAACGAGCGGCCTTGGACAATGTTGGAGCCCTGTGCCTCCAGAAGGACTTAAAATAAAAAAATCAAAGTGACGGCAACCACCACAACATGAGCCGAGGCCAGCTGCAGGTGGGCTCCTGCAAGGAGCCACCACCAAACCTCTCCTCTGAGTGGGCTCCTGCTTCTCACTTCATAACTGCATTCCAAATCAATTAAAGTCCTGGGAGTGCTGAGGAGCATGGCCACGACAGGACACGCAGGAATCCAAGTGCTCCTCTCTGCGTAGGCACAAACACACCCCGGTGCAGCCGCGGCAACCCGCGAGGATAATTTCATACGGATACATACATCCGCATCAATATGTTAATCTGTCCGTTACACACACGCGGCTCTCCCTGCCCCTCTCTCCTGTTATCTATTATCTTTGCACATCGCCGATGGTATCAACATATTCACAGCTTTTATTTCAGTCACAAACTGCTAGGCATGCTTCCTTTTTTGGTAATCATGTGCCCGGTATCTCTCTAATGTAGCCTAATAACAATTTTAGCATTCAGATGAAGCGATTTCATTCTGTGACTGCCTTTTCTATTAGATTTGATTCTGAGAAGCCCCAGTGGGTGCCTCGGAGGCAGAGATCTATCTGTGAGGCTGCAACCGATTCAATAGCAGCCTGAGCTAACCTTGACCTTTCCCTAGACCCTGCTCCATCTGGTGCCAGCCTGGTCCCCCCCTTCTCCTCCTCCTTGCTTCACAGTCAGCATTGATCAAGGCGGAATCGAGCGTCTCTCTCCCTCCAAGGGCTGGGCAGTTGTGGAAAGGACAGCACATTTCAATATATGGAAATGACTGAGTCTCTTATGCAATCATAAATCTACATAGAGCCTCGTGATTTGATATTTCATTCACCTCCAAAGATTCTCACCCTCCCTCCCACCAGCAGGGATTTATAAACTATAAGACAACAGCTTGCCCCAACACCTGGATATTATAAAGCTTGCTGTTTATCGGGAGCAAACGCCTGGCAATTTCATCTGATTCACTTTGTGGCTTATTTATCACTCCGTTGTTTTCCACGCGTGCCTGGGTTATTTTATAATTTTTTTCGGGGGTTTTACGCTGGCACCCCCGGCCCTTTCGGGCGGTGGCGGCCGTCCGGACAGGGGCTGTTGGATGCCGCTGTCGGAGCCCCCGAAGGAAGGTGCGGGTGGGCTCGGCTCGATCCGCGGCTCGCAGCGGACCCCAGCCCCGCATCCCGCTCTTCCGCGGGAGCTTTTCAGTAGCTGGGAACGAGCACAGGCTCCTACAATAAATCAGCACCCGCCACTTTGTCACCTTCCCACTTCTGCTCCGTTTTCTCGTCCCCTTCCCCGCTCCCCCGGCTCGCCCCCCTCCGGAGCAGCCGGGATGGCCCTGGAAGCGCCGGAATGCCCCCGCTCGCTCCTGGGGGGCGAGTTCCCCCCCCAGCGCGAGCCAGCGTGGCTTTCACCGCCGAGATGCTCCGGGCTGCACCATCCCTCTGCTCCCCTTCTTCGCCAGGACGTGCACTTACGATCAATAATTTTATTTTTTTCTTCCGAAGAATTCTGACGTAACCACAGTTTCTCACTGCATACCAGCCTCGAGATTACATAACCGATTATGTAAAATTATAATTGCGAGATAATATATGCAGACTCTAATTATTACCTAGAGTTTCCCGTGTAGCTGTAGCCAGGCACACGGCACATATGTTAGGAGTCAGTTCTGCAATATTTGCATAGCCAACACTTCTGGCTGGAGACGCGGTGTGGAAAAGGAATGGATAGATATTTGACAGTACATATGTATGAGAGAGATGTATTACTTAATAGGAAAAGGTATCTGGAAATATATTCCTCTCTGTTTTGAGGAATTTGTTTTGCTTTATCTCCATGGGTAGTAAAAAATAATAGGAAGAAACTGTGAATTACATTGAAAAAAAATAGATATATTCAATTTGTCAGTTTAATATTACACTTCCTCTCTGCAATACTACAAAGATTTAGAACATTTCCAAAACTTTCAGATCTAATCTGTGCCTCGAGTTTGTCTGCAGGACCTGCCACCACATGCCAGCTAAAAATAAGTGTCGATTAATAATAAAACCCACTCTTCCTTATTTCTGCACTCATATAATTTAACAGGTTTTGAGAAAAACACGGATCTAATAGTGAGAATTTTCCAATGTGTGCAATATTAACAGCTTTCATTCTAAAGCACCAAAACTTCCTAGAAAAGAACGGCTCAATGTTTTCTCGCTTTTCCCAATGGCCATCTCCACCTATTATTATACACTTAAAATGCAAAGAATATTCAGCTCCTTAAAAAGTGTGGTTTGTTCTACCAAGAACATAGTTGGTAGAAACAATCTCAGACCGAGGCGGTTCAGGTAAGTACACTATTATTTGTGGCTTGCAAAATTAGAAATAATTTGAAACAAGAAGTGGGAGAGGTTTCAGCTTGTGTTTTACACCACATGAGACACAACTGGAAAAATCTTTGCCACTACAATGCAACAGGATTCCTAAAGTCTATGATTTCTGAGCTACTTGAGCAACCACATAACCTCTGCAGAAGCGTCCGAGCACGGCTTGTTGTTGAAAAGCATACTGTACTTATTAGTAAAATGTGAAATATCTTAAAAAACAGTTTGAGCTATGAGTTGCCATCTGCTCAATGGGGAGAAACAGAAAGTAACTGAATATATTTTCTCACCTTTTTTTATGGTGACATAAACTAAACAACACTCCAGAACACTATAAACTTGTAGTTGTACCAGAGGCGTTGGTGCAGCTCATTGCGCTTCAGGTCAGGACTTTGTCCACACTGTTACATGCTGTTTCTTTTAACTCTCTGTGAATGTCCCAAGGTATTTTTTCCCCTATTAGGTAAAATGGCCGTTTTAATTTCAGGGATTAAAAGTTTGATGCTGCTGCCCTGATACAGGGCTAGCCTGAGGTCTGTGCGTGCCTTGAGACATCAAAATACAGGTAAAGCAGCATACAAAACTTGTTCTGGTTCCTTGTGTGGGAGGGGAAGAGGGAAGGGTTTATGTTACCCAGCTTTCATGCAGAGCTTTGCACCACTCGTGTCCATCACAAGACAAATTTGTCTTTGTCCTCTCTCCTGCCCCAGCCCCCTTTTTGCAGGGAAAACCCGAGGAAGCACTTGGAACTGCTTCCTCTGGTGTTGAGCTTTGCCAGCGCCAAAAGCACATTCCTCCAGCGCCTGCAAACACAGTGACCTTCCCCAGAGCTGTGGGGGCGAGGCCGTGAACTCGGCTCAGAGCACGGGAGGCCTCTGCCTGTCCCAGGAGAAAGGCCCTGCAGCAGGGCAGTGCCTGCCCTGCTCTCTGCCAGGAGCACGACTCCCTGTGAGCACTTAGGGAAACCATCCGTGCTGGCAGCTACTGCTCCACCCAAATGTTACAACAGAAAGGACAAAATAATTTCTTTTTGTTTTCTGCTTAGCCAGGGTGATTTCCTTGCTCTCCTTCAGCTCTATCCACCTAGGAACACAGGGGGTTTTTAACCTGTTCATCCCGTTTCTTGCCTATCAGCAGCTCAGCTATCCTGCCCCCGACACTACAACCTGTGGATTGAAGAGGAGAGAGATCCTGGAATCAGGGAGCCATTCAAACCAAATGGAGGCAAACTGGAAGATCTTGGCATGGGGTGAGTTTTTTGCAAGGAGCATGAGGACAAGAGAGCTGTGAATTGTTAAGTTCCATCCCACAGGACAAACATAGGTAAGACAGTAACTCTGCAATGCAGAAATTGTCTTCACCTGTCTGCCTGATGCTTTCTCCTCTCTGAAAGCCTGACTTGTCAAAAACATCACTTAATAATAATAGGAGGAGCAGCTTTTCTGCTCCCCTGGAACTTGGCAGGAGTATAAATACGCAGTAAGGGAAAAAGAGGAATCAAAAACTTAAAAAGAGGAAAGGGAAATACAGCGGTGTAAAGTGGCCTGCACCCCTCATATTTTAATTTCCACCAAATGCCCCTAGAAAAGCTGGGCACAGCAAAAGCCTTGAGATTGATATGCAAAGCGTGTGAGCTGGTTGCAATAGCTGCACCACAGTGCACGCCTAGGTGTTCTACACCTCACACATCACCCCCTAGGATTAAGATTCAAATCACCTGTCCTCTGTCGCTAATAAAAATGAAATATATTAGGGGAAGTTTGAATATGGTGGCTTGACAGAGCATGTTGTGTCTCGCACGTGAAAAAAATGCGACAAGCGCACAATCAAAAAGCAGCTCCCATTTTCGTTGCAAAGGATTTTTCTGTTTTAGAGAGAAAAATGTGTGCTTGGAGACCAGAAGAGCCTGAACCCTTAAACTTCTGCAGCCCCTGAGAGTGCAGTGTGAGGTCAGATCAGCACCCACTGCTACAAGGAGGAAAATCATATTTTTATGAGACTTCCAGATCTGCTTTTTGCTTTCCTTTTAGAGTGTGCAGAGCATAAGCAAAGCACAAGAAGCAGTGCTGTACTTCAAGTGGCCCTTCCCCAACGAAGAAGCTGCCAGAGCAGAACACCACCCTACGGTGGGAGCTGTCAATACTGTCATGTTAAGGGTTTGCCAGCGTTTCCTCCCTAAGTCTAAGGTATCCTAGCCTAAGATCCAGATCCCGCAAAGACCTTCTGGAAAACAGTGTCAGCCAGGTAGATGAGCACATCTCCAGAGAGCTGGCAGGACAGACAGCTTTTTCAGCCCACCCTGGGCTCAGCTTTTCAGTAAAGCAAGAAGGCAGAAAGATTTTAGGGTGGAAAGTGGTAAGAAGTGCTCCAAATGAGATGCAAACTAAGGACAGAGACTTCAAGGCACAACAGCTTATTTTGTTCTGTGTGAATGGCTTCCATTATTGACACAAGGATGGACATTACCAGTTCAACCCCAATTGGAAATTGTGTCCCTTACCTAACTGAGGGGATAAAACCAATTCAAAAAGGTGAATCACAGCTCCAGGTGCTGGAGATAGAAATATTGTAAAGCCTGTTCAGTGTGGATTCATGCAACAGACAGCAATTGCTCTGAAAATTGCCCCAACTTCCAGGAAGAATGCTTTAAGAGACTGTAAACAGCCACATCCCAGGCAGCCTCTGGGAAAGACCCCATGGAGTTACAACAAACATGTCTCAAATCTGTCACCTCAACAGGTGACCCTGATGTTGGTTTCTCTGGAGAGGCACCACAGGCTCTGAAGTGCCCTTTTCCTCCTGAATTGTCAGGCTGGTGGTGGAGGAAGACAGAAGAGGAAGAAATTTATGTGCCACTGCTTGTGCCACGACCTGCAGATAGCATGAGGACTTTGCTCCTCAGGACTGTCCATCTGGCGCCATTCCTGAGCAATAAAAGCTCACCCACAAAATATTTTAAAGCAAACAGTTGGTGTAATGAATACCTTAATGCTCCTAATACAATACCACAAATAGTAACTACTATAAAAATATCCACTCAGTGAAAAGGGCCCAAGTTCACAGCCCCGCTCCTTCAGGGAGCAGGAGACAGGACCCACAGAGGCTTTGAGTTTATATCACAGGAGGGTGATTTCCTCTGCCATTCACTCTCCAGTGATTCCCTGTGGCTAATCCAAGCACACCCGCACACCTTCCAGCAGAAGAGGTGTTCCAGCAACCCTCGGACCAAGTGAAAAGGTGAGCTGGCCACCAGAAACGGGAGTGTGTGCATGAGGACCATGGGATCAGAACCCATTTTTTTAGAACCACATGTTCTAAAAAAAAAAAAAAAAAAAAAAAAAAAAAGGATTCTACAATTCACTTTTTTTTTTTTTTTTTACTTTTTTTTTTGTGATCTCTGCACAGATTTTCTCTCTGTCTTCTTCAAACTTAGAAAAGCAGGGCCACTGAAACAGCCTCAAGAGCCAAATACTATCTCTGATTCATCAGCACACATTGTGCACAAGAGCAAGAGGTGATTTCATAAGATACCTGGAACAAAAAGTCTTTATCATTTAAGATCAGAATTTGTTTACCAGGGACATTATTTAACCTAAGGAAGACAGGCAGAAATCTGAAAATCTGCCTTTAATTTACTCTGTTATGATCTGTATTATTGTTCTTGCATTCTCTTTTTAGGTGACTTTACAGTAGGCAGGCTTCAGCAACACAGGACAAGCTACTTTGTGGAGAGTTGAATCCTAAGATCTGAATTCCTGATTTTAATTTTGTTGGTTCCCAACCAGATTCAACCATTTTTTTTTTCCTCAAAACTGTTTACTTTACAAATGTAAAATAAGCACTGAAACCAGATGTACATAAGTATTGTACCTAAGGAATACTTACAGTACCTGAGAAAGAGCACTGTGTGGAAGGGCTTTTTTGTTTGGTTTGGTTGTTAGCATACTACATCAATTATTTCATGCTATTTTATATAATTTTACCTTTATGCTTTAGCCTACAATAAAAGCAGTAACTGTTCATATCCTCATATCCTTACAGGTAAAAATAATGTCTCTTACATTTTTAAAATTAAGTGTACCCTCCACTAATCTTGTGTCTTCTTTTTTTATTCCATGAAAGCAAGTCCTGTTTGCTGTGCATAACTATTTCAGTGAGCTAAATATCTATTGAAAACTCAAATCATTCACTGGCCTCATTTTCTCTAGTTGCTGCATTCAGATTAATAAACCTGTTTCCCACTTTAAATGAAAAGAGAATTCAGAAACATTTAACATCTAGTGAAAAAAGCAGCCAGAAAATGACTAACGGATACCAGGACATGGCATATTTATTTTGTCCTGTCAATTATTTTTAAAGAATCCCTTGCTTATGGAAGAATATTTTTTTAAAAACCTGGACTATTAAATAAAGATGTCCACAAACACCAGTTTCTTCATTTTTCCTCATTTTTGGAGAAAGTGAATACTGGAATGGTTTACGGTTTTTCACTCTGTATTATTACACTTTTGTCAGTGCTGAAAAGAACTCACGTTTCAAGGGTCACAGAATAAAACCTGCACAAAGCGTTTATGACGCCGCGGTAACGCATTTATGAAGGCCAATACTCACGGGCACTTACAAGAGTAGGAAAACACCAATATCAGATGTTCTCCTCAACACTTCAAAGCTGCAGCCGAGTGCAAAGTTCCAGAGGTACCAGCTACTCCAGGGTCAGTGGTGGCTCCAAGTAAATGCGTTCAGAGGCCTGGACCTGGAGGTAATTTCAATGTGTTCCCAAACCAGTCATGAGCACACAATCACCTATTGAAAGTGTCTGGCTTGGAGTGTAGACAGATGGAGAGCACAGGGGTTAGTACAGCCAGGCCTTGGACTGACCTTTGCAGAGAGAATTAAATCAGTCTGACCTTGTTGTGAAGCCTAAATTATATCCATAGACCCCCAAATAATGCATCTTTAATGCATCACTGCCCTCTTTTTATCAGCCTCCTTACCTCGAGGGTATCTTGTTTGCTAACTACTGATGTTAAATTGCAGCTATTTATGCTTACATTTAGAGAAACATTTATATAGAGAGAATATATAAAACTGAGGTCTCGTTTCACTTCAACATAAAATAAACATTAATAGGAAAAGAAACCCGGTTCAACTGTGGGGCGCTGTATTCATTGTATAAGTCTAACACAATAGTCATTGTATGATTCTGAGCTTCAATATCATCCATAACCTATCATCTGGACAGCCTGGAAAACAGAACAGTGCCACGTAATAGGATTTCCAGTATCTTAAAAACACCTTTTCTTCTCAGATATTTTTAATATTTCAGGATTTTTTTAAAAATTCAAAATAGTGCTAAGAACAGAATAACCCCTGTGACACCTGTCAGTTTTGGTAATACAGACCTCTGGACAGAAACAATACCGAGTCCACAGGCTGGAATTTCGACTGGAAACCAGCTCGGTTCAGACCAGGAAGCGTTTAATTGGTGCTTCTGTTGACTGTAACAGCAGAGGAGCCCAGTGGAAGTTCGGGAGAATTGCATCCTCTCCCACTGCCTAAAAGGCTCCGTTTTGTGGTTTTCTGTTGTACCTTAACCCAAACAAAAGGTGCTTCGAAAAAAAAATCTTAGTCCAGGATGTTGCTTTCCAAGTACTATTATTCTAAAGAGCATCGAGTTCCCTTTTAGCTTCTATTTATCAAAATAAAACTCTGATTTAAATTGCAAAAGGAACGAGGTTTTGTTCCTCTGCTGTTAGTTTGGAATCCTGGCTCTGCCACTGGCTGTCTTTGTAATTTGGGTAAATCACAGGGAATCTGGTGCCTGTCACAGGGGTTCCTCATCCGGAAAGCCGAGATTTCACAGGCTGGTGAGGTCTACCATGCACAGGATTGGCACCACAGCACTTGTGTGTAGGAACACTCTTCCCAGCAGCAGTGAGCTATCAGGGTGCCTCACCCAATTTACGGAAGCACTCCAGGGGCTGGCCCCGTCACCTTGCTGACCTCATCATCCAGCTCTCTAAGCCGACACAAAAATATTTGCTCCCTTTTGCCGAGAGGGTTTTTGCTGGTTTAGCAAAGTGCATGGAGTGAGCGAGGGGAGAGGAGCAGCAGCAGCAGCAGAACAGAGCACGCAGCTGCAGGGCGGAGAAGAGCAACCCAGTGCAGCGCTGATTTAAATCAGCTGCACAACCACACCATTAGATTAAACTGCTGATGAAGGTTAAGTTTGGTCTAATCCTTGGCACCGAAGCAGCTGAAATGCTGGAAGACGATGCTTGCACCCAGCTTTATTCCTTACACTGAGAAAAGCCCAAATCATCAGAACTCTATTTGCATCATTTAAGAGCCGCCCTCCAGGGTGGGTTACAATGATAACGCTCCTCAGATACACTGGTGTGAGCAGTATTTGCATGCTGAAATAAAAATTAATACTTCACCTATTCCCTATGAGATTAGACTGTTTATTTTTGAAACAGATAAAACAGGGCACACTCCATCCCAAACTGCCCACTATCGCCTCCTCGAGAAGCTCATTCCTTATCCCAAAAGCAAGCTTTGGGATCAAGTCAGGCACTCAGCATGCTGCAGATCCCACACTGCCGATGCAGGCAGTAACAACCCCTGAGTGCTCTGCCTGTGCTGAGTGAAACCTGTCCACAGAAAGTAACAACTGTTGGTCACAAGCACCAGCCCTGGGCACAGGAAGCTGCACGCAATGCAAACTACATGGTGTTATTTTAATTGGGTTTCTTTGGCTCACAAGTCCACAGGTGCTACTGAGAACCACGTAGGGATAATCTACCTGACAAGCAGAGGTCAGTGCAGCTCACAGAGCTGGGCTGTTAGCATTTTCTGCCTACAAACATGCTAGAAGTCCCTGAAAATGGAAGTTTCATATTGCCAAAAGCAACAGCAGAGCACGAGCATGAGGCTCAACTGTACTGCTGCAGATTCTGCCTGATATTTTAAGGATATTCCAGGAAATAAAGAGTCCTGTATTTCAAGGGACAGGAGCAGCAGCTGACTGCAACAACAACAACCGGTCAGGGTCTGTCAAGTCCCCAAAGCCAGGGTTACTGCTGCAGCCCAGGTTGGAAAAGCAGCTCCCTTCTGGCAGCTGCAGTCTTTCCCCACCTTTTAAACTCTGACAGTTCCAAGGTGGCTGAGTCTGATCCCAAGCTCTCACAGCTGAGGCAGCAAAATTCAGTCTTGCCAGCCCTGCTGAGAAGTCTTGCTCCAGCTCTGACCCCAGTACTCTTAGTTCTTCTTCCTCTTATATGTGGTTCCCTTGTGGTTGCCTACAAGGTGTGTGGAGCCAGGAACAGAGCCCCCAGGAGTTATATATGCCTATCTGTGTTTGTCCAGCCATGGAAGAGGCAATCACAGGATGGAATGGACATAGAGGAGAAACAGACAAGAAAAAAGGCTTTTGTCTTCAAAATCATTTAAACCTCCAAGGCCGCAAACTCCAAAAAATCAAGTGTGATCTAAACAGTCATGTAGAATATAATGAGTACAAACTACTACCTACTTGCTGTATCTATACAAAGCAAAAAAAGGCAGTGATAATCACTCTATTTGATTCCATGATCTGATTCCTGTGTTACCTTATTTCTCAGAGACTACAGCTCTGCGTACCACAACATGCCTGTCAAGATGTGGATTTACAGGTTACATTGTTGTAGAACCTGCTGGTTTTCAGCTCCAATCGACATCTGCTTGTCAGTACATGCCTGACAGAGTTGCAGTCCAGATTAGGAAACATTTGTTTATGCCCCAAAATCCCCAACATATTTTTCCAGCTATGTTCCCAGTGCTGAGCTCCATGCCACTCCAGCTCTCGGGTAGTCAGCTCTCATACTGCTTCCTGGTATAAAATTGATTAGAAGCAGCATGAAATGTTATCAAGCTGACCCTTGGGAGGCTGGGCCCAAAAATAACAGATGGGAAAAGTGGCCTTTTGATTAAACTTTCAATTGCCAAAAACTGTACATTTCCCCTCACCGTGCATGTGCACACACGTTGCAACTCAAGAGAAGTCCACAAGAGCTGCAGGCACAACGGTGAGCTTAGAACAGGCCTATTCTTATCAACGCCGGTGCTGCTGAACTCAGCAGGACACCGGCCATCAGCTTCAGCAGTGGCAGGAAAAGGGTCCTTTGTTCCACTTTTTATTTCACATCTTTCTCTTCCTGGTGTAGCTCAGCTGATCCCGGGGAGAGGATGTGAAAGTAACCAGAGCAGGCCCAGGCTGGCTGCCTGTGACACAAGAGCCGCTGGACGGGAGTGGTGGTAGCTGCATGGGAAAGCCATGCACATTTTCAGGCGTTCTCTAAAGCCTACAAGCCAAGGTGCTTCCAGGGTGCTTCTCCGTAAAGCACACTTTGTACCAAGGTCAAAAAAATTACCAAAAAGCTCTTCTGGTAAAATCCTGAGAGACCCACTGCAAGGAGACAAAGGAGCCACAAAGGATTTTGGTGGGAAGAAAAAGGACAAAGAAAGCAGCAGATCTTCATGCACGCCTGTACTGATATGAACCTCTGATAATACAAATCTGATTTACATATTCATATATTTATGTGCCTGACTGTTCCCATTTCAAAGAGTCTTATTGCCTAAATTGCTGCAGAATAGCCAGATGTAAAGGAATGAGGGAAGGATGGAATAGCAGACCTCGGAACCTGAATTTCCAGGCCTCGGTAGCTTTGCCACAGCCTCGTTTGCATAGATTTTTCACTCTGTTCTAGAAGTGCCAGCTTACTTTGAGACACTCATACACAGAGCATCTACAGCAGAAATTAGTAACAGAGCAGCTTGACTAGGGATTAAAACACAAATGCTTGTGTCTTCAGGCCCAACATTTAGAGATCACCTCTCATCTATGTAAAATCGGCCATATCTAGTGACAGGCCACGAGCTGCTGCCGTTTTGAGAACAACATGTATCAAAATTGATCACTGCTTTCCTGGAAGGTTCAGTGCTGTCCAGACCAGGACCCGCCTCTGTGGAGCACAGCAGGACCCTGTGGTTGCTTTTTTGCATGTCAACAGAGCCACAATCCGTTTAAAACTGGTTTTGAGGCCTACAGATGAATGACAAGAGCCAGGCATTGTAAAAAGTAATGATTACTATTATGCTGAAAGCAGGGCTTGAGAGGAGCTGGCAAGAGCTAACAGGATGAGGAACATACACATTCATCCTACCTCCTCTCATTCGCACTTCTCTTTCTCTCTTTTCAGAGGATTCAAGGACCTTTATGTCCCAACTGTAGTTGCTGTAGTTCCTCAAAATCCGAGGAGGGCAGCTCCACTGCACCACCATCACCTCTTTCTACACTCAGTTTCTCTCTTTGCCCAACATGTTCAACCACAGAGTTTGCAGTGTGTGTTAAAAAAAAAAAAAAAAAAAAAAAAAGCAAGCTTCCGAAATACTTATTTCGTAATTACCAAGGTGTACCAAGTCCATTACGGCAAGGGCATTTGGGAAGCAATGGCAAGAAAGAAGAAAAGTCGTATGTGCTCAGTAGAGCACATCTGTCTTGAGCAAGGAGTCGGGATTCAGTCAGGGCAGCAGGGTGTACCTATGTGGAGCCTGCACGCCCACAGCAATTTAAGGTAATATTTTGGTCACCAGGCGGAGACCCCAAGTACACACTGGTTTAAGATGAGATTTGTGAGAGGCAGAAATTGGAATCGCATTCCAGGCCTGTTGTTTAACATTCTAGGTATGCGAGACAGAGAACGAAAGAATACGAATTATCTTTAAATCCCTGCTAAATCATGCCCTGCTTTCTCAAGGCAACATCGAGCTTTAGTAGTTCAGACAGATTCTCTCGCTGACAATTAATATTAATGGGTAGATTTCACAATGTGGCATTATCACACTGTGCGATGGGTGGGCATACCATCTGGGTTTTGGCAGGTATTAGATGTAATCAAAGGGATTACTTGGCTCAGGAAGAAATAGAAAACCTTGGGTTTGTTTAGGCTGCTTCTTTTGTTTGGATGCAGCTCTAGGTGCACTTAGCTGTTTTCGCCTTGTCCTTTTGTTTCTTGTGATGAACGCTTCCGAGTTTACACGGGGAACGGGAGCCAGATAACCAGCACAATTGTGTGAGTGGGAGCGAGGACCGATTTGCTTGAGAGCTCCCTCTTTCTCATGCATTGTTGTTTTGGGATCGATTGGCAGCTCGTTTAGAGGTCTGCTGCTGCTTTTTAGAAGGTTAAGTTGTGAATTTAAACAGTGAAGGAATTAAAGGCAAAATATATTTAGATAATCAACCAATCGGGCCCTTTTCAAGATAAAAGCTGAAGAAATCAGGTGCGTGAACAGATGCACGCAGAGGACTTTGTCCTCATCTTCGCACAAAGCAAATACTAAGCGCCAACTTTCCGGGGGGATGGGGGAAGGAAATTCCCCTCCTTCCCTTTTCCTCCTCCCAACCCAACCACAAACAAGCCCCCGATCATCAGCAACATCAGAGGGAGGAGATTAAGTTTTAAACTTCGGGAAAGCTATTGATTTGGCAGGCTTTCTCCTCTCCTGTCTGTGCCCCAGCTGATTGTAACTAAGTAATCCTCATCAATCTGTGGTAATGCAGAACCATGTTTATTGCTGTAGTAGTTAAGTTGTTGTTAATTTTACAGTAAACGGTTGTTATGATGATGAATGAGTAGCTCGGGCTGCCACCCAGGGGACTTCAGCCCGTACAAGTACAACCGACGAAAAGGAGATCGCAGAGGGACCATCAGGGAAAAGCCAGAGCGCGCACCCCAGAAGTTTCTCCGGGACCTTAAAAAAAAAAAAAAAAAAAAAAAAAAAGGCAGAAGCTGATCTTCAGGTTTGTATTTGAATTTGGATGCTGTGGGGTAAAAGGTGCTGCTTAAGTGTAATTGCAATTCTTTTACATACTGGCTGGGATCAAAGAGGGGAACGAAAGCACAAGTGATTTCCCTCCCCGGTCCGACAAAGCAACTGATGGGATCCTGCCCTAAAGCATCGTGCTCATTAGCTCCCCCCGGGGTTTTCCTGCGGCGGGAAGGTTCGATAACGTAAACTGCAGGCGTGCACCAGCGGGCAGCCTCCTGCACCGGCAGCCCTTTCGCGGAGTCCCGCGTACCCCTCTCCAGCCCCGTCCCTGCCCGGAATCCCATATTCCCGGCCAGCCCGGGGCCCCATGTCCCCTCTCCAGCCGCGGGCCCGTGTCCCCGCCCGCGGCGGTGCCAGCCCCGGGCGGTGCCGGGCTCGGCGCTGCCTTTGTCCCGCCGCCACCGCCGCGTCCGCGGGCGGGCGGCGCCCCCGTGCGGCCTCGGCGCGGCTCTGCCGGCCCCGCTCCCGCCGGGTCCCGCACGGCTGACCCGGCCCCGGAGCGCCGGCAGCGCCTGCCGGAAAACTGCACAGCCGGCTGGGCTTTTCTCGCCCGGGGATGCCGATGGTGGGGTTCCGAGCTCAGCGGTGATGGGAAGAAGTGCCCAAAGTCATAACCGCCGGACCGAAGACGGGCATGGAACTGTCGGAGCAAGTCCAGAGGAGGGCAACAAAGATGAAGAAAGGACTGGAGTCTCTCTTACAAAGAAAAGCTGATGGAGTTAGGCCTGTTCAGCCTCAAGAAGAGACAATTTGAGGACACGTCATCAATATGTATAAATATCTAAAAGGAGAGTGATGACAAGACTCTTCTTGGTGGTGCCAACCAACAGAACAAGCAGTGACAACAGGCACAAACTGATGCCCAGAAGTTCCACCGAAACATGAGGAAAAGTTTTACTGTGTGGATGACCAAGCACTGAAACAGATTGCCCAAAGAGGGTGTGGAGTCTCCCTCACTGGAGATATGTCCAGAATTATCTGGACACAATCCCGTGCCACTTGCTCTGGGATGACCGTGCTTGAGAAGGGAGGTTGGATCAAAAGCCCCACTGTGGTCCCTCCCAGCCTGACCAGGTCTGTGATTCTGTGCCTCCTTCCATCATTCACCAAAGGCCTGCAGGAGGAGAGGCTCCAACAGGCCACAGAAGAGTTACAAATGAATGCAGCCATGTCTCTGCGTCAGAGCTCTGTGTGTCAGTGGGGCAGCAGGGGAACCTCACTCAAGAATGAAGAATTAGATCTCGCTTTCCCAGACAAGAAAATCGTCATAATCCAGGCTTTTACTTCCAAACACCATCTGAACGTGGGAATGATTAAGGACGTAATCAGAAGGTAATAATCACTATTGTCTTCCATCCTCACACTCTAGAGATGGAGAAATGTACCAACCAGACCTCCCAAGCTCAACAAGAGCAGACCTGAAGGGCTAAAGCTCAAGAAAGACTTTGGCTATTTCAGCTTATTTTGAAAAGTTCTCACAAAGCTGTAAAGGATAAAATACCACCTGTATATCTACCACAAACAATACTGTGTCCACTTTGCCCAAATGGTGCTTTTCCCTGCCATGACAGCACCTCTGAAGCTCAGATTTAGCATGTGCAGAAGTCCTCCCGTTCTGAGGGGTGTCCCATAGCAGTCTGGGACTGCTGGAACTACAGTAAGTAGCTCTGTGATAAATTTGGGGTAAAAATTCGTGTATGAAATAATAATAATCCGATGTACAATAAGAACAATGTTCATAAAATGTAAAATCCAGTAGGAAGCAAATTGTTCCCCCCCAGCCTGCACGGCTTCAGTTGCGAAACAGGACAAGGATCATCAGACTGGACAAAGACGCTAGCCAGTCCTGATGAGACTATAAGAATCACTTCCTCGCCAATGCAAGGAGAATTCCTTCTTGACGACGATGCAGATTTCATCAACGCCCTGGCACGATATGCAAACTGAAATCAACATAAGACTGACCTGTATAATTGGCATAAGAAAGAACTTTCCCAGAATGGATCAACGGGACTTGACAAGATCCGGGAAGGCCATCGAAAAGAAATTCGGACTATTCAGCCCACCCTGGACACCTGGACTGCCTAAGGGCAGAAAAATCCTATAAAACGGTGGACTGAGAACTGCACAGCGTGGATTTGGGCATCTTGTACCCTGGTGTGTGGACCCCTATCCACCCGGTGCAGCGCTGATATTTTCCTATTTTGTGGTTTTCTCATTTTGCTGGTGTTCGATATTGTGTTATTAATAAATTGTCTTTTTATTAATCCGATATTTGCCATTGCATTTATAACAGCTCTATTAGCAGGTGACATCCAGTGTTCAGACACCAGGAAAGCAGCTCAAGTCAGAGACGGCCAGAAGACAGGATTTCAACTTGCTCTGGCTTTGTTCCAACTCCAGACAATCCTAGGCTTGCTCAGTAAAGCTCCTTTGGCTTTTATGAGAGAGCTGGGCAGCAAATGGTTCAGGTTACACTTCAACATGGACAACTGCCCTAGAGCCTGATTTACCTGGATGAAGGCCAGATATAGGTGAGTCACCCAACGAGTCCTCAAGAGCCTTTCTCAAGATGTTAAGATCTTTGTTTCCCTATCACATGAAGTAACTCGTGAAGCACCTCTGGCATGTCAAACAATAGCACCATTAATTGTGAGAACTTTTGGCAGTGCTATGCATCCTACTTTTCCATGGTCATCAGCATCTCCAGACTCAGCCTAGTAAAACAACAATCTCTCTCCAGCCTCTTTGCAACTCAAACAGGACTAATTGCATGAGTGCTCCAAGGGCTGGGAGACTCCTAAAGCCATATCTGGTTATCATATACTTTCCATACCTATAGTTAAATCTAATTTTGGCATACAACTCAAAGCATCTCTTTTCCAGATGCTGAGATGTAACCATGACAGACAGGATTCTCTCAAGAAAACCAACACAAAAATGTTCTAGATGGCTCTAGAAGCTCAACAGCCCATCACCAATCCCTTGCACATCCATGCTGAGTAGGTGAGGTCCATCCATGTGGGATTAAGAGGTGCCTCTTACATCATCACAAATACCAGATGAGTAAAACACTGCATCTCAACTTCAATGCCACAGTCCAGCCAGCACCAACAAAACCTCACCATAAATTCAGATTGCAAACAGCAGATTATCTTGTATTCTCTTAGAATTTACATAAAACAACATTATTAACTGCTGGTAAAACAAAGAGCAACTGGACACAGTTGTAAGTGACTCTGAAGGTTTGATTTTTCAGAGCTGAGAAATAAAACTGTGCCAAGTACCTATTCTCCAGGAGGACAGCAAGAAATACTGTGCTTATGTTGTTTCAGATACTTAGCTCTTCCTGAACCTCCCCGTTGTGCTCAGAGTACCTCACAAATGGCAGCAGCTCGCCCTTGGGGCCTGCCATACAGTCTGGGCCACCTGCCTGGCTCCACCTGCCAGCTTTATCTCAGAGGAGAGGACATGTGATAGGCAACCTTCAAACTCTTGTTCCCCAGTTGGAAGTAAGGCCTCATCTCATCAGGTGCTGAGCAAAAAGACAACTTTTGCCACAAACTTCTGGTGCTTGTGATCCAATGTGTTCCCAAGGCAGTGGCCAATATTTACTTCCTGTTATGATTACAGCAATTGGACTATACAAAACAGACAAGTGTATCAGCACTCTTTAAAATTAATGGGCAATAAACAAAATAAATGAATGCCAGTTCTTCCTTATTGACATGGCTGTACCTGTTCTTCGCATGCTGTTCCTGCCTTCTGCTCCATGGGGAATGCAGCTCCTGTGCCACGTCATGTCCTGCAGTACCCTAAACTGTAAGGGGACACACAGAGCAATAACCTCTGAACATATTCAGTCATCCAGCACTGCTGTTATTGCAAGCAGCATGGGCTAGAGCACGCAATATTCAAGTCTTTCCACAGATCTGCCACTGCTTTTCAGCATTACTTTCAGCAATTCACTCAGGCAACTGCATTTATTTCCTCCTCCCCAAGTGACATGTTCCACGTGTGAAGCCAAAGGACCCAACCCATGGCTATCCTTGTGTAGCACAGGGTTCCCTGCGGGATTATCTTCTGTACACATGGATCTGTGTTCTCACACGAGATTGAGTCTTCTACCAAGGTCTCATGTCAGTGACTGGTGGGAAGAAGAAGCTGCTGGGTGGTCCTACCTCTAAATTATTTGCTGACTGCTTCCCTAGGGACCATGGCAACTGTGGCACAGACAAGAGAATCCTTAAGGACAGCACTAAATTGGGTCACAGCCAGCCACTTGCAGGAGAAAAAGGGAGATGTCCTCTTGTTGGCATGGGGATGAGGTGTCCCTCTTCTGTAGGGGCCAGAACCATTTCTAGTCTCAACAATCTACACTCTAAATTAAGGGCTACTATCCAGGAGAAGAAAGCAAAGTAAAAGGAAGCAGCAGCAGTATGAAGAGACCAGGCATTTATTCCTGGCTCACTTGCTCTTAATGGAGATAACAATACCTCACTCCTTGACAGCAAAGCAGAGAGACTTAATGCATGGAAGTTTGCCAAGTAAATTGAGATCTTTGTACAATAGGCACTTTCGACATGCACAACTCCTGGCTTATTAAAGCAAAACAAAAGCTGCTCACCTTGAGGAGTGTTTAGAAATTAGGAGGCACAGTTCCCCGTGGCACAACACTCCACAGGATTATTTAAGCTTGTGCACATCCGAACAGCAACGCTTGACTAGTTAAACACCTAACACCAAGGCGGGAAACAGCAAACAAGAAGCAGGGCTGCTCTGTCTCTTCCACACAATTTCCCAGGCATTCTCCAGGGCCTCATTCCGCTCCCTTTGAGCAATGTCTGAGTTTCAAACAAGGCACTGCATCGTGACCTTATCATATCCTTACATTCTGTATAAATGTACATACAAGGGAAGAAGGGCTGCGCACAAGTGTCGTATTTAGAAAGGTCCCAGAATACTTTTTATGCAATTTTCTGCTCAGTTCCCCATCCATCCATCCATCCATCCATCCATCCATCCATCCATCCATCCATCCATCCATCCCTGCTTAAGTGGCAGGTAACCTGAGCAAGAGCAGTGTGTGAATTGATTTGGAGGCGATCAGCACATCGGTGTTCAGCTCTGGCCAGCTGCTGTGTCATTGATTGCCTCGGGATCGATTTGCACACCATTCCCACTCACCTGCCAAGTCAGATGGAGAGGGAACAATGAAGTGAAAAGAAAATTATGTATTTGTAGTAGACACTTTCACCTCTCTCCACATTCTCCCTCGGGAGAAGTTAAGGGACCTGGACTGATTTCAGTGCTACTTTTAGCAAGTGTTAGGAGAGAAGTCTGTACAAAAAAGGGGACAATAGGGATGACCCTCTTCCTCCGTTCCCTTTGACAAGAACCACCTACAGCATAAAAGAAACTAATATTTCTTTGCCTGTAACAGAGGCAGAGATACAGCAAGACAGAATTTTGGCTGATAAATCTTTAACTGTACTGTGGTCTTCTGCAGCAGCCATAGATGATACAGTCTTTATTTGTTTTATTTATATTTATTTTATCATCTAAAAGGGGAACTAGAGTACTCCAATACACAAGTATTTCAGATATCTATACCAGTAGCAATGATACTTCTCTCATGTCACATATAAAATTCTCTTATTCTGGATAACTCTAACTTAAACATCCCATTTCTATTGTCCTTTTTTTTTTTTTTTTCTTGCTTTCTTCTTCAAACACAAAATAGCATTTAACTGATTCACCGTCTTCATTCCCAAAACCCTACACAGATTCCAACATTTCTCCAAAAATCACTCCAGAAAACTCCCATTATGGGCAATAATCAGTGACTCTCAGAAGACCTGGTTTCATATATCCCTTGTGAAAATGGATGTAGGCTCCTAAATCAACTGGAATGTACCACATGTGACGTTGAGCTGGACAAGATGACCCAGTGTCAGGGGACAGAAACAATCAAAGCAAATAGATGCAAAAATGAGGGAAAACACTATCCTGGACTATTACACAAGATGCTTTGAAAGCAAGCTCAGACTCAGAAAATTCCTAATCTGCAAACTGCTTAAAATAGGAAATTATAACCCAGCTAGTGTCACATTCTACCTGTCACATTTTATATTTTCTCTGTTATGCATCTAGTATTGGTCACTGTCAGAGACAAAAACGTTGTGTTAGAAGGGAGTTTGGTTTGACATTGGAGAGACATTCCTACACTCTTGTCTATCTGGAAATTTAATTTTCACAACATGTGTCAAATAGGTGTTATTTTTCCTTCCTAAAGAGTTTGCAGAAACAAGCAGAGTAATTAAAGGTTACACTTGCAGATACCATCACTATTATAGTTATTACACAATACAGTCATATTATTACAGTCACCACAGCATTGTGTTCCTCTGGTTTCAGTTTTATCAGCTGGAGACACTTGCTCTCTAATTTCAGGTACACTGCAGGCTTCTAGTGAATTTGGGTCTAAATGGCCATCTATTTAAGAGTGCTGGGTAATCTTTGCTTTGTTATCCTATTCTCAGAAGAACTCAGCTTACCTTTAAGTGCTGCCAAAGAAAAAAAAAACACCTGGCACCATAATTGACCAGCAATTTCTAGGGCCTTTTGGGTGACAGAACTTGCAGAATGAAGAGAATCTCGAAACACTGCAGAGCAATGCAGGGTTCGGTAAAGGCTCTGCCCTCAGGAACACAGCCCTTTTATGAATATTTTTCTGTCCCATTTACAGAGATTTAGATAATATAGAGAATTTAAATTGTAAGCTGAGGTATCAGTACCTACATGCAGGTGTCCCCATTTAGTCAAGTGACTCCCATTCTTTTGTGCTCTTCTAAAATAATTGGTTTCAAAGAAGAAAACATTCATCATCTATTTCCAAGCAACATGCCACAATAACACTTCTCTCTGCCCACCTTCTCCCTTCACAGGCACTTCTTGATCCCTTCCTCCCAATGCAGATCATGAAGGTAATGTTCCTTTTGCCCCAGCCATTTTACTCCTGTGCTTTGAACTCCTCTAACATCCTCCTCTGTGTCATCACATCACCTTCAGATGCCTTGTTCTGAGCTTCCAGCTTCTCCTCTCTGCTTATTCATCCTCATTTCCTACTGTTCAGCCCCAGCAATTCCAGTGCTGCTATTAAACCATCATCAGCCTTAAACGCAGAAAACTCCACATGCCCAAGGGTCCCCTCTCACCTCTGCCCCCCCCCTCCATAAACTGATCCTGAAGGCCCTGTTCTTCCTCCACAACATAATACAGGACTCATTGCTTTTGTGACATCTGTGAGAAGCTGATAAGGAAGCTGATAGTGAAACTGTTATTGACTATTTAGGTACAATCAGTCCCTAATATAAAGTTTATTAACTGCAGGTGAAACAAAGAGCAACTGCACACAGTGGTAGGTGATTATGAAGGTTTCAGAGCTGAGAAACAAAACTGTGCCAAGTATCTGTGGTTTGAAAAACTAAGCTTTTCAAGAAAAATACACCTGGATACCAAAGACATCTGAGATGACCCCACAAAGGTACAAGTGATTTTGAAAGTCTGTTACAGAAACTATTTTTAAAAGAGGAAGAAATAAAAAGAAAAATTCACTTCAGGTACAACCTTTATTCCATTGCTTATGTGTCATTTATGCCTACTGGACTGAGTTGCAGACACATGCAGTAGGAATGAAAAAAGCCTGAAAGTCAGCTTATCAAAAATAGATTGCCAAGTCATGATTCCAGCTTTCCTCAGTTCCAGTGGATTGCCAAGTATCCCCTCGGTTTTTGCTGAAATTTGGAGAAGAACCTTGTGAAGAATAACTGACCTGAAGACAAAGAAGACTTTAGAGGAGGCTGGAAGACACGGAGCGTTTTGAAGATGGATTCTGATAGAAAATCTCTGAAGACAGCTGGCTCAAAAGGTGAAGTGTGGTCAGCATTTTTCTCCACAACAGGATGCTGCTGTGTGCACCAACTGGCACACAACTTCCTTCATCCTGACAGCTGCTGGATGCTGATATGGGTACATATTTAACATTTTCCTCAGTCCAGCATACTAATACTAGGCCTTACTCCACCTTTTTGCTAGCGGTTCAGCAGAGGCACATACTTAGAAATGTTAAAACTCCTCTCTGAATGCAGGTTCAGAAGAACAATCCCAGTGCTGCTGTGGACACCGGAATGCGCAGTCACACCACAGTGACAATGTTTTGTGGGGCTTCTCCACTGACACACTGTGGAGGGGAGAGCACATCATGCACTGACACAAGGGTCAAATTAATAAGTAGCTACATAAACTTCCTCCATGGCTCATACCAGACCTGGTATTTTGGTGTATTTTGGGTGCTCTACAGAACATTTATTTATAGAGTTGAGGTTCCAAGAAATGCTCTGTACCATAAGCTTTTGTTTCCTGTGTGAGAAAAGAGGTAGTCCTTCCAAAATGAAAAAGTAACTATGACATTCTGAGCTTGAACCCTGGAAAAGAAAATACTTCATTTACAAAGAATCAATCCCATCACAGGCAGTTGCTTTGAACTCTGTTCATAATACAGCTCAGTGTAAAATACATCAATTCTATCAGACAGAAAAAAGCAAACATGGCTGGGTGAGTCATGACGGGTTGTGAAACTGAGGGAGCTTGTGCTGTCCCTTGGGATAAGTAAATTTTTATTGATCTCTCCCCTCCATTCTGGTGATCTCCAGGGAGGAGCAGATTGTGATGAGCTAGTACACTCCAAAACCAGGAGATTCCTGCACACTCCTTGTCTTGAGAAGGGAAAAGACTCACTCCTCACTCATAGTAGAGACACATAGTCTGGTGGCCACCTCTGTGTATCTCATATCAAACTGACTTGGAACACACCAGGACATCAGAAAGAAATTCCCGAGTCCTTCTACTGGTTCTGTACTGGCTTGTTTCTCAATGCTCTTTGAAGAACTACTCTGCAGATAATCTGGTGGAAAAACAGCTTGGAGCAGATAATTGCAGGACCTGGGAAGGAAGGGATGGCTTTGCAGGGAAAGCAAGTGAGCTCTCCCTTTTTTCTTCACAGTGCAACTGCCCCACACAGCAATCTCTCTCTCCTTACTGATGTGGCTATGACTGATCTACACAGATCCATTCCTCTGCATTCAGCCCTGTCCACACACAACAGGCAATGCCTTAACTATAGCACAAAAGACTCTGTGAAGACAATTGAGCCATTGACAAATTCTTCACAGTCCAACTGAGGACAGTGCTGCTGTGAACTCTTCTCCTCATCCACTCCTCTGTCTGCAGAGGAGCTGAGATGTTCCCTTCCTAACACATGACAGACAAAATCAGCTGGGTGAGTTCAAACCAGCTGTTTGAACTGGTTGAACTAGACTGGTACTTCTGCTTGACACAGAGGAGAAATTGTTGGTGCTGGTGTTGATCAGCAGCTGAGGCATTATTGCCCTTGGCCTGCAGAGAGGGAGCCCAAAGAGGGCATTTCACCAGGGCTCTGCATTCCTGAGGGACATTAATCCTTCTCAACTGTTCTTGTGAAGGAATAAAGATGGGTAATGTGGAAACAGGGCACTTTTCACCAACGTTTCTATCTCCGCATTATATCTTTAATTGTAGTATGATTTTTAGTCCAAATAATTTAAACTTCTAAGCTCTCTCACAGTTATGCACACCCACCAGCCTTTGAGATGAGCTAAGTAACAGAAATCACAAAATCTTACTTTAACAGCCTATTTTATGCTGTAGGTAATTAGCATTCACTATTCTTTTTGAATTACAATACAATTCAAATACAATTTCTTTGTATCTTCTTCAGTTTAAGGTAAACTTCTGTGAGGTATGTTCCAGTTCAGTAGAGGTTCACTGCAAATACTGAGTATTTCATGCACAGGGAAGAAGCCACAGAGTATTTGTGCACTGTGCACCTCTTAAAGTCCTCATAACATTAATTATGGATTATCCAGTTTGTGAAATCTGTGTCACAGAAGTTACATTCTGTTTCCTCTTAAACTCATTGGTGTAACCCTGACAAAGATCTAATTGAAATCAGTCTGTTGCTTAAGGTTACCTGGATGTTTTGTGTGCTGTGCCAAACCATGGCTTATGAGTTCACCTTGTATGTGACATACCAATGCTATTAAATGAACCTAGTCCTGCATCTTAAACCTACGATGCAAACCCATATTATTCATCTCCAAATTCAAGCAACAAAAGTCAGAGATACACACTACCCATTATTCTGTTTCCTAAATAATCTTTGAGAAGAATCAAGGGTTTCAAAGCTGGACACCAGAAATGGCTATTCAGATTCATCATAATGCAGCTGACAGAGAAAATTTGATTCGTGGATGCAAGCAAAGGTTTAAGCCAAAGATTGTGGAAGTTGATTTAGAAGTCCTGCATGGAAGCAGCTCTGGAAGCAAATGAAAAACATTCAACTCCTCAAAGACCTTCCTTTTTTTCACTCACCTTCCACCATCTTCTAAATCACAGTCAGGGAACGGGTTGAGCTCTTGGAATAGACAGGGCTGTAAATCCCCAAAAATTCTGGGTGATTACTGACTGAAAGGGAGCAACTCCGCAGATTACAGGACCACATGCAGATTTATCTTTGCCGAACACAGTAGCTTGATCTCAAAGAGACTGGAGGTCAGTAGACTCAGATATGTAGAGCCAGGAGAAGGATGAAGAAAAAGAAGACAAACCTCTAATCTCTAATCCAATCTAGGAATGGCACTGGCCGAAGTTAAAGTCACATCTGACTAAACCTCAAGGTCTTCAGCCAGTAAGATGAAAAAAGTAGGGACAACTCCCACTGAAAAGTGCAGGAGAATCAAAGGGCTGAGACATCATAAATCTAAGTCCACACACCACTGATGTGCTAAATTCAAACCCAGGAGCTCCATTCTTACTACTTGGCATATTTTGTGAGCCTGAACAGCATATTCCAATTCTTGGTGTCAGAACTTTTTTCCCTTGTTTGTCTGTGAAAGAGAATCTTCAGTTCTTGCCCAGAGTTTTAACCAAGGCAGTGAAACCTACCCAAGTTAGAATTTCAAATAACAGCCAAGAAATGAAAACCCTGTCACCTATCATGGGATGTTGGTACTAAAGCATAACAATGGCACGTAGGAGGTCAGCATCAGCTGTTCTGCTGACAGCATTGTAACAGATAAAATGGGACAGTGGTGAATAGCAAAGAGTACATTTGGAGCTGCAGCAGGGAAAGAAACAGAAGGAAGGGAAATGTGCCCTTTTAGCACCACTGTGTATTTTCCTACAGAACAGGGCTGTAACAAGGCTCTAAACAGAGAGGAAATGGGTCCATCACTAAAACAGCAAGTGCACTGAGATGTCTTTGCAAACTCCTTCCACCAACATCAGCAGCAGTGCCCTTGCAGTACGGTTTGAATCCTTGAAGGATGGTTTGACCTGTACACATTAACCTACAGATCAAAACAAAACCCCACAACTAGATCTTCTCCACCAGATTCCTTTCAGCTCACTTATTTAGGCAGATTTCTGCATTACTAAACCCTTGATAATCTCAGAAGCCAAGTAAAACAAATACCATTTCAGGAACACAAACCAAAAATACCTACATTTTGAAGTCTGAGTTTGAGGCTTGTTTGGTGATAATTGTAACATAGTTTTGGGGTTAATGACACTCGTGACTGGAATGAGGTATGTGCATCACACAAATTCCATTGTGCTCTGCCACTGAGACGTCTGTACATGCTCAGACTGAGGGAGGAATGTTTCACATCTGCATAGCTGAGCAGAAAAACTCAAGGAACTCTAGAACTGTTTGAAGCAACTAAGGAAATAGGCTGATACTGACTTCTGCAGGTTGTTTTTTATTTTAAAGTTTGAGTTTCTTGGCAAACACAAGAAAAATAAAAAGACACTGCATTAAACTTAGTCGTGTTTTCTCTTGTTAGAATTCAAACCTAAAAAGTACTGGTAAAAATAAAGAGCTGACGTTAGTACTCCAAAAATTCAGAGTGGGGGAAAGGAGTGCAGGAAGGGGTGAAATGTAGGTCAGAGGATGGTGTCAGCAAAGCACTCGGGAAAAGCAGAAGTTTCAGACTGTTTATAACCCACCAGCTGAAAGTGAGGCCTGTAACAAAAGCTCTAAGAGCAGATGATCTGTGAAACCAAACCTGCAGATAACAAGATAATTCCTAAATCACAATCTAACAACTGTAGAACTTAAAAATACATATTATGGCTGTCTTTACAGCAAGTGTTTTACTGTAGATTGACAGTAATGAAGACACTGGTGCTCACCACACTCCCCCTTTCACCCTTGTAAGGCCTCAGCCAGGGAGCCTCTGGCTGCCAGTCTTGTGCTCTTCCCCCTGTAACCTCAATCCAGATGAAACCAGAGTGAAATTGATGCAACCTCAACCCAGAGGAAACCAGAGTGAAGTATCAACTCGTTGAAAACTCTTCTCAGTGCTCAGCCATCCATCAGCAAGTCTGTCTTCCTTCAGCGAAAAGCACCAAACTTCTCATTTTCTCCCTTATCTTTCCATCTTGTGGTATTTCTTTGCTAAGGCAACTTGGCACATGGCAGTAACGTGTCCTGGTGTCCCTGACCTCCTCCTGTTGGCTGCTTCTTTCTGTAAACTGTGACACCATTTCTGATCACCCTCTGGTTTCTGCTGTCATTAAGGATAGTCTCCACAGCACCACTCCAGTGGCACCAGCAGAGATAAGCTGTATCAGCAATACAACCAAGAATGGATAACAGGAGGATAGTTTTATGGCTGGAGACTTCTATAAACAGTGTATGTCATAACTGCATTATAGAAATGGACTTTAATGGGTTCACCTTCACCCCATATAACTGTTCAATTACATCACTAGGAACAGCAAGATAACCATTATTGCATGGTCATAACAGCCCGGTTTGTTTCCCTTTTTTTTTTTTTTTTTTTTTTTTTTTTTTTTTTTTTTTTTCCCCACAGATACCCTGGAATAATTTATTTGCAAAACAGGACTTTGAATGTGATTCATGAAAGGTAGCAACAGGGCTCAAATCAAAGTATAGCTCATGTCTGCCAGCTTCCTCCATAACCAGAGACCACTATGTCACTGTGCTTCTGGAAAACTTGTCTTTTACCTCCCCTTTCCAAACAGGTGTAACTGTCACTTAATGAACGTTAATTAAGATAGATCCATTGTGATTTCAGAGTACTTTTTGTCTAAGCTTGATAAATTTATCACAGACAGCCTTAACAATACATAACGAGTTATATCTGCACTTTCTGCAAGTCTATGCAATTAATTTTCTATTTGTGAAAGGAAATGGAAAATGAAATATTGTGCCCTTTCTAATGCAGAGGCAGATGTAATGAATGGCTTTGGCAAATAGTTGTCAAAGTATGTTAACTAACATCTACAAATCTTTTCCTTCTCCAACAATAGTTTCAGGGCCCAGGATAATTCACTTCCCTTTTTTTGTCATACTGGTATGTCATACTGAATCCACTATCTACATAGAAGAAACATAATTGAATTCAAGTTGCAAACCAATTGTCTTCATCTTTTAGCCACTGGCTTGAGAGATCCCAAGTGCAGATTAAAATCCACAGAGCAGATCTTTTCAGTATTCCCACTGGAGAACAGAAATCTGGTAGGCAAACACTTGAACAGAAGACTTCCCAGTTTTGCAAGAGGCTGCTGACACACACTGATCAGTCTGCTTCCAAAGGGAACAATCACTGTATCCTGCACCTCTTGTTAGCACCCTTTCTTTGTGTGGGGATGGGAGTATACACTCTTTGCATCTGGACTTTAGAAGTGGCTTCAATACCTTTAAATCCTTACCTGTACCATTAGAAAATATCTATAATGCTCTTGCAAACAGAGCATCCCACCCTGTTTCCAGACTGTCAGGCAATTTGCTGCAGCTCTCCATTACTCCATTCATGCAAATAGTGATATCCATGGGGCAGGGCTAAAGAGCTTGTCTTCTGTTGTCCCCCAGACATGGGGAATTATTCATCAAAACCTACACAAGTTTAATCTTTTAGTTTGCCAACTTAAGACTTCAAAAGGTTACAAAGCCCTAAGATGAAGACTACCAGTAATTCCTTGAGCTGGGCTCTTTGGGGCACTCAAAGAGTCTTTAATTGCAATCCCAGACACCAGTCTACTCCTACTATCAGATTTCTCTTTTATTTGTGAATAGGGGAAGCAGAGCATGGTTTTAAAACTCCAGGTTCTTTCATCCTTTTACATGACTAAGTTCAGCTAAGTTCTCCAAGCAGCTTTGACTCTGGCTTTTTCTACCTTTGGAGACCTTGCAATTTTCCTAATACTTTTAAAATAACTGCTTTTAACTTTTGCACATATGTGATATTAGTGTGATGTACATCAGCCAAGATCAAGTGTTTGGTAAAGTCTGAAATAATTTAGCAGTCAAGGATAACACCAATGAAGAAGAAAAAAAAAAAAGCAACACTAAATTGCTTGTAGGTCATCAGGACAGCACTGAGCTACAGGAAGTTCCACAGCATTACACAAAAGAACAAAACAACACTGCACCCACAAAAGCAAAATTGAAGTGACCCAGCAGCACAAGCATAGCATTCAATCCGCAAGTAGACTAAGGAGAAAGAACACCTGGATGAAAAGCTCCTAGCACAGAAGCCACTGTTTTACCTGAATGTTGAGGTATCTTTCTCTGCCTTGGCTAGCCCTGACACCTCGACAGTGGAGGGTACGGCTCGGTAGCAGGGTGAACCTCACCGATCCCTGTGAGTTCTTCTCTTGCTTGAAGGAGTGAAGCAACGACGGCAGGAAAAAAGAGGGAGGCTGTTCTGGGTTAACTGCTGGCTTTATTAATCAGGGTATCTGCCCCAGCAGACACCCCTCAACAGAAGCAGCAGGTGAAAAGCGAGAGGAAAAAATCTTCTCTTGAACCCCCTCTCCGAATGCAACACCTTTTATTGGGGGGAGGAACTCAGGGATGGGTCTAACTGGGGACAAATCAGGGGCCAATGGGGCATGGCTCTCTGGATAAATGACATACATAGTAACAAATTAATAACTCAGGTGGGGAGATAGCTGAAGTCTTGTCCAATCACTTGGGGTTTTTCATGGAACTTTCCAGACTTTTGGGAGAGACCCCAAAGTGACAGACAAGGCCCAGGGGCTGGATAACTTCTGACTGACATATAACTGGGGATGGGATGAAACCAATGAGGGTGGAACATGGGTGCATGGGGCAAACCATTATAACTTATAAAAATGAACTTAATACAAGGAACAAATACATACATAAACTGATAAAACCAAAACCACACCACTACACCTGAAGTCATGAATGGAACTGCACTCACCATGGGAGAAGTTTATAGATTCTTCAAAGCCTTCTGATTTTGAAATGCTCAGCCTGAGGCATGGAACTGCCTGGATACAAGCTGTTCCACAGGCACAGAGGCGCTACTCAATAGGGAAAGCTCCAGAACTGATGACACATTAAATGTATAGGCATAAATGGCATTTCAGCATTCTGTCTGTCTTCCCCACAATCAGTAGCATCCAGCAAGAGTTTCCTTCCACCATCAGAGCAATGCAGCATTCATATCCATTTCCTCAAGCAAGGAAACAAATAAAGAGGGAGAACCCCTGGAGTAATCAGCTGCCTACTGGTTCAAGTACTCCCTTAGGAAATTCAGATTCCTTATCTGCTCAGTTTGAGCAGACACACAGGCTTCATTCCCCCATACTTCAGGTGACACCTTAACCACCTCAGCCTCCCTTCTGAAGTCCCACTTCCACACTGTGTAAGTAAGGGCCTGTAGAGATCAAAGTTTGGGTCACTAAAATGTTCAGGGAGCAAATCAGCCATGTTTTTGCAAGTCTAAGTGAAATACAAGCATCTTCAAAGACATCACCAGCCATTCACATGCACACACACAAAGCCCCTGCTCAAAGGACTGACATCTCTCTGGTATTACCAAAATGTTTCTGCAGTACCTGATGTTTCCCAGGCATGTTACACCTGAAAGGTAGAACAGCCTTGCCAGAAGAGCATCTGCTTCACCAGGCACCCCTCATATGAAAGAAAAATTATGGGAACAATAAAATAAATAAATAAATGCTGAATGCACCACTGCTAAAGCCACAGAACCTACAAGTTGGATAAGCAGCATGAGGCTACTGAAAAGGTAGGTAATTATTTTGGGTCCTCCTGGCCTCTGTAACCACCTGATTCCTTCCTAGAGCCAGGTAACAGCACTTCTGCATAGACACAGAAGTTGTGCAAAGTCTTTGAAAAAACACTCATCAAGAAATACTATCTGTCTGGACCAGACACTCATTGCCAAAGACACAGGCACAAGGTATTGTGGAAGGACAGCAGTTACCTCACAGCACGGTGAGCACCAGAAGATGCCAAGGAGTGCCATGTGGGAACCAGCCTGCCACAAAGGAATATTGATGTCCTCAGCAAAAGCAACCAGCAGGATTTCCGAGACTCAGAATCAAAACTGCTCTGGGGTATGGGCACAGGAGACAGGATGGCAGAAGAGGTGGCAGAGCACAGCTGTATCTTCAGGTGTTTGCTAGAAAGCACAAATATGTGAAAAAGTTACACACACTGAAGCTGGAAACAGCTACAAAACTACACACAGCCCATCCTTGCTTTTATTGCACAAGCTACAAGCTGAATCTGAAAAGCAACTCAGAAGATATCACTGCTAAAAATGCAGCTGGGCTCAGAGGTTATTAGGGCTTGTTAACACCATCTTTCAAGCCCTTCAGATGCAGAAAAACTACTGGTATAAACCAGAGAGAAAACTGCAATACAGACACTGTTAATTCAATGCAGCACAGCCTTCACAAGGAACTGGTGAACAAGGACACCAACCTCAGGGTGCTGCCACATGAAAAGGGGTGCTCAATGAAGCAGAATGTGGGCTCAACCCCAATGAGCTACACAGCACTGATGTCAGAAAATGCATCCACCCAAATTGAGTTTCGTAAGTGTTTGTATCCCCTTTTCTCTCAGGATGGCTACTCAAAAAGACAGAAACTCAGAATGTGACTTGACCAGGTATGAAGTCATATATAAGACAATCAAATTGTGAGGCACAGACCATTAGAAAGAGGAATCTTTCTTTCAGAAACTGTATGTTGACCAGACATGCCAAGTGATATTAATGCCACAAGGAGTAAAGATGAGACACAGGAGGAAGTGCAAGCAGCAAAAAAAAGGAGCTGTGAACACAGAGAAGGCTCCTAAGAGACCCCGAAGTAAAACAGGAATGAACCCACTGGCCTTGTATTCAAATGCCTTCATTATTCTAAGTGACTCTTTTGACTGCTGAGAACTCAACAGGTCTTTCATTACCACAATAATCACCATAAAAACATTTCTGTACATACAGTGTCCAAAACCATGCAGCTTCAGAAAATACATTTTCAGTTACTAAGAAAAGAGAATTCAGCTCCACCACACATCAAAAGGTCAAACCAAACTGGCAAGTCATGAACAGCAGTAACAGGCGAGTCATTCCAGACTGGGTAACATCTGGGAAGGCACGGAGAGCAGTGAGAGACTAGTGGTAGGAAGAACAGTGGGTGAATGAGAGGGGGACAAAAATGTGCAACAGCCAAAACCTGTCTAGTCTGAAAAGATAGCAGCCAGAACTAACACCAGACACCACTTATTAAGAAATTGTTTCCACTGCCAAATCACACACTCCTGAGCAGTGCTTTGAGCAGATAAATTCTTGTTTACATAACATGACTTTCTCACTGAAACAGCACGAAGCTCACACACACCATTACATATTAGAATGTGGAAATTAGTGAGAAAACCACCATGAGCCAATAGGCTTACAGCATCTGGACACTCTTTCAAAATCCTCTGGAGAATAAAGTCAGGGCAATGACAACTTCATAGGGAAATACCTGACTTACCAATCAAACAAGCAGATGCTTTCAAAGTTGAGCTCACATTATGGCTTTGTGCATTCAGATGTGCACACACATGATGTTACAAGCAGGATGGAAACAGGGTAAGTCCCATAAGCATGTTTACTTTTTATCTCTGATAAATACAAAGAAAGTGATTCAGACTTGCCCAGAAGGCAGGGATTCTACTGACATTATAGGTGTCTGTGGTTATGTCTAGGAGCTTTCAGACAGGTACTGCTTGTGAAAGAAATATTGAAGTCAGCTTTAAAGCATTAAATTCAGGCATAGGTACCAGACTAGCTGTGGCAGCCTGGAGCTCAGCAGGGGCTGATTTATCCTGCTGGAAAGTAATCATTGTGTAATTAATGGAAACATCAGTCTTTATTTTAGGGGGTGGATGGCAAATCTACCACACAAGTTGTTAACTAAAGCAAATGTAAATTTGTTAAATACTTACACTTTTTGCACCAACATGAAATAATGTTTTATTCTATTTGCAGGAACTGTTTTCAGGGGAAAAAGTGACTAACAGACCATGCTTACGTGACAGGTCACAAGAAGCAGGTTTCATATGCTGAGACAAGAGGGGAACTCCATCCTGCACCCTGATCTTCCAATCTTGGGTCTTGACCTAATGACAAAAGTCCTCAGAGACCTCTCCCAAGAATTACTTCCTCTTCTCTGGTAAAATAAAACTTCTGCTTCTCTTGGTTGCACTATCCTTTTTTTGAGACACAGTAAGTATAAACAACCAAAGTCTTCAATGTGCTTCATCCTCTGCACAGGGAAGGATTAATCCTTGAAATTAATTTTAACAGCAGCATCTCAAATGAAAACCAGGGACACTGTCTCCATCAGCACTGCATTTAGAGCAGCATAGCTACTGGTTTAACTCAATTATGTTTTAATGTAGCATTTGCTTTGTTAAACAAAGCTCAGCATCTTGGAGTTAATGGCAGTGGTCAAACAACCTCAGTCCAAAGATGTCACTATCTGAGGTGAAAGTACCATTGCATTGTCCCCCATACTGCTTCTCACCCAATGCCTGTCAGCTGAGGAGCCAACCCAGATCACCTTCTGGTGGCTACACGACTTACTCCAGGTTTGCTCACTTCCTTCTACAAGGCACTGAAGCAGGCCACATAGTCCCATCCAAGGCTGCTCACCAGTGTTCTGAGTAGCAGATGCTGAATTGGCTCTTGCTCTTCTCAGAGCTGTGTTCCTGCATGTGCTGGCACCAACCAGATCAGCAGCTGGGCACTCCCAGTGCTGCAAGCACACTATCACATTAATGCCCAGGTGACTTGAATGAGGTGGGCCACAGCCAGCTACTCCAAGCCTTTCTCAGGGCACCCCCTACTCAACTGGCACAATCACTTCTTGTTTTTGAAGTTGACTTCTGTGGTGGTGGATGATAAAACAGAAACAAAATGCAGAATTTAAATCATGCCAATACAACACCAAACAGCCAAAATATCAACTACATGCTGCCTTTTTATTAAGACATCAGTCATTTTAATTGCCTTCCACAGTGGAGTTCTGGCTGCCCTCTTAAGCTTCTGGATATTGTGGATAAGTATTTAATGACACCAGTAGCTCTAACAGGTGAGCCTGTCTTTCAGTATTTCCCTTCCTATCATGAGGGCTCCAAGTCCTTCTTTCTCACCCCACTCAAAGGCATTCCTTTAATTTCTTTGGCACTTTACAGAACAAGATACACTTTCAGTGAATAATTTTGAAGGAGCAGGAGAACCAAAGGAAAACAAGTACAAAATCACACCAGCAAATAAAGTATGAGTGTTTTAGCATTAATTCAAAGCCATAAGGATATAAAGGATTTGGGGAATTAAGACATTCCCTTCACACCAAGGATCTTCAATTGAATGCAGACAAGTTATAGGAAGAGCTGACATTAGAGAAAGGAAAAATGACACTGCAGTGAGATCATCAAGGACTAATGCTGCTTTTAACCTGGAGCAGAGGGAAGACTGGGCTGTTTAAAATCCCTTCAAAATACTTTTAAGCCAAGCCATTACATGAGATGGAAATAGTGCAGGTAGGAATATACTAAGTAGGGGTTTTTTTCTGGTACATATATGTATTTTGAACTGGACTTCAACAAAGAGGAGGTTGCAGTGAAGAGACTGATAGACTTAATAGCAACACAAAACCCAGCACTAGATTTCTTGGTGAGGTTGGATGAGTACCAGGGAAAGTAGGGCAAAATATTCCATTAACTTTCACTTTCATAGTTCCAGGGCTATCCATCTTTGAGAAATGTAATAAGTTACACAAATGTATACAGGTGTCCATCTAAAATGACTTGGTTTGGAACTCCCATACCTTAATATTGCAATGACATATACAAACAAATGCTATGTGGGTGTTACAGGATCTTCAGACCCACAAGGAGAAGGACAGTAGTGTGTGTTTACATGAATTAAACAAAGGGTCAAAAAAAAAAAAAAAAAAAAAAAAAAAAAAAAGGTAATTTCATTTCAAATACATCTAGGGCTTTCTCATTAAGCCATGAAACTCACAGGTATTAATCATGAAAATAAATGTTCCTTGCCCCTAGGTGAGACACAGTTCTTACACAAGAGAAATGACCAATACAACTCTTTCTCTGATCAAATTACTGAAGATGAAATGAATTTTAAAACACTATCCCAGGTGGATTATGCATTTAGCTACTTAAGAAGAGACTTTGTAAGGACCCCCATTTATTACTTTGAAAAGCCAAGCTAGTTGCTGCCAATAATTAAGGCACAGTCTTGTTCACATCTCACCTTAAAGGCTTTGGAGCTGAAGAGCATATGGATTATGGCAAGCTGCCCTATTGTACCTCACACTTTGCTTTGAAAAGTTCTTAACCAAAAGTAAAACCAGGTAAAGTAGATGGCCTCATTCATCAGCACTTTAATATGGGGACTTACCACAGGAAAACAACAAATGTTTCATATATTGCCTTTTTAAAAAATTAATAGAACAAATCCTACACATATGTTCTTACCTATACATTACATGTAATCTCACAAAAATAATAACAATAAAAAAATCATTGCAAGGCAGAGGTTTAATTAGCACTAGACCCACAGTTTAATGGGATTTCATTTAGCCTGGGCTTCTCACGAGTATAAAATGAAGCGTGTGATGAATATTTGCAGGATTAAGGCTCATGGGCTGATTGCCAGACCTACACTACAGCTGCACAGGGGTTGCGTGCAGACAGTGCCTCACACACTGCACCTGCACCAGCAGCTCCTGCACCCAGACAAGACTTTTGTGCCACTCAGCTACCTCTGAGGCTGCTTCCTCTGCTCCACTTTTCCAGCCCAGCACATGGAAAAAAAAAAAAAAAAATACAACAACCATGACTCACATTCCTGAAATGTCAGGGGTTTGGTTATAAACCATGACATGGGCAGCCAGTTAAGAAAAGAGGATCTCTTTTCTATTTGAACTCTTAAGTCGTCTTAGTCAATGGAACCTCATTATCTTTAGGGCAGGTTTTCAAGCTTTCCTTCACAAAACGAGAGCTAGAAAGTGTAGAACAAAAGCTCTGATTTTCAGAAAACTCACTGAACTTCAGCATGAAAAAAAAACCCAGACAAACAAAAACCCTGCACATGGTTGGGAATAAGATCATGAGCCAAAGCACTACTGTTCTTAACTCAGAGTTCAGCTCTTGCTGTTTTTAGCCCCTCTCAGGCAGGCCAGGAGCAATGCTTTCTCCTCACCATGTTGTACATACCTGAGCTCCTCCTTGCACTTGGAGCTGGGATTTATCAAATCCCACAGTAAGACATCCTAGAATGAGCTCAATTGCCAATATGAAAGCTTTTCTGCAGGTTGAACTTGCTTACCTTAGCATGAGACCAGCTCCTGTGCCACTGTACAGGAGGCAGGGGGGAGCTTCAACAACACCAACTAGAGAGGCTTCAACTGGTCTAGAATCACAATTACATTTAGCTACAGCCCAGAAAATCCAGAGCCACTGGTATTCAAGTGTCCAGCAGAGTAATTACCCACCTAGAAGATTTTTTTTCCATTTCCATGAGGTGTAGAACTCAGCTTCTATTTCAGACATGCCAGTGTAAACCAACAGCAGAGCCCATGACAGCAGCAAACTGTTCAGATCTACCTCAGAGTAACTGACAATAGCTTTTGGCATTGCTGACAAATTCAAGTGGGACAGGGTTTTAAAACCACATCTGAAGTTCCTACTGCAAGTGTTGTTATATGAACTTCTCAGTAATTACAACATCACCTCAGTAATTACAATTCAAGCCAGTCTCAATTAAGTGGCAATTCTGTGGTAACATGACTAATACCAAACAATCAAGTCAATAGTTTCCTACTGTCCACATAGCAAAGCCATGAGCTAAGCAGTGTTGGGTGAACTCTGAGCTTAGACAGAAGATTTTCAGGGTACTGAGAAGAACCTGATCTATCTCTCCCAGAAATCTTAAATCTATTCTTTTAAAATCCTGACCCAGGGAAAGCACTGCAGGAGCCATAACCAAGTTCAGTAGGTGGCTCTTCCCATAGCAGAAGTGACAACACAACACCAAGAAATTCCTGGGGATATTCAGCTGGGCTTCCAAGTGGTATCAAAGATTCATAAGTAACAGCCATACAAAAATGGGGCTCTTCAGAGTTGGGATAATTCAGGCAAATTCCAGTTTGAGGAATTAAGATTGTACTGATTCCAAATAACCACTAATCAAATGTGTTGCATCCCAGTCGGAAGCATGCTAGAGCCTCACGGCACCATTAACCAGCTGCAAGTTTGGGTGTTAGGTGACAAACAATCTTTTTAGAGTGTTACAAGATTTAAAAGCATTGTATTAATGAAGAAATTTTCACTTAAAAGGAGCAGTGGTGACAGCACAGAGGGGAATGTTTGTGTGTGGTCTTCATTGACATTTTCACACTGTTTAAAACAAGGCAAAGCCTTAATGAAGAGGAGAGGACGGAGGAGTTACGAAACAGAACTGTTCCAAATAGAAGGAAAAAAATGGAAAATGGTGCCAAAAAGGAGTACATGATATTAAACAGTGAACTTTTATAGACAATCTACAAGAGAAACTATATGACAATCTACAGAATAATTAGTTCCAAAGTTAATTCATATGCTTATACAGCACTAAAATATAAAATGGCTATTCCTGAGGGTTTTCCATTTTTCTTAACTTTTTAACTAAGGACAGAAATTTTAAAGGCACATTAAAATTATCATCTATCACTAAATTGCATATTATACAAATGTAAATGGGATCACACCACACTTAAATTCTTATAACAATAAACTATTCTGTTTTCTTCCCCCTGACATTTACAAAATTCATTTGGAGGAGTAGGATATACCTTACAGAGATTAGTGATAAATCATGTATTTTTAATGAATATCAATAGGAGAAACCCCAGGACATAACCCACCATCTAATTTGATTAAACTGTGCTTAAGGCAACACCACCTCTCTGGCTGGGGAATAGCACTATAATGACTTTGTGAGCATTATTGCTGGCTGTTTAAATGATTTAATGAACTGACTCTATATTTAGTTCAATAGCCTTAAAATGATTAGTGTTTAAGAAAAATTAGCTCACTTTGATCTGATTCTATTTGATAGTAAGTTTAAATAACCTAACCCTTCAAAACACAGTGGAAAAAATTCCTAGAATCACAGCCAGCTAACTGCTAGAAAACATTATGGCAATCATTAATAACAGTTCATTTATGTTTAGCTACAGCATATAGAATGACACACTCATCCCCCAAGATGGGACAGAGCAGCATATATTAAGTTGCACTATATTATTTTCCTGTGTTTTTTTTTAATGTGAAAAATAAACCAAGAGAAAAATGCCCTCCTGTATGCTCATGTAATGCAAAAAAAATTTCCTTCATCAATGGTACTGCTTAAGAATTTTAACTTGTGGGTCCAGAGTATGGTTCTGTGTCATGTAGAGACTGGAAAACTGTGTTGGGATTCTGGAGTCACAAAATATGCTTGATGGCATCAGTCAGTGCCGGCAATTTATCTGAAGTGCTCAAGCCCTGAATACAACATAGTTATGCTGTTGAGAAAGGGAAACAAAAATATGCTATAGTGCTAAAAATAACACTTCCAATGGGAAGTTTACAAAATATGGAACTAAACCGAAGCTGAGTTTCTGAAAGGATGAAGGCAGAAACATTCACTCTGCAGGGTTCTCTCTGCACTTCACCTGTGCAGACACTGCGATCCTTTTGTGATACGAACCATCCCGGGTATATCACATCAGCCCACTCCCTGCACCAAACTGCTAGAAGCAAACCACAAACATCCAGAATTATAACCCACTGTGCAAAGTCAAAAGCAGGCACCCAATTCAACCATGAATCAAACCTAGAAGTCAAATTCTTCTCAAGAAACAGGCCCAGTAAGGAGATCCTTCGCTGGTTGTAGCGAACACGAAGGGGAAATGCCAAGAACAAGCTAAAACAAGCTTTTACTAATGCTAGACACCCTCAGACCTCACGTTATGTTTTTCCAGTTTCCTCTTCTAACACTACAGTCATGAACGGGTCCTTGGGTTTTTAGTCTTAAGCAGTTCACCTACCCTTTAAATCGACAGGCAGCAAACACCTTCCTCTCCCCAGAGAAGAAGTGCAAATGAATTTGTTGCCAATCGACCCACTGCAGGAGCCAGCAGGTTGCAACAGAAATCCAGGAGCTGATCCCCATCACCCCAGTGAACATTTTTTTCACGTTCCTTTACAACTTGCCTGATTGTGTCCCTTGCAAAGTACAAGAGTTCAATTTGCTCAAAAGCATTTTCTCAGTGGCATTTATCTACATAAAAAAATGTTTGGGTACATCCAGAATGTTCATACTGCTTTTTTCTTATGGTTATTCCTTTGTGTCTCAATGCTCCAGATTTCCAGCCCCCCATTAGGAACTGCAGGCCAGGACCTCCCTGAGGCTGGCTTTCCAAATTATTTTATATCATCAATGTTCCTACAGTATTTTTTTCCAGACCTCTGATTTTTACTATATTGGTCACCCTTTATGTCCAGTGAGTACTTTCCAGCGGTTTATGTTTCCTGTAGAAAAATCTGAGACCAACACTTTTTTTCTAGACTCACAAAACTGGTAAATATCTTTATCACCAATAGAATTTATTTATATCAAGATCTGGGTTTTTTTATTCTGCCAACTCTTCCTCAAGTTGAGGACATTGTCTGTTTTCCAAGAAATTCCAGCATTTCTAAATTTTTATAAGAATCTGATCTAGAACCTAATTTTTATTTTATTAGAATAAAATAATAAGTAACATTCTGTGGCAGTGACACTCAGTAGAAGTTGTGCCTACCCACATGTTCCACTTCAATATGATTTATCATCAACAAATTATTGTTTAGAAGAGAACAGTTATCATATATGCAAACTGGTATCTTGGTAAGAGTACAATTACTCGAATTCTGCTTTGAGTTCCAACATGAAACATGTCAAATAGTTCAAAAAGGCACACATTGTCCAAATGACACACTCATATTATAAAAGCACTGACAAATTGAGTTAATTTTCCCTTTCTGTCAAAAGCTACAATCGGACTGTCACAGTCCTGTGGAACACTCCAATTTCCACTAAACTGCATTTTCCAACAGAAAACTGTTCCATTAAAAAAAAAATCAGCCAGCTCTAATGTGCCTGAAGTCTATGCAATTAAAAAAGTTTCTAAATATAGCTTTAATCATGGCCGACCCCAATCTTCTCAGAAGTCCTTGCCCTCCAGGCCATCCCAAAGGGATGGGAACATCCAGTAACAAGCCAAAAGTCTCATGACAGTCAGTGTATTGACCCCATTTGATATTTATCTCTAGCCATTTGTGAGCGCTTCCCATGAGCTTAATTAAGCTCATTCATTTCCACAAATTGTGGCATCCTAGAAAATATCAGACTTTCCTTTGATAGATGAGATTCAGATGTGGAAGTCTTATGGGACGCAAGGTGTCTCTCAGGCTATTTGACAGAGTAGCTCATGAAACAACTTGTCTAATCCCTCCCTTCCTCAGGGTGGAAGTGGAATGCACATAGGATTGTGCCCTGTCCAGTGCAGACCCCAGCAAAGGGCCACTTGCTATGAACTGGAAAAAACTCCCCACACTGGGGAGAAACTGAACCCTTAAACTACAGAGGCAGAATTGCAAAGCCACAAAACAATTTCTGTCCTTCAAGGTGGTATTTAGAAGGAGAAGCTCTTGCATCAAGAAGCAAATATTTGAGAAGCAATCAGGGTGAGTGTTTCTGCACTTGGCATTTGAGTATCATCCTTGTCTTTCCTACATTATTTTTTTCTTTGTGCTATATTTGACTGCCCTTAGGGAATTTGTTTCGTGTGACAAAGCCCATTCGAAGGGACACTGTAACAGCCCTTCCACTGTGCAAAAGGCTGCAAAAATCACTACTTATTCTACACAGATAAGGCAAAATACCAGGTAAAGATAATCAAACATGAACTGAGGAAAGCAGGAAGACTCACTCTTTATCATAATGGTCTTATAGTGAAGCCAGACAAACTTCTGCCTTGAATAAGAGGTAAAATTGATCCCGCCTCAGGGCAAAATAATAAGCGAGCAGATCCCTCAGAGTTGCTTCAAGTTGGGATTTTTTGTTGTTCGGTTGTGGTTTTTTTTAATTTAAAAAATCCATAATAACTGCAGGCTGGAAAAAGTGTACCTTAGTACCCTGTAGAAACCATTTCTTAATATCAAACCTAAGTAGAAAAAGAAAGTATTTCCCTAACGTGGAAAAACAGTTAAAAAAAAAAAAAATCTACCTTTCATTTATTTCACACTAAAACATTCAATCACAAGGTATAAGCTTAAACTTTGTTGGTTACATACTTTTCTCCCACAAGTGATTTCTTTTACATAGCTGTTTCAATCTAGTATGTGGTCAGCTGAAGACCAGTGCTAATACAACAGTATTTTCCTTTCTTCAGTATTTTTAAGCACTTTTTTTACTTTGGAATTTTGGTTCATAATTCCTATGCTATCCTAATTGCTCCATTTACCTTATATACGTAGAGTCCATACAAAGGAGCCCAGGCACTTAATGCAAAGGAAGAGCAGTTGGTTACCACACTGATTCCCTAATTTTTCCAGCTCATTTAACACCTTTACTACTGTTTTATGCATACTGAGCGCCAGTCTCATCTCAGCTGTGCTACCACCTTTGCATTTCATGTAACCTGAAAAAACACATTTTCATCTTGGGGTCCTTCAGTTCATTCAGACCTCAAGGAAAAGCTTTTTTCCATCCATCATATCTGGATTGTGAACTATCTTCTTGCTGTAGCACAAATATAGCTCTGTTTTCCCCAGTACATGGAAGTTCAGGATTTCCAGTGCTTTTGTTGTTCTGAGGTTACAGTGAAATCCATTTACGAAGTTGTGTCCCTGAAACAGGACACAACAACAGTGGCACCAAAACCAAAATGATACCCATGTGGAGTCTCTTTCCTTATAGGAGTTAAAAAGTAATTTGTAGCCAGAATAACGTTTTTTCTTTAATGTTTCCTCTTTCTGGACAAAACTTACCTAGAAAAGTGTAATGGATGTAAAGCATCCTGGTATTATACTTCACTTTTTTATTATTTGACTTAGACAAACGCCAAGTGGCAAGATAAAACATTTCATGCAGATGAAGGTACTCGAGAAAGCTGCCTAAAAATAGTAATATTTAATGCACATAGTGACTAAAAATAACCATGGAGTCAGCAGGTATTGAACAGCTACAGAAAATCTCAGCCATCAGAATCTGTTTACACAGATATTTCTGTCCCAAGACTAAAGAATATTAAAAAAAAAAATCAATCACCATACAAAACACATCTGTTTGGGGAGGTTTTGTTTTGCTTTTTTCCAGTTACTAAAATATAGGACACAACATGGGTGTGACAGATAAAACCACTACTGAAGAGGAGGGTGTGAGAAATAGAGCAAGAGAAGCAATTTTGCTGCTCCATATCTTGGCCCCATACTTACAAAAATAAATGGCTTGTGGACAGCTAACCTCAGGTCAGCAAAGCTTCCACTATTAAGTAGTTCCAGCTGGTAGGGATTTCCCAATTCCCCACTTACAGGAGCCTCTCAAATTACTTGTTCAAATTCATGCAGATCTGGGATTCCAGATAGAGATTTTAGAATAGCAACCAAAAATATATTGTACCATAACACAAAAAAAAAAAAAAAAAAAAAAAAAAAAAAAAAAAAAAAAAAAAAAAAAAAAAAAAAAAAAAAAAAAAAAAAAAAAAAATCCTAACTTGAGCTGTAAGTGAAATTACAATAGCAATACCTTCAGAAAACTACAAGCTTCCCATATGAAGCTTTCAGGTACAAGATGCACTCAAAATATAGTCAAAATCTGAAGAAAAGTGAGAGCCAACCTTATTCTGTCAAGACTGACCTATTTTGTTCAGGTCTAACAGCTCAAAAAGCTACAAATTTGGTGAAACCTGGATTGTAAAACCATAACACTCCTCAATTACTTTTCACTGGCCAGACAGGCAAACCTGTCATTTGACAACACATCATGATCCAAGATAGCAAACTTTATCACTCAGGGGTCATGAGAAAATGGCCACAGGTACAGCTTACTAACCTTCCCTGGGTAACTTTTCCACAGTTATCATCCAAAAACGTAAAAGCATAAAGGACACGTTATCTCAGAGCTCCGTTTATTGTAACATGGGTGAGATTTTCTACAAAACCACTTACTGAGTAACTGTTGGGTGTTCTCCAACACAGAGTCAAATCAGTAACACATCTTCTTGACAGTGTGGCAGGAGCAAGACAACACCTCTCAGAGACCAACACATTATTATCATTCTGCTCTGACTCACCTTTGCTTCCCACCCAGCACCAGCTCCAAAAGCACTTCCCTGCCTGGTTTCTTAATACAGTATTTGAAGACAAAGCTAAGCCAAGAGTTGCAGAATGTGGTTCACATTTTCCCAAATGCTAAGAATCCATTGGAGTTTTGCTCTTATCTGTAAGTAGATGCTTGATCACAAAATTTTCACTTATGTTCATCTTCTGAAATAATTGAGCAGTTTCTGTGGGGGGGTTTGAAGAACAAATCAACTTAATTTCTCAATTCTCGTAATAAAAGTGTTGTCTTCATAAAGTTTTGCACTGCATTCATTGCAGGGACAAGTTCAAAGGCTGGTTTCAGGGCTCCCTGGATTATCCTCTCAAGGATTTTGGTTTTTTCCATTCCCTTTAAATGAAATCAAAGTGTACAGCACAAGGGTTTCAAATGAAGGATGTCCAGCAGCCCATGTGGAAATTCACAGCCAAATTAACATGCAAATCTCGACACTTTTGATACCAAATTTGAACTCTGTACAGAATCAAGTTCTAATTTAGTATTGAAACCTCTCATGCTGATTCTTACTTAAACTGAAGTCCATTACACGGCTGAGAAAAGTTAACCCTTCTATTCTAGAGGTATTACAGGTAATAGGAACCAGGCATCTGATGCTTCTTTTGGAATAAAATTACAGAAGCTGAAAAGAGCCTTAACCATTTCATCACTGGCTCAAGGTAAAGCACGAAAATGTTGGAGTGGTGTGTATTCAGTCTCTTCTAGAACAGGACAGACACAGAACTCATTAATATTAGTAAAGGAATCATAATTGTGTCCCTCATGTGGATAAGCCAGAGCAGTGTTCACATGGGGAACAATTGTCATCCTGACACAGCCCCACTCTGCAGTCAGTTAAAGGCCATGTGCAATACCAAGTTCTCACAAATCCAGTTTTTTAACCTGAGCTGGTCAGGCTTGGCCTCAAATTGAACCATTTTAGTGGGTCAGGTCAGTGCAATAGAAACTCCTTTGATTGTTTATTTCAGGTCCACCTAAGTTTGTTCCTCTTGGGAATTTCAATCCCTGCATTTATGCAACACCTTGTTGCTGTTAGACTGTTCTTAGTGCTGTGAACTAGGAGAACTTTAGTTAATTTTCATGTCCCTGATCACCAGGTTTCTGCTGGGGTTTTGTTTGGTTGGGTTTTTCTTCCCCAGTAATTTGAGGAAAGTTAGGAAAAATATAAATATTTTGTTGTGTAATAACACTATAATCAAAATAAGTTTGATTGCTCTAATTTATCATTGCTAGCAGAACTCTAGGATTTAGAACTTATTGCATGCTATTCCACAAATGATTATTCCTGACTGTTTGTATGGCCCTTTACCCTCATAGCTTGTGGCCTTTTTTACTTGATACCTCCCTACAGTCACAGCAAGCTCCTTCCCTCCTCTGCATTTTGGAATCAGGTCTGACTTGTAATTGCGAGTTGTAGTGGTGTGGGTTTGGTTTTATCAGTTTTATGTATGTATTTGTTCCTTGTATTAAGTTCATTTTTATAAGTTATAATGGTTTGCCCCATGCACCCATGTTCCACCCTCATTGGTTTCATCCCAACCCCAGTTTTATGTCAATCATAAGTTATCCAGCCCCTGGGCCTTGTCTGTCACTTTGGGGTCTCTCCCAAAAGTCTGGAAAGTTCCATGAAAAACCCCAAGTGATTGGACAAGACTTCAGCTGTCTCCCCACCTGAGTTATTAATTTGTTACTATGTATGTCATTTATCCAGAGAGCCATGCCCCTTTGGCCCCTGATTTGTCCCCAGTTAGACCCATCCCTGAGTTCCTCCCCCCAATAAAAGGTGCTGCATTGGGGGGGTTCGGAGAGATTCTTTTCCCTCGTTTTTCCCCCGCTGCTTCTGTTGAGGGGTGTCTGCTGGGGCAGATACCCTGATTAATAAAGCCAGCAGTTAACCCAGAACAGCCTCCCTCTTTTTTCCTGCCGTCGTTGCTTCACTCCTTCAACCAAGCAAGAACTCACAGGGTCGGTGAGGTTCACCCTGCTACCGAGCCGCCCCCTTTACTGTTGAGGTGTCAGGGCTAGCCGAGGCAGAAAAAGACACTGCAGCAGCGAGTCTTTTGTTTGAGAATACTTTCATTTATTTTCATAAACACATTTTTGGGGTAGCCTACGAGTAAACCATCACCTGATTTCAACTTCATGGCACAAGAAGATCATTTATAGCTGTTTTTTGTTTGGTTGTTTGAGGGTTTTTAATAGCTACATATTTTACACTCCCTCACACCTGCACAAACACACTAATAAAACCACAGCATTTTGTCTTCCAAAAGGACACTAATAATAGATTCCTAATAAAAAATCATAGTAATAACATATCATTTATCTTAGGAGACCTACTAACTTGCAGTGGAGTAAAACCATGCTCAAAGCACACACCTGGGCATTATGTGAGCCAAAGCAGAATGGCAATCTGCATTTTTAAATCCAGTAGTCGACCCTCAGGAGCTGCACTTGGTGCGAAGTAGTACAAAACAGGATGAAACGGAAGAGTTATACACACACACACAGAGCAATCCTAAAAATGGTCACAGTACACACAGGAGAAAAATATCTTTGCAGGCACAATCCCAAAAAGCATATATTCAACCGCTTAATCAAGGAGCAGATTGACCACCTTGCCAGTTTTCTGTTCACCTTTTAACCTTTTCATGGCATTACTCTGCAGAGTGGATTAATTGAAATTCTTTGCTCATGTTTTATTTTTGAGTTGATGATGAGTACAGATAACACTTGGATATCTCCCTTACACCTACAACTGCTTTTTTTCAACATAACCTTTTCCAAATACCCGGGTCCCTGCAAGAGGATGTCTATATTAGCAGTTTAAAGTGTAACAAAGTTGAGTATTTGGCGCAGTTAACTTCAAATTAACCTCCCACCCTGGCTAAGCAGAGATATGAGGAGCTCAGAATCAAGTGCTTGGGGCCAGTGCTTCTCTTCCATTACCAGGAGAAAACTGTCAGTGTAAACACTACCTGCTCCTCTGCAGCTTAGTGATTGCCTATAAATCTGAGCAAGGAGGATCTGGTAGTGCCTTGCACCCACTTCCCTCAAGTATAAATGGCTGCAGGAGGTGAAGAGTACTACAGAAAGATCAGCGAAATTTTCTGTTTGTTTTAAAATGAAACCCTTTTATGGCCCTCCCTACAACTATGTACTTTTAACCTCCTTATTATGCTGGTGTTTTCTGATTATACCTTTTAGCATGAGAAACCTCTTTATCCCAATCCTAACACTCCACTACATTTAAATTAGATGCTGAGATGTGAAAAACAAAATCTTGGTGGAAAAGTAGCACCTTTTTAAAATACGGTGACTAAAATATTCTATAATCTTAGGGCAGAAGTAATTTTTATTTGCACTAGCTAGACAAACTGAATTACAAAGAAAATTATTGCTTAGGCAAGAGGGAAAAAAAAAAAAAAAAAGATACCTTCAGATGAGACTTTTTAAATGCAGGCCATATGTTTGCTTTCCCCTAGCTGATCCAGAATATTAAAGGTACAGCATATTAATTACCATGTATATGAAGACTCTACCTAATCATAATGACCATAATACTAGCGCAAATAAAACCACTAGAAATACGTAAGAGCAGAATGAAATCTGGTTACAAACAGGAATTATCAGCACCTGTTTGAACCTGTTTGTTGACAGGTTTAATCCATAAATGCTCAGGCAAGCTTAGAAGTAAATATCTTTGATGACATCCCTGAACACGGAAGCTTAAAATAATTTTCTATTTGCGTAGTCAGTACTGGATTTGCTTTTGTTTCCATGAGCAAGGGCTACCCAGGGCATCAGTAACTTCAGTTTCCAGAGCTACTTCCAGATTGGTTATACATTAGGATTTGTCCTTGCAAGAGATTTTTAGAAGACTATACAGTTTGTTCAACTCTTAGTAACTCTGCACATGTCAGAACAAAGTGTAAAATAAGTTGTAGAAAATCTTTATACAGACCAGCAGGATTTTGGCAGATTTGTATTTTCACAGATATAGAGAATTATCCTCTGAGTTAAATGACAATGGGAGGGGATATGTTTTCCTAGACACAGACAGTGCATGTGTAACTGCAGTGGGCATTTTCATCAATTAACAAAAGCTTTGGGTAAACCTTAGGTGAAATAGATAAAACCTCTGTCCACAAAGTAAGGGATTAAATTGGTCTGCAAATCACTTCTGATATTTAATATTCCATCTGTTATATTTGCTTTGGCTAAAGACTTTCAGCTCGAGCAATTTCTACTCTTCCTAAATGACAGGTCTATACTCTATACTTATTTTATGACTTATTTTTCATTTGTCTGAAAAAGCAAGAATGCCCCCTTTTGACGATTCCATATATTTCCCCTATGAGGCCAGGAGAGGGAGTAGTAGCTTGCATTTTTCCCCAGGAAAATCAACACCTTGAACGCCAAGTGTTGTATTCAGTTCCCCGCAGACAACGATAACGTCCTTTGTTCATTATTTTTTAGGAAGATCACGGGCATATTTTTTGGGGGGTGGGCGGGACAGAAAAAAAATCACTTTGGGAGAAGAATATCTGCCACAAGGAAGTTTCAGACGAGAACTACACACTTCGTAAAAGCTCAATCTCTGAACACTTTGATGGATGGAAAGCTATGCAGGTGTCTGCACAGGTTAATCTGTGCAAGCTCTGTGCTCATTTGCCCTGCTGAAGGTACAGCACAAATCCAGATCACCTGCAACCATCAAGTCACCCAAGCAGAAGCTGCCCAAAACATGATATTATTAAAAATAGACTCTTCTATTATTCTGCCTCTAGTTATACAAATTCTAATAAAAACCCCAAAAGACATATTTCTCTAGATTCCCACCCAAAATCTCAATGCTTTTGTACTGCTGCTGACAGAAAGCAGAGACTCTTTGAAAGCACTTTTGCTTCAAGTTCGTCTGCAGTGAAACCCGAAACAACTTGGAATTCTTCCAAGATTCTGAAAAGCTCACCACTTGATCTTAAACAATTTAAATTCCAGTGTTAGGAAGTCAGTCTGAGCTCTCTAAACAGACAGTGGCAAATGACGTGGTCTTTCAAAAGATGACGCAGAGGAGGAAGGAAAAAAAACCCCAAAAAATTAAAAACTTACTTGTGTATTTTCCAGCTCTTCCAGAGGATGTTATCTCAGCCTGAAAAACAAAAGGGAAAAAGCCCACAAATGAAATCATACAATGTATCAAGTAAGGCATTTCCAAGAGAAACAAATAACAAGGTAGAAGGCAGATCCCAGTTGAGGGTTTATCTCGGCCACATCCCAGGCAGCAGAACTGGGAGCAGCAGCAGAGCTGCACTGCCTTGCACCAGAGACTGTCCTCCCGGAGCTCAGGGACTGTCTGAGGGACTGACAGGCTTAGAGAGAGATGTGTCAGACACCTGCAGAGAGCAGTGCCAGCCTCAACCTCTCACCGAGAGACATCACTGACTTAAGGATGCTGCATTACCAATCTTGGTTGATATAATTTATTATTTTTTTTTTAGTAGTTCAAATAAGAGGTACATCTGTGCACCTGTGTGATCCTGGAAAACAGAGATGAGCACACTCTTCTTGATCCTCACTCTATACAACAACCATTAACTGAAACTACAGCCTGTTTCTCTCAGAGACACATGTGCTTGTGGTATTTAATTAACAATACACTAGTCATGACAATTGCACAATTGCAAGATGTCTTATTCAGCTGAAAAAGCAAAAAGAGTTAAGCCAGCAGCATGGAATGGCAATTGAAATTACAGCATGGGGGAAATCTCAGGTTAAATCTGGGAGAAATTTTTTTACCTGACCCAATAAGAAGTTTAAAAAAACAAAAAAAAAAAACAAAAACAAAAAAAAAAAAAAAAAAAAAAAAAAAAAAAACAACCCACAACCCACCAAAGTTAACTTACAGCTGTCAAAGCAAGAATATCAAAAATCCTGCTGTACTCCTGAAAAATAGAAGTCTCTCTCTCATATGAAAGAAAGATTCTTTCTGCATCAGTGAAAAATAATTTGACTGATTTCAAATTCCAGGTTTCACACCATTGGTTAAGTTTCCTCTAACAGCACTGAGTTACTGGGTTTAAAGTGCTTATTGGGGTCACTATGACTTGTTACAATCCAGCTACCATATTTTCTAAGACCTGCATGGATATTTAGTCACATATCTCCTATTAAAGCTAAATCATCTTAAATAAAAGAATCATAGTGTGTCTAACTACCCCTGCAGCTCCTTGAGAAATTTTAAGAAGCTACATTCATGTTATATTCTCTCTTCGGTGAAGTGGTGGAGAGAGGAATCATCATTCTCAAGCAATATTGCTCAAAAATGAAGTTTGGCATTGGATCACTGGCATTCACCAATGGCCCTTAGCCATGTAAAAATTGCAGTTTTTGCAGAAGTGCTTGAGATGGCTGCAATTAAACTATGCAAGTTTGATTACATATATTTTCTCCAGTTCATCCTTTTTCAGTACCATGATCTACAAAATCAGCAACATGAAAATAGGAAAGCACTCTTTGCAAAGCATGGCATTGAATATACTATTTAGGAACAGCCACTCTGAATACCTTGTGCTTGGTCACTCTATTTACTTCAGTGTGATATGACTTAGCACATATTAAAATCTCTTGACCCTGTTTTGCTCCCTGGATTCCTTCACAAGCATTCTGAAGTATGTTACCTACGGGAGAGAGTGTTCCAAAATAAAGATCCCCTTACAACAAAAGCCAAAAGCACCATCAAGGAAGTCTTTCTCATTGCTCCATCTGTTGCTTTTTCTTCCCACTTGACAATAGCTAAAAGCACAGCAACAAGTTTTCTACCAGAATTGGCAAAACAAGTTCAGGTTCAGGATGTACCCTTTCCACCTGAGTTTGGCTCCATATCAAATTCTCTTCAAATCTAAGTAGGATGCTCACTTTCTCAGTGACTTTCACACTTATCTTTAAAGTAGCTTTTCATCTTCATTATCATACAGATTTTTTATAGAGATATCATACAGATTTTTTAGTTGTCTGCATAGCAGTAAGCATCATTTTCACTGCTGTTTAGTGTTACCAAAAGTTGCTTTTTCTTTAAGTGGAAAAGAAGTACAGTTGGGTTTGATTCCAATTTTATAAAACAGGGCTGTGAGCAGAGATAATAATCTTCTGGAAGATTCAGAAAATTATTTTACATTTCTTCAGCCTTTTTCTCTCAGCTCCAAGGACATTCACCGCTACATTCCTCTGACTACCTTTTTCATTATTAAGCAGCCTCATAAGGATATTACTCTGATTTAGAGGATGTTTTACTGGAAGCAAGTTCCAAAGAGCCTCTTTCCTACTACATTCAATGTGTTAAGCATTCACTATTAGCTCTGGGATTTACCAAGAACTTAGCAAAGTCTGTTCTCATTCTCCATCAAAGATTAGAAAATTTAGGTGTTTCTATAGTTACAAAGAACTAGTTTCTGGAAAGCCCTTTATCAAGGATGAACTCTGCCTCACTGAAATGAGATTCTCCTTACTGTTATTTTAAAAATTCTCAAGATCACCTAGCCAGTATTAAAGAGATTCCACTAGTGGCTATGCAACCAGCTTTTGCTATGCTCTGGTTCTCTCCCAGGAAACTGAAGGCTTTTATCTGTTGCCAGCTAAGAAATATCCACTAGACTGAAAATCCACTGTATACTTTTTGGAAAGCTGCAGGGCTGAAGGTAAAAGCTGAATAGCACTGAGGTTTCTTTTCTAATCTGTTTCAAGTTCTACACTCTTGGATGCTGTTAATTATAGTACAGTATGAAACTAACAATATGAAAACCTATTTATTCTCAGTCTTAGTAGTTGAAGGTAATTAATACTTTTATCTTCCTACGTGCTTCATTGATGGGGCACATGAAAGGATAAATGAAATGAATCCACATGTAGTTTAAAGAAAAAAAAAATCAATTTATAAAGTTACAGTCCCAGGAAAGAGGCAGGGCAGTCTATGCATGTCTCTTGCTTAGTGAAAAACACAGATTTCTACATGAGTAAAACTAACCATCAAGATGCTGAGCTGCAGGGTAACAATTCCAGAACTGTGTCTGTTACCACTTTAGTCGCAGCCTTTAGGAGAGACCTTCAGCCCGAAATTACATTCTGCCTCATACATGATAACAAGATTTACACAGTATAGTTATGAATCAAGCATTTGGCAAGTCGCTCCTTCCACAGCCATGACTAACTAGGGGTGGAGAACATGTACCACATAAACACCTGAATGCCTCACTGTCTTATTTATGCCTAAAAAAAAAAAAAAAAAAAAAAAAAAAAAAATTACTTCCTGACTTTTGCCTCAAGAATTTGTGGGCATTGAAGGAAATCCTAAAGCAAAACCAGACAACTCATAGATTCAGTTGCACTCAGATGGATGCCACATTGAGGATGATTCTCACACAGCAGGATTGCTGTAGTTTCATTGCTAGAAGCTCTCAGCCCTGAGCTTCAGAGCTCAGCCTGTGCTCCTCACTCACAGCAGAGTCCACACACTATGAGACACACAGAAGGATCACACATCAAATAAAAATAAGGCAGAAGCCTTAAGTTTCTCATTTTAACAGCAACTTTAACAAGCTTTCTAGAAACATTGCAACTAACTGTATTTGTCCAGGCATAGAGCACATCCAGTGCTTTTATTCACGTGCATTACACAACAGTATACAGAAATATGAAGAACCTGCTGGTCATCTGCTGGGGAAGGAACCAGAAGCTTCACAAAAAGGATACTTGCACAGATGTGGAATACCTGGAAAATTCACAAACATATAAAACCAGTTGTTCTCTTTGCTTTTCCAACAGATATGATGGAACATTTCTTCCCCTTGCCAAGTTTTCAGCAATCAGCATGGCACACTGTTTTTGTGGCTGTGTTGTTGTGACCAAAATGATTTTATTTATAGAGATGTGTCTGATTTTAGCTGTGTAACGAATTCTTGGCTTTACTTTCCTGTAGCATCTCTGCAAACAACCAGCACATTACAAAGATTAAAGTATGACTCCAAGACCATACTTGTCCCTGTTTTTACATTATGGGAAAATAATCCCAAAGTTTGGCAGATGAGAGCATAATTAAAAACAACCTTGTACAAGTTAGCATTATTTCTTAAATATCTGGAATAATTAAATACTCCTGTGCAAAGTAGCAAAGAACACCTAGAGAGTTCTTCCCTTAAAGAGTGAACTCAGCCATCCCAGAAAGGAATTACTATATCTGGTTAACATCAATTAAATAAGGGCTCCCCAGGGAAAACAGAGTGCTTCAAAGATGGAAAACTTATCTGGCAACAGATTCCTAGTAAACCAATTTTCAATAATCTCAGAAAACAGTAATCCCATGTATCTGAAATCTTTACATCAATCTTCCCTGTGAACACCTCTCCTTTATTCCACTGCTTCAAAGAGCAAGGAGAAAAAAAAAAAAAAAAAAAAAAAAAAAAAAAAAAAAAAAAACCAAACAACTTTCAGACTAGAATGAAGTTGGTTAATAGAAAAAGGACAAAACATTACACAGGAGAAACCAGTAGGATGAAAGTACAATAAAGACAGTGTGGGGGCTTATTTGCACAATTGCCATTTTCTTCTTTTCGTACAGCATAAACAAAACCAAAACCAGGAGTAAGTTGTATTTATCCCAAGTAGGAACCCTTCATATTTTAGCAGAGTCAATGCACACAAGAATGAACCCTGTATTCAGGAGCTCAACAACATTTCAGCATTTCACCCACACCCTGGCACGCCCATCCCAGGCACTGTATTCCTCAGGCAGGCCTTGGACTGCCTCATTTAAAAGCAGTTGTCATGAGCATCATGCACATCTAATCCACTGTTCACCTGCCTGTCTCTTGCTTTCTATTCTCTTACTCAATTTTTTACCTGTAGTACAATGTATTAAAAAAATTAAAATTTTAAATTATCATTTTTTTTTTTGTCTTATAATTTTGAGCCTATCAGGAAACACTTGCATATTTGTATGCAATGTTGATTTTGTCCTGTTTGTTTGCCAGTCATCAAGGCAGAAGTAATTGAGTATGCTTATCCACCTGTACACACACAGATAGGCAAGAAGTCCAAAAGAGATTTACACATAAACTACATAAATGCAGTAACTTTGTTGTATAAGGTTCCTCTTGCTTTTTCCTAATTTTTCAGCCCATTACTTGTCACTCTCCTTTGCTTCATCTCCTCTTCTTTTTCAGTAAACTTTTGTTTATTTAAAGACTTATAAGAAAGCATTGCTTCCATGCTTACCTTGCACATAAGTTCCCTGACTAATCAACAGTTCAAAAAGAAATTATTATCAATTATCTATGGCTTACTTCATCAACTACAACAAAGAAAGCCTTTGGACAATGCAATAGACTGGATACAAGCATCAAAATCATAAAATCCTCTAAAAGAAGCTGAGCTCTACTCATGCCCTCTTTTCCTGTTTCTGCATGAAGTTGAACATAACACCATCACATATAAAAAGGTGAGGAGGAAAAAACCCCTTCAACAGTTTTACTACAAGGTTAATGGATATGAAAATTTCTCCCCACTTGCACATACAATTGAGGTGTTTCTGTAATTATCAGTATCCATTCCTCTCTTTGAAGTTTCCCTGCAAGTAGCAATCAGAATTATATACGATCTCTGCATGAAACTAATGAATTCATGACAAAGAAGCCTCCTCAACATGATAAGAAAGGATGTATCAGGGGTATTAGCATCAGGCTTTAATGCTCAAAAACAGGCTCACAGCCACGTTCACACTCTAATGAAACTGGAACAGTACAAGTAGCACACGCCAGCAGCTGTCCAACGACTTGGGTCTCCATCAGAGGAGTAAAGAAAAATGCAAAGATTAAACAGGTTTGTTCCCTTCCTGATCAAGAAAATAAAAATTACACTTGTCTGCTCTCCTTGTAAAGCTTTTCATAAAGATGTTCATCTGTAGAAACTTCTGTTCAGGTCAGAGAAAATACTTTTTCAACAAAAACAAGTCACTCCTCTTCAGTACTCCTGTAAAACAAATATTACCTGCAAAATGAAGGCAGCATGCTGAAGAAAAAACTACAAGAGCCTTATCATATTAAGTTTGGGCAACACCTTCCTGGCAACTCTTTCTGACCCAGGAGACTTTCTGAACCTATACCAACCACATAAGATTTTTTTCTTCTTCAGGTGCAGCTAGCAGAGATCACTATTCTTGTAATAAAAGGGTAATCTTAAATTACAAGTGCACTTTTCACTCCATTTTCCTCCCCAAAAGGGAGGACATTAAAGGAAAACTGAAAGGGCAAGGAATTTATGCACTCAATAGCTTTGGAAGGTACCAGAGCTCAAATCGAATCTTTACAGAACCACGATACCCAGGTTCTCTATAGGACATGCAAACACTTCACCACACAAGTGAGAGTGAAACCCCAGGAAACTGAAGAAACCTACAATCCCCTATGCCAGCTGCTTATCCAAATGCTATCATCCTTAGACCTTGTTAAGCAGACCCTTTGCTTAAGCATCACAGGTCCCATCCTCACTTTCCCATTAATGGATATCCCAAATATACCATCCCCACATCTGATGTATGCCAGTGGAATAAAAATACCAAATACTGTTTCAAGGGCAAAAATGAGTGAAGAAGAAAGGGAGATGGTGGATTTGGACATGTTTGCAACAAATACACAGTTTAGGAAACAGCTGGGAAGGCAAAAAAATCCTGAACACCCTCTGCTGTCATCTTGCCAATTCCCAGACATTTAAAGCTGCACCCCACTATCAGATGGCAGAACAGCAGCATCCTTTGGATGACTGGCTCAGGTAATCAAAGCAGAAAACAGCCAGGAATAATACTGCCAAGCGATTAGAAGAGAACCGGTGGTAAATTTAAACACCCTTTTGACTCATTAATCTCCAACAGCTAAAGACAAACCTAAAGTGAAATTACCATGATTGTGAACCGAGCACTCCTGTCCTGTGGCTATTTTTTGGCCTGCTGAGAGAGAATGAGCTTATCAAAGACAGACACTTCAGCGAGATTAGTGCTGCTTCAGCGAGCTCACAGTTAGCTCCCATTAACTAACCTGTTTTAGGAGCTGGTAACACCGGCATTAATCTCTACTTCAATTGGAAGCAAAAGCGGGGAGTGACCCGTCCATCTCCTGGTGACAATTCCACCTGCCCTGCGAGCCTGTGCAGGTCCAGCGAAGCCTTTTGCTGCTGATGGGCAGGGAAGAGCACAGAGAATTTCACATCAAGGCCACCAGCATCCAAAAACTTCCCCGGGAAAGCAAAGCAGAGCTTCCATTTTGCTGGCTCATCTCCAGGGGCAGGTGGAAATCCTACCAAGTGACTACAGTGAAGGGAAGAATCCCCGGGAATGGCCCATTTGAGGAGCTAACAACCATTAGGAAAAGCCAGCCTGGAAGGACAAGTGGTAGTGTAACAGTAGAATCCCAAAGGGATGCCCTCCAAGGCAAGCTTGGTGTTCCAACAGCAGCCAGGACTGGCTTAAAATAGAAAATGTTCTGTGCATTTACAGTTCTCAGCAGCTTGTAAGGTTACAACTCTACAGAATTACAGCCCTTCATTAAATTGATAAAATTAAAAAAAAAAAAAAAAAAAAAAAAAAAAAAAAAAAAAAAAAACCCAACCTAAAAAAACCACCAACAACAAAAAAACCCCACAAATCCACAACAAAATATTCAAACCTTTCAGCCAGCACTTATTTAAATCTATCCAAGATCTGTCTTCAGTAACCTCACCTCCTGCTGTTCAGAGTTATCTCTCAACATAGATCTTCCACATGATAGATTAGTGAATCCTGGGAACATTTATTACAAAGTGCAGCTTTCCAGAATTGAATTTCATATTTCAGCTGATATTCATCAGAGCCTAAATGTATATATACAAATTATTGCTGACAAAATCTCTCTATAGTGAAATATAGCACATTACACAGGTAAGATCCTCTGCACAAATACAAAGTTTATTCAAATTGTTTTTTTCTGATAAATTTCTGTGATGTGGACAATATCTTAATATCACACATATATTTTCTCTGCAGCAGTCTCCCTCTCAGGCATGTTGAAGAAGAGAGTCAGGTGCAGTAGCTGGTACATAAATTTTCATGCATAAACCCCTAATTCCTCCAGAGCTGCCTTGAAAAAATCTGTTTAGGCTCATTTGTCTCTAATAATTAAAAATTTAGAACATTTAAATGTGATAATCGCAAAGCATCTTATCAAATAAAATAGTAATGGATAATTAGCTCACTTGGGATAGAGAAAAAATAGCTTTTAAAGAGGGGAAAAATGGACAAAGTCACCATTTCCCACTGAAAAGGGACAGAGCATTTACAAGCAAAACTCCCTATGGAATACAAGGTGGCACCTGAATAGACCTCAGTGGAAAAGGGGTAAGAAACAACAACAGCAAGATCATAAGGAACATACACACAACTTCTTTTATCCGGGAATAAGCAGATTGTCAAACTTCACAATTCTATCAAACACGGGTCTCCCACAAGTGCTTTATAAACCACATCACACTAACATCATTTAACTCCACAGATTAGATTAAAATAATATATACAGACTCTGATATATGAAAATGTATAGCCTAGGTGTTTATAAAGCACCTCTCCATAATTCACTAATACTCTCTAAGAGATTAAAAGTACTCAGGCATCACCTCATTTTTACTACAGAGAAGGACATTGACTCCTTGACAAGGGAGCAGCAATCTAAAAAATAAAACAAATAAACCCAAACATCCCCTCCCCATTTCACACCCCTCTCAGGCTAATGCTATCTGGATGACATAGATACCCACCAAGAAAAAAATCCCCAACTACAAAATTTAATTAGTTTGTAGACACTTTGATAACCTATGTGCTACACTAAAGTATTTTAAAGTTAATGTAACATACCCAGCAAAGGAAAGCACCACCTTGAAACAAACTGCCCTCAAACTCACATAGTCTGAAACAGGATATGGTTTAGTCACTGCTACACATAAAACTGTGGAAGTTCTGTGGGCAGAATGCAGCAGTTACACATCAAAAACAAATAACTAATAGTAACTAACTAATGCTAGACTAAACAAACGGCAGACAACAGGAGACCCTTATATTCTATTAAAAAAACCAACAAAACAAAACAAAAAACCAAACAAAACCAAACCACCAAACTGAAGAGCTAACCCAGTCACTTCACATAACACTGGAAATTAAAATTCACCAACTCTGTAACAATAAGAACCCTATTTAATCACTTTTCTCAGCACTGTCCCTCTTCCAGAAAAAACATTTTATTTGTGAATCCAAGCTCTATCCACCACAAGAACTCACCTGACCATCTCACTCTAACTTTACCACTTTCTGTTTCTCAAACACCTCCTGCCTTTTCGCTTTGTTGACTGAGCGCTGAAGATGGTTAAGTTTGATTAGTCTTCTCCTCCATTTCATGTCAGAGGTGTACCCGAAGAAAAACTTTTGTGCTTGATGAGCTGTTGGCTTTTCCCTAAATGTTCCAGGTGATTTAAAGGAAAGTGTCACTTCTCCATTAAGAACCTCCCATCACATCTGTGGGTGAGTGCAACCCATATTGAGGTACTACAGCACGCAGCAGAAACAGGCTTAAAAAATTAAACTTGGTTAATTGGCCTTGTAAACTCAGGAAAAATAAAGACAGGTGTTTTCCTCACACTAAAGAGCTGGCATGAACCTGAGAGAAAAGAGAAAAAAAGCCATATACAAGTTTTCCTGATTGTAGGATCACAGTATTGTTGCAAGGACCATAAAATATTAAAGAAAACCCTAATGAATTTCTGAGAATAAAAAGTGCTTAGCTAGAGGTTTAACAAAAGCTCTCAATAAATTTGCTTGATTTTTTTTTCTTTCTTTACCAATATAACTCCTTACAGAAGCATCAATCATATCAAATGTTAGCACAAACCCTGCCACACAAATGTTCAACAGGTAAAATAATTTTCAACTCCTCATTAAGTTGTGTAGGGTTGGTAAGACTATCCTGCTAAAGATACATTTGTTTTGTTAATTTGTTAAAATTTCAGGACAAAAGCTAAGTTTGTGTTTCTTCAAAGCATCTTGCAAAATAATACATAAATTACCTCAAAAGAGACACTACAGACAACTCAGAAAAGCACAGAAATCATGTCCTAATCTCAGAGAAAGTCTGCAATGTGACAAGACATCGAGGCAGCAGAAAGCAAAAGTTTTGCCACAGATCTATTCAACTTTACAGAAACATTACGCTTTTGATTTTTTAAACTTCAATGTGAGTGGGGAATTGTCAACTAAATGCCATATTCTCAGGGTAGTTTGGCTGATTTAACATTTAGTTTGTAACAGACAGTGTTGACCCAAAATTATTGTCATCGTGGTCTGAACGGGACTTTGAGGAAAGACGAGGCAAAGCTATTTACAGGAGCACGTAGTAACAGAAGGGGGAATGGGTTCTAGCTGAAAGAGGGTAGGTTTTGATTAAACATTAGGGGGAAAATCTTCACTGTGAGGGCGGCGAGGCACTGGGACAGGAGAGGCTGTGGCTGTCCCATCCCTGGAAGTATCCAAGGCCAGGTTGGACAGGGCTTGGAGCAACCTGGGATAGTGGGACATGTTCCTGTCCCTGCACTGGGACAGGAGAGGCTGTGGCTGTCCCATCCCTGAAAGTGTCCAAGGCCAGGCTGGACAGGGCTTGGAGCAACCTGGGATGGTGGAAGGTGTCCCTGCCCACGGCAAGGGGTTGGAAATGGATGATCTTCAAGGTCCCTTCCAACCCAGACCACTCCGTGTTTCTGTGATCATTATATACGCGGTGGGTACTCAAAGCTGTTTGCTGTGTTAATGTGTTATGTTAATGTGTTAAATCCTCCCGGCACCAGCTGCAGTCAAAAGGGACGCTGCGCTTGCACTTACTGGATGACATCAAACCAACCCAAGAGCGATTCCTGGGGGTTTTCTTCACCCGTCCTCTCTAGAAGGGGCTGTCAGGAGGTTGGCAGGAGCCTAATTCGAGACCGATTCCCGTCCTGTTTTACCCTTCCTCTCTGGCAAGGGGGTGTCAAGAGCACAAACGTCCTGTGGAAGGGAGGAGCGGGTAGGTGCCTCATGCCGGGGGCTTAGCCCAGCCTCGGCGGGTCTGTCAGCGCCACGGGGAAGGGACCCCGTCCCCGGAAAGCGCTGAGCCGCCCTGGCGGCGGCTCCAAGGGGCGGCGGGGACACCGTGAGGGGACGCACTGTGAGGGGACACACCCCGCCGCAACCGCCAGAGAGCGCGCGGCGGGCGGCGCGGGGGCCGCCGGGAAGGGGGCGGTGGCGCAGACGGGCGGGAAGCGCGGGCGGCGGCGCGGGCTGTGCGCGCGCCATGAAGGAGACGCGCGGGTGGGTGAGGCGGTCGCGCCTTCCCGCCCTGCCCTGAGGGGACAGCGGCGGGGAAACGGGGGGTCCCGCCGGAGCTGCCCCGGCGGGCCGAGGGGGCCGAACCCGCCCTCGCCCGACGGGGAGGAATCCTCAGTTGAAATAAATGGTCGGAGTGCGGGTGGCGGGGGCTGCCTCGCCTGGGTTCTCACCGCGTGTGGCGGCGACGCCGCCGTCGCCAAGCAACGGCAATGGCGGGCGAGGAACGGCGGTAACGGGGCTGCGCCTTGGTCTGGGGCCGCGCGTCCCGCGGAGCCCTGCGGAGCATTGACTGCCCGAGCCTCCGGGACAGGGACAGGGAGCGTTGAGCCGGCAGCCGCCGCCCGCGGGCTCCGCGCAGCATGAGCTGGTGCGGCAGCGGTGAAGGGTGGAGTTGGGCTCCCTTCGTTGAAGGTCCCAGGTGGTGGGGTTTTTCCTCTTTCCTTGTGGGTGTTTTTTTGTTTGGTTGGTTGGTTTTGTTTGGTTGGTTGGTTTTGTTTGTTTGTTTGTTTTCCTTCTCTTTGGTTTCTGCTGTTGGTTTGGGTGGCTCAGGAGCCGCTCTCTGGTAGTTCTGCCCCGCCCACGGGGTGTGAACTCGCCCCTGGAGCCTTGGGGTGTGGGAGAGACACGCCTTGCAGCTTTGGGGAGCTGTAAATAAGGAGCAAAATTCGCAATAAATCCGTTTAGGTTGGCATTTTGTGTAAAACACGCGTTGGAGGTTTTTGCTGTGGTGCACAGGTTGTAACAAGGTTTGGCAAAATGATGGGTGAAGAGATGTGCCATGTGTGTCAGGATCCATAAGATCCCGAAATTATGGGCTTATATGCTTGAGAGATCAAAGTAAGACCTTAGTTATTTTTTTATTCCAAAAGGGCAACAAATTCTATGGTGTTTAACTCGGTGAAACTTTCCAGGTGTTGTTTCCCTCACCTCTCAAGTTATGAGGTCAAACTATCAATAATATGTGTAAGCAACTGAAAAATACCTGCTGTCAACTAGAGGCATTTTATATTAACCATATTTAATTAATAATAAGTATATTTGATGTTAGTAAGGTTAGGTTTATCTAATTGATATTGTGCTTTACGTCAATCTCCAGTTACATTATCTGTAGGCAGAATGAGGCAATGAAAGGCAGGTGGTGCCTTTTTGTACCTTGGAAAGGTCTTAAATGCTGGTGCAGTCTAAATCCTGTTCTTGTTTTGTGCAAAGTTAATGAAGTACAATGCAAGCAATGCATAAAACATGGAAGCAGTTTGCTGCTGTAGGTGTCTTAATTTAGTTGTAATGCACAGCAATTAAGCATAGGCTTCCCTCCTGTATTTGTTATGAAAATGATATCACAGAAAGGAAAATATTCATTATGGATATTTTTATTTATGAAATGGAAATTGTCAATGTCTACAAAGGTAATATAGGTCAAGGCCTGGTGAGGCTTGTAAGTAAACAGCTTTTCTGACTGGGGACATCAGTTGATAGTACTGCAGTCCTAATACCTGCTCCCTCCAGCTTTTTGGAAAGCACAGAGAAGAAAGTTTGAAAAACAGGCTTGGAGAGAGGAAAAGGAAAAAAAAAAACAACACCCTAGGTGACTACAAGCTCTGTATGAGAGGGAAATCTCTTCAAGAGAGAGAATAAAGGCAACAATTGGAACCAAGGAGCTGTGTAATAACTTGACTTTTTAAAAATCAAGTGGTGAATCTGGCCTTTGAGCATTTCCTAGTCTTGTTCCAGCCAGAATAGAGTTAGGTACCTTAAATAGGTATAAATATCTCTTGCCTAACCCAGCTGATCCTTGGAGCTGTACATATGTGAAGGAGGAAAATATCCAGCTTAAATAATGGCACAATTAATCCTTTGAGCCTTAGGGTCTGGGTCTGGACCCTGATGAGACCATTTGGGGTGTCTCCCCCTTTTGCTGCTGGTGTTTCTGTAGAGATCCTTGATGGATTAAGCAGCATTCTTACCTCCTGTCCCATTCCCTTCTCTCTCCTGAGTTCAGCTGGTAATACAAAATAAGGTGCTTTTTCTCCATTTTCCTCTTTCTAAAGCAAGGGGTTTATGTAGTAATATACTGAATATATTGCACCAGCTCTGTCTAACAGACCTGTGTGCCTTTACAGTCAACTGTAATGCCCTTCCTGAATCAGTAGGCCCTGACAAAAACATTTAATTAAAGGAAGTTTAAAGGTCTTGTTTGGTGTTAGAGGAAACCACTGGGAGTATTCTTAAATTGAAACTGAAATGTGTCCAGAACTTCTGTTGTCTGTAGGGTTGTCCGTGGTGGGTTTCAAACATTTTCATTTCCTAGTGATTAGTTCTGATGGGCTGGAGCAACACAAATAAATTGTGTCAAGATGGTGGCATTTTGGATCATGTCTTACATCCAGAAATGCTTTTTTATTTTTTAAGTAGTTGTGACTTCTAAGTGAGGTCAATCATCTAAAAATTATAAGCAAGATTATTTTTTTTCTCATTTCTGTCAACATTGGGTAAAAGGGCAGAGATGGATTTGTAAAGGGTAAGATAAAGGGTGTTTTCCTGTAAGATTTTCTTCTTTAATGTACTCACTCCTTTGTTTTCTCTCAGTACTTCCAGGCAGCACAACCAGCCTCAAGGGCACTATGGACTTACCTCTCCAATTAGCTTGGCTCCTCCTAGTGATAAAGACCACATTCATACTCAGAAGCTGATTGAAGCAATGAAGCCATTTGGGGTGTTTGAGGATCAGGAAGAACTCTATCACAGGTATAAGAAGGCTAAAACTTGTTAACCTCTGGGGCTTTTTGCTTGTTTTTATTTTTAAAGCAAACTTAGCATGAATTTTCTTTACAGGACAACTGTTCTTGGTAAACTGAATAACTTTGTCAGAGAATGGATTTCAGAACTTGCTGAAAGCAAGGTAAGATTTTTTTTTTGTTTTTGTCAAAACAGCTGAAGCCTTTTGATTTAAAGGCTATGCTACTAGGATCTGTGCTAAAGTTCAACTTTTAACTTCTTAAATATCAAGTAGAGCTGTAGTAACTGCCACTGAAATAAGTTATAGAAGATATTTCAAGCTCAAGATCTCAGAGTCTTTGGGGAACTGAATAAATTCCTGCATTGGCTCAATCAGTTGACTCAGAGCTGTTAACAAAGCCAAAACAAGGCATTGTGGATGAGAAAAATGGTAAAATTGGCACTAATCTTGCCCCAAACAGCCTACAGCACTCAGTCTAGTTTGAAATTATGATTCTAGACATGCCCTTTGAATGGCTCTTAGGTTGTGTTAATTTATGTGCCTCTGCTGCAGGGAAGTCTAATAATAGGTCTTAATTTGTATCAATTAATAAAAGTATTGTACATCACCTATAATCATTTGTTGGAGTTGCAAGGTCAACTTATTTCAGAAAAACAGAATCAGAGCCTAGTAAACTAAAATGTGAAGGAGTGAGAAAACATTGCTTATGTAGGCTGTTACAGTTTTTCTAAATAACTTACATGCAAGTTAAACTTGCACAGAGCATAGTGTGCATCTTAAACTCTCTCTTCTACCCACAGAATCTTCCCCCTTCAATAATAGAACAAGTTGGTGGCAAAATATTTACGTTTGGTTCCTACAGACTCGGTGTACACACCAAAGGTAGTGAGTACTTCCAGTGCCTGGTCACAGTTCTGGTGTTGGAAAGTGAATTCCAGCAGTAACAGGAGGAATGGAATCTCTTTGCAGGTTCTGACATAGATGCCCTTTGTGTTGCTCCCAGTCATGTGGAAAGATCAGATTTTTTTCAGTCATTCTTTGAAAAACTGAAGAATCAAGAGGAAGTAAAAAACCTAAGAGTGAGTAAACACTCTGCTTGATAAATTGTGTTTTACAGTAAGAATATTCCTGCTAAAAACTTGAATTGGTAGGGAATGTCTTACAAGCCAAAATTAAATCAGTTTTGAGTACCCTCTAATATACTGGTTTATGCCGTATGAGAATGTTGCTGTCCAGCTCTTGGCTCCTTCCCCCAGTGACTATATCACTTAAGAGTTTTTGTGGTCCCTCTCCCCTCCCTGTGTTTTGGGAATGAGTCATCTGTATCAAAAAACAAGGTTGTCTCTGGAAGCTGTGTTTTCACCTTGGATGTAGTAATGGCTTAGAGCCACTGATAGTGGTGGTTTGTTGTGCACTGTTTGTTACAGGACACCATCAGCCTCTGAATCTCTTGGCTAAATAAGATCTTTTAATAAAATCTACCGTTGGTACCATAGTAGTGCTATCTTGTGAGAGTTGTTAGCATTTTTTGTTTGGAAGGAACTCAGTCTTTGTACTGAGTAGTTCAGCTTAAATTCTCTATTTTATCATAGTATAGGGAAACCTTTAAAGTAGCAGAAGGATGTCTTACTACAGCTGTCCTCTCCTTCACAGGCCATTGAGGATGCCTATGTACCAGTTATCAAATTTGAGTTTGATGGCATCGAGGTAAGAATTTTCATTTTGATTTGTTTTTTTTTTTTTCACCTTTAAGTGAGATTTTTTTTTTCTTGCTTTGGAGTAGGATAACTTTTTCAGGGTTTTATGATCCTGCTGGGTTTTTTGAGGTTATTGGTACATTGCAGCATGTTTAGGAAATTAAACAGCCTGACCACAACCTATCTCAGAAGTAAAATGGGATCTTGTAGGAAAAGAAGCCCCTAGCTAGCCTGGCAAGCGTGGGAACATGAGGGACATCTTTCTTTAAACCTGTGCTGCAGAGCAGGGTAGCATTTATCTCCCAAGGATGTGCAGAGTGGGAGTAGAGGCAGTGTCCTTGCTAACTCCCCTGAGCTCTGACAAGAGCTCCCTTTCTGCAGGGGGTGTTTCTGTTGTGGTTCCTGGCACAAATCGGCTGGTGTTTTGTTGCAAATCAAAAATGAAATCCCTGTGAGACAAAAAACAATGGAAAATGAAAAGTAAAACAACTCATGAGACTCCTGCCTCAGTTTATCAGCTGCAGGAATCCTTCTGTCAATAATACATTTCATGTATTCATATTTATTCTTTAATAAATACCCACTTGCTTAAGCAAGTTACTGCTTGGTATTACTATCATGAAGACACTTAGTCAATGACCTCTTTGTTTTCTTTATCTGGTACAGACATTCACAGAATAATTTGCTTGCCTCAAGTTAAACTAAAAACCAGATGCTTAAGGCCTTAGAGCATAAAGAAAATGCTTTCTCATTTGTTGAAGTATAGTTGAGGTGATTTGAATTTTTTCTTAATTTTATAGTTAATTTAAAATTTCCTTTTAATAGGAATTCTAAGTTTAGAGTAATCTTTCCAACTTTGAAAAAAACCCTGTTCCTTTCCCTAGCTTAAAAAAAAAAAGGTGGTTTTGTAAACAAATAGGGATCTTAGAGCAAGTTTCTCGTTTTCTGGCAAATGAATATCTATGGTCACATAATCCTAAATATAAATATTAACAGCATGAATGACCAAGTGTCCCTCACTGGTGTCCTGTTTGCAAACAGTGCTGCATTTAAGTCACATTTGAAACTTTTTTCTCTTGCAGATTGACCTCGTGTTTGCAAAGTTGTCTTTGCCAACGGTTTCTGATGATCTTGATCTCAGGGATGACTCGTGCCTCAAAAGCCTGGATATAAGATGCATACGGAGCTTAAATGGTGAGCCTGTTCTGCATGCCTTTATAAAGACATTTAAATTGGCAGAGAATGCTCATTACACAACCCACATTTCTGTACAGGATGCAGAAACTGACCTCCAGGGTACTCAAGTTCTGAGGAGGCAACCACTGGGCCTAAATTTAGATATTTCGAGGAGTTATGTGTTTACACAGACTTGTGTGTCATGTTTGTTTGATTGGTTTGTGAGCAGTGCTCCAGTTTGCCCCAGAAATTCAGATGACTAAGTAGGGCACTTGATAAGAATGCATGAATGATAAACAAGGTAGTTCATAAAAAAAGTAACTAAAATACCTGAAGTCTGACTTGCTCAGTGTTTATCACCAATTGGTTTAATGGTTGCTGGCTGTCAAAAGAAACCTAGCTTCTGGAATCAGAATAGTTAGGATTAGAGAGGACCTCTGGAGATCATCCAGTCCAATCCCCCAAGCTAAGGCAGGTCAGCTGGAGCAGCTGACCCAGGAATGTGACCAGGTGGGTTTTGAATCCCTCCAGGCAGGGACATTTTACAGCCTCCCATGGCAACCCCTTCCAGTGCTCTGTCACCCTGCAATGTAAAGTTCCTCTTCATGCTGAGATGGAGCTTGTTGTGTTGTAGTTTATGGCCAAAACATCTTATGCAGAGGCTTTATTTAAAAGTATTTTGTTGTAGTCTAAACTGTGAAAAAACTGTTCAGGGCGTTGGTTACCTAAAGCGGAGCTGAGATGTTACGTGTGATCTATAATTTAATACAAAACAAGTAATCCAAACCTGCTTTCCTACACTTCAACCATAAGCTGTAAGCTCTTGATCCAATGTAGGCACACCTGACTTGTGCCTGTTAGTGGGAACTCCTGTGCTTCACCTTTTGTCTTGCAGGCAGCAGGGTTACAGATGAGATACTGCGTCTGGTGCCCAACCTGGAGAACTTCCGGCTCACGCTCCGGGCAGTTAAACTGTGGGCAAAACGTGAGTGGCGGGGTGGTTTGTGGTCTTTAAACTTTTCAGAGGCACCTCATGCTCGCTGTTGGATGTACCTCAGCCTTGGATTGCTATTTAAATGACAGTTGTTATGTTAAAACCCTTTCAGTTTAGGTTCATGGTCTGTCCATGTGGTAAATTCCGTGTGTTTAAGTGGAGGTGGAGTTTGGAGAAGAGGGGAGTACTTATGAGACACTGTTGCATTGCTTATCAGGAACCTGACTACAAATGATAAAAATTCCCAATTAAGTGTAAAGGGAATGAGGAAGTCCCATTTGCCCACGTGGCTAGAGCAAGCACTAGAAGAATGGCACAACCTTTCTCTTAAGGGGAATTGAAGTGAAGCAGTAGGTGTAGCAGCACAAGCAAGTTTCACAGTAGCAATATTTTGGGAAGTGGTGTTGTACTGATTCTTTTTCCTATTGCTGTGAGGAGCAGCAATTTGGCCTCATTACACTGCAAAAATAAATGACATAGAGGCTGAAATGTGTTAAGTATTCTATAGGTTGTGCAGCTGGTGCTGCAGATTTGAAAGACGACAGACTAACTGTGTGGTATCCATTCTAGGACGTGGTGTTTACTCCAACATCATGGGATTTCTTGGCGGAGTCTCCTGGGCAATGCTGGTAGCAAGAATATGTCAACTCTACCCAAATGCTCTGGCCTCTACTCTCATTAACAAGTTCTTCTTGATTTTTTCAAAATGGTAAAATCTGTTTATTTTTATTTGCATAAAGAAGTAACACTTGTAATTATTTATATCAGGATGTACATTGACAACATCCTGTGCAGCCCAGAATTGCAGAGCAGAGTTTAAAATGGACACTTTACTGTTTTTTCTTCCATAGGGATTGGCCAAAGCCAGTATTGCTGAAACGACTTGAAGAGAGCTTTCTTAATTTACCAGTCTGGGACCCTAGGGTAGGTAACCACTGAGATCAGAAGCATTAAAACTTCATTCTGACCTAGGCTGGTGCTGAGCAAAGCTGTTGTAACCTCACAGGTGAACCCCTCAGACCGGTACCATGTGATGCCCATCATCACCCCGGCCTACCCACAGCAGAACTCCACGTACAATGTGTCCGTGTCAACGCGGGCAGTCATGGTAGAGGAGTTCCAACGTGGTAAAGTACATTCTGTGCTTATTAAACACTGTCATTCCTGCTCTGTGAAACCATGGTATCTGAATTAGTTTTGTTCAGTGAGGTGTTTCTCTGGGAAATAGGCCCATTGCAGGCAATAAGGGACCAGTTTTCCAATGAGCTGTTGTAGGATCTGCATTGTTTCAGGGGAATTCCTGCTTCTTTTTTTTTTCTGTCAGTTACTGTTACAATCTTCTAAAGTTTGTCATAGTAATCTTTAAAAAATAGTGATAAGATTTTCTACCATATTTGTAGGTCTTGAAGTTACAGATGAGATTCTCAAAGGAAAATCAGACTGGTCAAAGCTCTTTGAACCACTGAACTTCTTTCAGAAGTACAAGTATGTATGAAATTTGTTGTCTGAACTTGAAGTTATTTACTTAGTGGCTAGCATGATGAGTTTTAACTTGGGGTCTAAATAGAAAATTGTATTGATGTGTTTCAGTTTAGGGGTTTTTAAAGAAACTGGAAGTAGTGATATAAATTTTGGTATGTATAAGCAGAGACAAGATAGGAAAAGCTGTCTTGTGCCACTCACACCATTTTTCCTACCCCCCCAAAAAATCATAATCTGATTTATTCTATTTAGATTTATTCATCTAAATAGAATGTAGAATAAAATCTTGAGCTAGTGTACTCATTTTCCTTTCTTCTTCTAGACATTACATCGTGCTGACTGCCAGTGCCTTCACAGAAGAGCATCACTTAAACTGGTAAGTGCTGCTTTAAATATGGGCCCAGTGCAAAACTGAAACTCAATTCAACATTTCACCATATTTTTGTTAATTGTGTTAACAAATATAGTCTGTAACCATGCAGCTAGGCATGGAATGCACCCCCTTCCCTCCCTGCTTTGAAGTCCACTGTTCTAGAGCCATAGACTTCTTTTCATAAAGAGTTTTACTGTAATATTTAAGGACTAGCTTGCACTTAGTGCTAGATTGCACTGGTGTGTAGTCAGCCTATTCCAGACCTACTTTTCTTCAATGGAGGGAGATTTTCCAATAATTACTTAACCAATGTGAATGTGCTGAGTCACTGTGAATTTTGAAATAAAGGGAAATGGTGAGGAATTAAGGCACTGTAATGTGTGTTTATTGACTTTCCAGTGGGTTTCTTTGTTAAGAAATTTAGTACTTTGCTTGCTTTTCTCAAGTAAGGAAGCAAAACTCCTCTCTTTAACAGACACCCATTCTGAGGGCACCTTTAATTTCAAAGTTTGGCTTGTGCTTTAAGTCAAATAATTCTTGTGCCATCTCTAAATGATAGCCGAAAATAGTTTTAATAGGTAATATCTTTTATCTGAACTTCCTAATGTATTCACCTAAAAATCTTATCAGCTGCAGCTTGATATCAGTCACAGTTGTGTACAACAAGGTGTATGGGCAAAGGGCCAAATAATTTTTAATGTGAAATGTTCTTGAGTGAACAAAGCTTATTGTACCTCACAATAAAGACAAGGGAAATTCTGGCTGTGGTAAGAGCTGATGTTTTTTTTTTTATTTTGTTTATTAGGATCGGCCTCGTTGAGTCTAAAATCCGTGTGCTGGTTGGAAACTTGGAAAGGAATGAATTTATTACTATTGCACATGTGCAGCCACAGTCTTTCCCTGGCAACGAAGTTCTCTATAAACAGTGAGTTTCATTACTTTTCTGAAGTACAGTTTGGCCAATGTGCATCTTCATTCCCCTCAGCTCACTGGTGAGGGAGGTTCGGTACACTTCTGGCAGGGTCCTGAGCATTTTTTAAAGACAGAAGTTCAGGGACAAGTGCTCTGAGAAACTAAGTCTGGGCTGGCTGTAAAAAATATACCAGAATCCAAATGACTGGTATCTGTGCTCAACTCAGGTTTGTGAATCTTTTTTTTTTTTTTTTTTTTTTTTTTTTTTTTTAGGAGTGGATATGTATCAATGTGGTTTCTTGGGCTTGTATTTAAGAAGGCAGAAAGTGCAGTAAAGACTAACGTTGATCTAACACATGGGATACAGTCATTCACAGATACAGGTAAGGCTCTAATTTTGCTCTAGACTTGTAGGGTAATTCTTGTGTGTAATTCTTTTTATTCCAGTGGAAGTTGCTTCAGGAAGTGAATTGTACTTCCTTCTGTTATTGGATATCCCTGTAGATAGCAACATACAAAAGATTAGCTTGAAAAACATGTTGTGTTGACACTTTGTCAAAGTAAGACAGTCTTGAAACAAAAGTGTTGCAGTCATAGAGGGAGTGTACCATACGTGAAATAATAGTCCTCACAAAACTGCATTTCTTGTAGGGGACAGTCAGCTGTAAAGCCCAGAGATGCCCATTTGCTGGGGTAGCTATACTTGTCAAACATCAGTTAGCTGCTGAATTTTGGAAGTGGGAAGTGACTGTGTCGAGCTCAGAAATGAGTTGTTGATGCCTGTTGATGGTATTTTTCCAAGACAGTTTGTGTATAATGTGATCCCAGAACTGGGAAAGTCGCTGGGTTGTCACATTGTAATTACATGCAATCCTGCATGTAAATTTTCATATTCATAGTCTGTTACTACTTTTGATAGATGTAGAAATAATATTACAAGTGTTGTTAGATGATGCTAGAATAATAAGGAAATCAGCTATTCTTTTGAGTGACAAGTGTGTTTGGATGAAGAGTTCTAATCAGTGAAATCCTCTTAATATTTGTTGGGAATTTATCCAGTACCTGCATGAGTTGTGTTGTTTTGCTCAAGACAACATGAGTAAAAGCAGTCAAGTCTGACCTTCTTAGCTTATGCTTGGGATATGAAAAAAAAGCACAGGAAAATGCATCAAAACTCTTGTCTGAGTTATAAGCCAGGTGGGGTGATTTCCTGTTATCTGTATTTGCACGTTACATCCAGTGGCACTACATTTCAATGGCAAATGTGAGTTCTGTTAATGAGATTTACGTGCTGTGAAGAGGCCAGAGCTAATGGCAAATCCTCTGTGCACAAACACTGTTAGTATGGCTCTGTGCTCTTACTTCAGTGAAGCACAGCCTGTGGTATGTGCTGTGGATGCAGGGTGTGAATCCAGAGAGAATTGAGCAGAAAAGCTGTTCCTTGAGAGGTGGGAATCCTTTGGCACACAGGGGATGACCAGTAGTTCTGTGCTAGAGAGCTTTTACTGTGTGCCTTGACTTGGAGAGAATAACTTTGGAGGGTAAGATTAATTTCAAGTTGATGAGCTCAAGAATAGAAGGCTCAGTTTGGAGGGTTTTTGTTCAGTGAACTTTATTTCTCTTTTGCATACTATTGAATTTCATTTGAAGGAACTGTCCATATTGGTGTGTGTGCTCATATCTGTGCTTTTATTTCACTTCTGGTCTCCTATAGAAAGCCTTTAAGTTGCATATCTTTGCTTGATTCCCACTCTGTATGTGAGTAAGCTCATCTCTATTTCCAGTTACGCTCATGATAGGCCAGTTAGATAAGCTGGTCTAAATCTGACTTAACTCTGCAATAACTGTTGCACTGCTATAGCATTTGTCAGTTGTATAAAAGGCTGTTTGCAGGCAGTTGAGAAAAGCCTGGTTAAATTTAAAGTTTTAAGTTTAAATAACTGTAGTGAGTCTATTAAATCAGATGTCCCTAAAATCCAGTCTGGCTTTCTGGGACGGATAGAATTTATAAATGTATATTTGAATTCAAATAGCTGTTGTGTCTGGTCTGTAGTTAATGTGAAATGGGCATCACAGGTCACATTCATCTTCTTGTGTGTCATTTTGTGTTAGCTTAAGCTGGAAACTCTTCATTTGGGCTGGGCAGACATGTTTCTAAAGAAATCACATATAACTTTGGCAAGCACTAATGCAAACATCCTCACTAAGCTACAACACTGATACCAGTTTACAGGCAGGCCAGTGCCCTCAACATCTTAAAGGAAGGTATGAAGATTGAGGCAACTTATGTGAAGAGAAAGCAACTCCATTGTTTTTTGCCAGCAGGAACCTTACAGAAAAGAAAGAAGGTATAATAAAAATTTCAGTGCTTCTGGTAATTTTTAATAAAAGCTTAAATAATTGCTTGAAGACTTTTATTTTTTTAACTGTCGTTTCAGCAAAGGGTGTCAGATATTAGTCAAAATAATAGTGGACTTCAGTGCAAAAGGTCTTCTTTAGGTGAAAGCTGTTCGGATGGTTCCAAAGACAGAGATTCCAGAACACCCTCTAATTCCTCCTCGTTAAATAAGATATCTAAGTTGGACATCTCTACAGCAGAGACAGAAAGGTTAGTGCCATAACCTTGGAACTGTGGAGAAGCTGCTTATAACTGACTCACCATGTAAATGAGTCTAGGATTTCTTGTTTGGATCTATGTGGATCATAAGCATGTGGAGGGCTCTAAGAGCTTCAGGAACAAAGCTGGAATCTCTATTGGTCACATGGTAGGGAGGCCAGGTTAAAGGAATCCTTGAAAAACTAAGTAATATCCACGAACACATAGGAATGAAGAACTTGACACCAGGGAAATTATTTAGTCTGGAATGTAAATCTTCACAGGCTAGTGTGTAACTTGAAGCTGGAGTATTTTATGTGCAAGTAACTGTTCTTTCTAACAAAAAGCACTGTTATGCCAAGTGGATTAAGTTCTAATGACATACTGATTTTGGTCTCAGAAACACCAGAGCTGCTGCTGACTTAGTGGAGTGGTATGAAAACTCATGCAGTAAAAGTATCTGTCACTTCCTGGGAAGTCTGTTTATCCCTAAGCACAGGAAGAATACGAAGTCTTGAGAGTAACTGCCTAATCCTACCAAATGTGTGCTACCTGCTCTGTTCACGCTGGTTGATACTGTAGGAGTCTCATGGGAAAAAAACCCAAAAAAATTGTGTGCACATCTGGGTGGAACAGAACAATGGTGCAAAGCAGCACACTGTGCTGGTTGGACTAATCTGGGAAAATATACCAGCACATAGAGACTCGGTAAAGAAAATGCTTGAGTTTAAATCTGCAGTCTGAAGTTCAGCAAAAGGATGGTCTGGTGCTATGTTTCCTGGGAGGTTGTGTTGTTTAATAGAGCTCTGACAATGAACTAAGGCATTCAATGTTTGTCTTGCATGCACTTTCTCGAAATGACTTATACAGTATTTTTCAAACCAGCATTTTATAACTCCAGTGTTTGACTTTTATAGAAATGTTGAATGTCAGAGTTGTAGTGGTGCCAACAGTGTAGCTGAGCCATCAACGTCTAAGGGACTTTGCATTCCTGTGACTGATCCAAGTATGTATTTGAAGTGGTAGGTGGAATGTAGTTTTTAACTTCGTGGCCAAACTCTAAAAGCCAGGTGTCTCCTACAGAAATGGAGGCTACAGTTGCACTAAGAACATCGGGACCTCCAATTGGTTGCACCATTCCAGGATATAAAACGGTTTGTCAACTCAGAACATGTTTTGTGCAAGGACAGCATAAATTAAGTGGGACTCTAATCACGGATCCTAAGAGTGCTTCACCTAAGAAACACTATTCACCAACCTCTAAAGTATCTCGTCCACCTACAGCAGGAGAATGCCCCCAAAAAGCCATAGATGGAGAAAAGGCAAGAAGGGGGGGCTAGGCCAAGGAGGGTTTGAAGTAGTATTAATTACTAATGTAGAACAAATGAAATAATTGAAAATGAATGCATTTATACATCCCTGAAGGATTTGGGAATCTAAATTTAAGCATATCTAGTTGTACTAGAATGTAGATGTGAGAAATCGTAATGAATATAACTATTAACATATTTTCAGGATCTGGCACTTAATGACTGCTTCTCATCTGGTGCCAAGGTATCTGAACACTGCTGCACTTACCTGTCACTGCAGTGACCAATGAATGAACTCTCATCTGGAAGCAGTTCTTAATTCAGAAAAAAATTATCTCCAAATGAAGAAGAGATGAATGTTATGAGTGTAAAAGTATGAGCTGTTTCTGGCAGATGCTTTTTCAGTGCCTATTGATAGTTTTGCTGCTTTAGAAATCAGCAGCTTACTCAAGAGGTCATTACTTCCCAAACGATAGTGTGGAGTTGCTTGTTAATTCTTGGCTTATGGAACTTTTAGATTAATATTTCATTTGTTTTATTGCTATGTATAAATACCCTTAAGTAGCTGTTCCTGGAGCTTGACCTCTGATTTGAGGCACAAGCAAAGAACAAGGAGAAGAACCCTGAGTTCTGACATTTGCAAAGAATCATCTTGTAGAACTCTTATCTAGTACTGAATATTGCAAGTACAGGTTTCAAGGTTTGGGCAGTTGGGCTTTTTCAGAGGCTTGATGTTCCTGTGGAATAATGGTGGACTTGTATAAATATTCTTTTAAGAATGGCCCCTAATACATTTAATGTGTTGACTGGAAGCTGTGCCCAAATAAGACAATTTTAGCACAGCAAATATTTTGAGTCTGTGTATTTTGTTCCTCCAGCTAAGTGTGTGGGACTCCGATTTCACAGAAAGCGAATACCCTCAAGGTGGGAGGAAGAGAGCTACAAAAAATGTAATTTTTAAGTGATTTTACTCAGTGGACTAACTGAAAAGCTGAATAGTTTAGTGCCTAGACTGTCTCGCTGCATGTTTACTGATGGAAACAAAAATACACGTTTTAGTTTAGCTTATTTCACTCCTCATTTCCCAAATATTACACTTGTGTGACCTGTATTTTAAATGTTACTATTTGTTGGTTTGGTAGTGTCTAATTCTTGCCATGCTTGAAATAATATTGAATTTTCTCTTTAAAACTATTTGAATCATTGATGTAAATTAAAACTGCTATAAAGACTAAATCCTTTGGCCTCTTAAAGGGAAGATAAAGAGCTTTGCTGTTCCTGGTGCTTGTTACTGAGGCACACCCTCAAATCAAGATGAGATCTTCTTGTTGAAGGTTGAAATACCTGAACCACTGTCTGTGTGGTTTTAGGGCTTCAGGATTCCTAAACCCACCCTCCATGGGGTGGAGGTTGTTAATGCATGTATGATTTTAAGGCATCCTAGCTGCCAGAACTTGCTGCCTTCTCATTCAGGAACCTGGCAATACTGCCTAACAAATCCCTTCTGGCTTTTTTAGGGTGTTCTTGATGGAAAATCCATGCAGATTCCAGTGATCACATCAAGATCACAGGTATTTATTGTGCTTTTGTATTCATAGGTAAAGCAGAGCTAGCATTTTCATTTTGTGTTCCAAGATTTATGTACCATTATACTTGGTGATTTGAAGATTTAGTAGGGTTTTGCCTGTTGTGCTTCCAACAAATTAAATGACTGAACAGTGACCTTCACAAAAGCAAAGCTGAAGTTTCCAAGTTTTGAACTTGGAAAACCACGTTTCCATGCCCTCAGACACTGAGTTTGTGTCCTGGTTTGGTTTTCTTGTACTGTTATCAGTACTTCTATACTGATTTCTGTGATGAGGCTTGGAAGCTTTGAAGTCTATAGGTGACTTTAACTGCTCTGTGTCATGTAGAATGTTGTGAAATTCGGGGCTGTAAGACTGGAAGTGATCCAGACAGAGACTCTGTTTTCCTGATCCATGAATCTGAGAAAAATCTTCTTGTACTATGCTCTTGAGCAACTCACAGCTAATTTCCCCCCATCAGGGATATACTTGTCTTAGTTCATGCAAGAGAAGAATTGTGCAGAGGGGAAAATGCTCTTCCTCTGGATATGGTGGTAATTAAACAAGTGGTGTAGTAAAAACAAACAAAAAAAAGGCTTCTCTGATAATGGGTTTGGGCCATACAGGTTTGGTACATAAAGAATGTATTCTTTGTTATATTCAGCTAGGAAAATTCTGCTGCCACTTCTAAATTAATGAATTTAAAATTAAATCAGTAATTAATTTTTTTTTCTTTTTTTTTCCTGTGGCATCTGTTTGTGTGTTACAGAGGCTTCCCAGTAAAGAACTGCCAGATTCTTCATCTCCTGTTCCAACAAATAGCATTCGTATTATTAAAAGATCCATCAAACTTACCCTTAATGGGTAAGTGGTAGATCTTCAGGTGAAGAGAATAATCACTTGTTATCAGTCCTTACTCCAAATGTGTGTTGTAGTTACTAACAAGGTAGAAGGTTACTGTGGCCATACTGTAACTGACCAGTTAAAATCCTGGTCTGATTTTTATACTGTTGTTAGATGGCTTGCTTCCTTTTGAACTGCTTTTTGCATGTGCTTGTAACAGCTACCTTTAGGAGTTTTCAAAAAGTCCAAATTGTCACCAGCTGAAACAGCTACAAAAACCAACCTGTCCTGTTCCTTGGATTCAGAATGTATGTCACCAGGGTTAATTAGTTGCTGCAACCACATTCTGTTTTCCAGTGTGTATGAATGTGCTTGTACTCCTTTGTGCTTGCCTAATTCATTTGCGTGCATTGTTCTTATCTCCAATTATTTTCCCATTTGGCACACGCACTCCTGTGCTCCTCTCACAATGGTGCTCAGCTTCCTTGGCTTTCCACTGCCTTGCAGTCATGCACTACACAGGTATTGCCTCCCATGGAGGCCCATAAATGATTTCAGTGTTGAAGGAAATGCAGCAGAGGATGCTACCAAGGTATGGAGATGATAGACATGTCCCATGCTGTGTTATCTGATACTTTTTTTGGCCTCAAGACTGCTCCAGCATGAGACTTGAGAGGGGTTTTTTTGTGTCACTGGGTAGTTAAAGCCCAACTCTGAACACACATTGAAGATGCACTGAAACATTGCAACAGCTGAGTCTGTCCTGACACTACTGCCCACCTGCAAGCTGCATGCAGAAAGTGGTTTCAGATAAACCCTGAAAGCTGTTCTAAATGCTTACATAAAAACCTGATGTAGTCTTGAGTCTGGTTCTGTAAACTGATAACACTGCTTACCCAGCTAAGTGCATTAGGGGTTTTGGGGGGTGGGGAGAAATTCTGATTATACGAAACAAGTATTATGCTATTTCTCTATTGTAATTTCTTGATCATTTGGTGGTTTCATAAGTGAACTTGTAAGTTGTTTTTCCAGAGTATTTTTGTATGTACTGTAAAAAACTATCTTCAAAGTGAAATTTAAAATCTTTAGTCTTTTTTTTTTTTTTTTTTTTTTTTTTTTTTTTTTTTTTAGTGCTAATGGGATCTGCTTAAAAAATCTAAACATCTAAACCAGCTCTAAAGGGATGGGAGGAAGGCAGTGCCAGAAACGTGTTCTACAAAATGGCAATGTCATAGAATCATTTAGGTTGGATAAAACCTTTAAGTTAGAGTCCAGCTGTAAATCTTAACTCTGCTAAGTCAGCCACTAAACTGCCATGCTAGAGGACATCTGAGGAGACCAGGAACACTGCATTGCTTTCCTGCTTCTGGTGGATCTGGGTTTGATTTAATGCCCTCTGCATTGTGCAGTTTGCAAACTGCATGACTCACCTGAAGTCCCAGCTTGATGTGTGGACAACGATACCCCTCAATTGTTTTAAAATGACTTGCTTGTCTTAAAGAACAAATCTGAGCTCTAAACATCTTAAGTATCCATCTTAGTGATGAGGCCGAAGGAACTGTAAAGAAATGAGAGGTGATGTCTCTCTTGTCATGTCTTAACTCTTTAGCATTCCCTCTGCTGCTAGTATCTCAAGCCTATGGAGAAAGCATGGCTATATCTATCACAATCTACCTTATTTTCTGGTTTCCAGCTTGTTTCCAGTGCAACTTCTCCCTTAGAAATGGATCTTAGTGGATTTGAGGCCATGTTCTTCCTTCTACCCTCCGAAACCCCCAAAACTTAGACTACAAGGCTTTGATTTAGGTTAAAATTAAGAAACAGTACCCCTATTACTTACTTAGGTTTTAGCAGAACTACACTGTGGGTCTAAATACCTCAGTTTTGTTACCTGTTCTAAAACAGTGGTGCTCAAACATTGTCACTTCTGTGTCCCAGTTACAGTAGGTATACGACTTCAGCACCTGTGTAAATACAAATCCTTCATGTATCTGAAGGCACTAAAGCTGAAGTAGGTGATAAACAGCAAAACTAATACGGGAAGCATTTTGTAGTAGACTACAGTTCTGTTATATTCCCATGCTTTTAAATTCTTCTACACTGGTATTCAAAGACTGTTTAAGAGATTATTTTCCCATAAGGGATGATCTTCCCATAGGCTCTATGTCAGCTTATGCAGCTATTCTCAAACTGAAGTAATCTAGCTAATGGATATACCTTTACACAGGTCATTTTATTTTACTCTTGCTTTGTGGTTATCTTCTAATTGCTCTTTATGAATTTTTTTATCTTCTTCCTCACTCTTAGGGTTTTAAGAAGAATGTTCAGGGTTTTGAGAAGAACATTCAGGAAGAATTTAGGTTACTAGTTTCTCAGACTTGATCCATTGATGAATTGCACGTCTTATATTAATATATCTTGACATATAAGATGTCAAGTGTGATGTTAAGTAACGTCAGTGTTCTGGAGTTTCCCTGGATGTTGCAGAAGTTCAATGCTGCCCCAGGACTCTGCAGATTAGAATTCAGCTGTTTGTAAATAAAGTTCAAACTTATTCAAGTTGGGTGTTCTCCTCTGTTAAAGTGATTGAAAGGGAAGTAAGTTACTCCTGCATAAGGACTCAGTGAGGGAAGCTCTTCGATAGCAGACTTCCTCCAAATGTTGCTCTTTTCTCTCTGCTTTTTTAGCTCATTGCTGGATGTCTGGCTTGAGCATGAGTCCCTCATATCAGTCTCTTCCAAGAGGAACAGCTCTGTATTAAAATTGTGTCTGATTAGTAACTTTGAGCAAGAAATTCCTTTGTAAGAGTTAACATCTGCAGTTTTACTCATTAGGTACAAGCAAAGAAGCAGTTAATGTGAAGTCACCTACATTTTGGCTGTAGCAATTGATTTTCCTGTAGAAAGTGAGAGACAGTAACAGAATACTTACTTTTTGGCTTAATGAGGAAAAAGTAAAGAGGAAAAAAGGTATCTTGAAATTTGTTAAACTTGATTGTGGGAGAGAAGGGGGCTTACTAACCCCGTCTTATGTAATGCTTAGTGACATAAGCTGTTGAGCCTAAAAAGACCAGCAAAAACTCCTGGCTGTATTTTTGTAATTACTTCATCACACTTCTTCTAAAGACTGCGATCCTGTGCATTATTCCAGTAAATGAAGAGCCGAGGTTGGAGGGTGCAGGCAAAGGGCTCATACTCAGCCTAAGCCCTGTCCCAAAGGAAATCAAGCGGTCAAGGGCAAGGAGGACTTTGTTCCTGTGGAAAAAATCCTCTTCCTCTAGAGAACCCAGCCGGCTGCTGCCTTCTCCCTCCCTCCACCTGCCGCGGGGAGGCTGTGGGGGCTGCGTGCCCTTTCCCCGGGGCTCGCAGGGGAGCTGTTGCCGTCCCACGCCCGGGGTAGTTTCCTGCCCCGGAGCCCGGGGCGGGCGGGGTGCGAGGGCGGCGTGTGCTGTGACAGTGCCGCGTGTGGCCACCTCGGAACGTCACTCCTGCGCTGGGCTGCGGCCACCGGCCTGGGGTGACACCCACAGTCCCCGGCCGTGCCCTGGCTTGCCCTGAGCCCTGCGGGGCTAAACAGAGTGCCGGGGGGTGTTGTCCAGCCTGGAGCAGTGGTGGGCACTCCTTGCTGCCTACATCGTGTTGGTCAGTGTAGGCTCTCCCATGGATAAGAGTTTCTTCAACCATCATCTACTACCCCGCGGTGCTGAGCCCTGGATCGTGGCCCAAGGGCTCAGGGTGTTATTATGGGAGAGTCTTGATAAAGCAATAACCTGGGGACTGATTTTTCTCTTATTCTGGAAAATACAGCCTGTTAAACTCCCAGCTGTCTGACCTTCAAGAAATTGATATGAGCTGCTCATCTTTAGGCAGTTCCTCTTTCCTGGGAAGACACTGTCTGAATCCTCCTGCTGTCTTCTCCTAACTTTGTTTCTTATTCACACCGCATCTCTTTTTCTTTTCTTCTGATCTCAGACTCTTGCCCGTTTTCCTTTTCTCTCTGATAATTCCCATTTCTGTCTCACGCCTGAGTCCCTCTTTCTGAATTTGAACTGGGTAATACATTATTTGATGGTGATGAGTAAAACTCCCATGAGTCCTGAAACCAGAGGAAAAATAACTAACCCTGTTTCAGTTTCAGCCTGTGGCAGCCTGGCAATCAGCTGCGTACTGCAGGCACCATCCAGCTTCCTCTCTGCATGTGTGTGCAGTGGAGACAAAGCTGAAAATTTTGGCTACTAAAAGCAAGTCTGGCAAGCATGTGCAATCTGTCTGTCAATCTTTTCCAAGGAAGAGCAAAAAATCCTAGTAGTGACACCAGCATGGCCTCCTTGCTAAATTTCATGTCCTTGTTTCTGAAATGCAGAGAACTTTCTCTTAAAAGTTTAAGAGTTCTTTGAATATAGTTAAAGTATATCTTCCCTATGGTCATTCGTAGAAAAATGACTGAGTCATATTTGTTCTGTTTTTCCTAAAAAATCATCTCAAGGAGCAGTATATGTGATCATGTGAAGAAAAGGTGTTGGCAAACTGGGAGTAACTGAAAATGTGGCCTTAAAATAGGAAGTGTTGACTAGCCATAGCCAACAATGTGTGTTGATGATAATATGATTAAAAAAAAAAAAAAAAGGCTGTAGTAAGTAGGTACTAAAGCTAGGTCATGCTAGAATTTCTTTTATCCCTGCAGTTTTAATTCTGCTCTGTTTTTCCAGTGGTTACTTGGCCAGAACAGAAAGTTATCCCACCTACTCTGAGTGCGTGCATGCAAGGACAATAAGCTGAGGTTTTGTGAATCACTTCATGTGTAGTTCTTGGCTAAATGCCTTCAGCACTGCTTTGGAATGATGTTTGTTGTGATTTTGTTAGATTGTTTTTCCCTTTTTTATTTATTTGATACTGAATTTTCACTTTATTATGTACAGCCTTAAGCAGAAAGGCATAAACCTGTCATAATGAGCAATCCAACAGAGATTTCTAATAACTAAGCTAAAGAAATACCAGCTATTTTGCATTTCTGCATTTTCTGCTCTCTCAAATGAAACAGGCATTAGACTGTCAGGAAACTGAAAGCTGGTGCTGGCTCTGAACTGTATTTCTGAAACTGAAGTCTGTTTCTTGCAAGACTTGTAACTGGTCATTACATTCACTTTTGGTTTTGTCTAGATGGTATAGCATATGTTAATTTCTCCATTCATTTTGAATGGTTTTACAGGTCTTTAATTAATACTGTATCTTATTTGCTATGCAGGATAACATGTTGGGAGAGTCTGTAAAAAACTTGGTAAAGCATTTATCAAATTTACCAATTCATGAACAGCTGGAAAATCATAGAAACAGTATTTTCTCTAGAGTAATTGTTTGTAGTAATTTAGTTAAAACCAAATGAAACAAAAATATACCCCTGGGAATCGTATTTTGAGGAAAATGATTATGTTGCAAGCAGTGAAATACTAGCAATGCGAAGGCCAGGGAATCCCCTGTTTCTGTTCCTCTGTTCACCCACTAAATAAATCCCGCCTTACACCAAATGGTAAATTGTGCAAGTACAGAGATGTTCACTTCGCTGTAATTCAGGGTAAATGTTTGTTACATGCCTGTAAAATGATCAATCATTTTACTAAATACTATTCCTCTTACAGAAATGAGTAATCAGCAGCATCTTAATTTTCTCTCCCATTCATACATGTTGTGGCTTCAAATGGGGAAAATTCAGTAAAGGTAATATCTCAATTTTCTGTAGACTCTGGTTATTTAAAGTTGGTTTGAGTTCACCTTTCAGTAACAAGTAAGCTGAGATGGGTTGTCCAGCAGACCAGCTATGGAGCTCAAGCAGAGGTTTGTATGTTCAAACTCAAATCTTGTGTTCAACCTTAAAGGTCACTCCTGATTTCAGTGGCTGTGATGTCAGTGGGGAAACCCTGCTGCACTTTTGTCTGTTCTGGTGCAAAGGTCTAAAAACGTCAAACAAAAGCAAAGCCAATACTTAGAAAAGTTTAACGCTACAGAGTAGAAACTAACCACAGGTTCTCAGTGACTTCTAAGCAACACCACATTATTTCATCAGCTCTGCTTTTATGAGAACTTCAGACTGTTCTCAGTCTCTGTTTCTTTAGCTTAGATTGTTTTGGTTTTCAACCACTTCTTAAGATGTTTTGTTGACAAACACGGGATGATCTGTTTGTTAAGCAATGGATACCCTTAACACCAATGTTTAAGATGACTTCTTATCCAAAATAATTGGACAGAGTGCCCACCAAAAGTTCCTTATTTATAGTATGTTTTAAAATTAAATATTATGGGGTTTTTTCCCAAGGCTTTCCTTCTGCTTTAAAAGACAAACCTAAGGTGTAGAGATCAACCATTTATGAAGGGCCAGAGAGAAATTTTGTGGCTAGGACCAGAAACTGAGGCCAAGGTCCCTGAATGTGTGAGACCCTTTTTCTTTAGTCAGGTTGTCTATGCCCACAGTGGGGATTCCCAGTGTGTAACATACTGTATCTGGCTAAGGACTGTTTTAAGAGTTCTGTATTTCTAGTGATTACTGATGCCAGCTATTGATTTTTAAGCCACTACTTACATGATAGCCCATTATTCTTTTTTGTTGCATTTTTATAAGCTTGCAAATTAAACAACTTTTCCTTTCAGACTATTGCCCTAACAACAACAACAACAACAAAAAAAAAAAAATCCCCAAAAATTTGTTTCCTGCTTATTTTTGTTTCTCCATAAAAAAATTTCACTAAGAGTTTTAGCATAACCTGCAGTGCCACAGGACTGCCAGAAGCAAGTTAACACCTTATTAAGTGCCCATAGGTAAGTTCTTATGTCCTAATATTGTGGGGGTGAGTGAGACTGGTAAAGAGGAATCCAAATAATTCTTGATAGTAAAACTGTAAAAAAAAATAGAGTGACTTATTTTCTAAGGAGTATCTCCAGAAAAGGAATGGATGCTAAGTGTACATATTTGTTTAAAAACATGATTTATGTTACAAGTGTGAACTGGCATATTGCTGTATCTTTCTGAAAGAGTGGCAGAGTTTACAGCAAGTGTTTGGAATCCATCTCCATTACAATATTCCAATACTTACATGAATGTTCTGTTCACAGGTCCACAGACTTTTATCACTAAATTCCAGTCAACTCAAGTGGAAGCATTGTCTGAAAGTGAGGTGTGTGATTGGGTTCTTGACTCTTAACTGTTCTGTATTGCTGTGAATGTGTTATTGCCTGACCCCAAATTTAATAAACTTATTCCTGGAACCAAACTTGTCTAGTGCAGTGAACATACCCAATGAGCGTATCTCCAGCACCAAGAATGTGCTACAGCTTCATGAGTTTCTTAAAGCCCCTCAAATAAAGCTGGAAAAACACTCAGTTGAGAGAAGTTGAAATACCCCTTCACTCTTCCAGCTTTAGGAATGCGAATTTTCTGAAACTCCCAAATAATGCCATTGAGCACTCTTTGCTTGAGCATGTTACGAGCCAAGATGGAGCTTCTCTTGTAAAGGGAACCACAGAGAATTGTGGCTCCCCTCCATCTTACTGAGCCCAGGCCAGGAGTTTATGAAGATACCGAACATCTGTTCATAGAGCAGTGCTGTGCATATGGTATTGGGAAGCTCTGGGTTGGAAGACAGCCAGTAACTTTTGCAAAAGTTGAAAGAATGGTGGGCTAGAGGCTTGTGAAGGGGAGGATATTGCGAAAGAGAAGTCGATAGGGTTGCTGGAGCATAGAATGGCTGTTAAGGAGAGAGAAAAAAAACCCCTTTAGTAACGTATATTTAAGCAGTAGCTACTTTGCTATGTATTGTTTTTATAAACCACAATCAGTTGGGGTTTTATCATTTTAGGAGGTTCTTGCTGCCACCTTCATCCCCAGCACACTTGAGTCCTTCTCTTCTTTCCTGGCTGGAGAGTTCTGCTTCATCAGCTGCAGTGAATGGACTGCCTGTGTGTAGGTAAGGAGCCAAAGAGTGGCAAAGGGAGCAAAAGGAACACCATGTTTATTTATCCCTGTTTTTTGTTATTTCAAATTAATTACAGGGGTGTTTATGAGCAGGGTTGTTGACCACACAAATACAGGCTGTTCACAATGCATACAGTCTGGGAGAAACTGTAATTGCTGCGCTAAATGTAATTTATTCTGTGGTTCCATTCAGCTATATATTTAATTTTATTTTCTCATTCTTCTTCTAGGGGCACTGGTAAACATTCTTTTAAGCAGGGATTGTAATGATGAGACAGTAATTGTCTGAGTAAGTTATCCAAGTGGCCGCCTTTCTGGTTTTTTTTTTTCACTTCCTACGTTTCCGGTATCCTCTGGCATCCTAGGCTATGTAAATTAAAAGTTCTGTCTACATTGCAATTAAAAACATGTCAGGTCACATGGTTTCCACTTGACCAGTTACAGCAGCAATGTTTTGCAAATAAGGTTTTAACCGTGTTGCAAGTGTGAAGTCCTGAACTGACCAAGTCTGTAGTAACTGGGTCACCTGCCAGAGTTTTTTTGTGATGTAGGTCATGGGAATATTTGCAGAAGCAAAAGGGCTGTAATTGCATAGCTGTACCAGTATTTATGTTGACATTGAAACTTAGAGATGCATATTCAGGAGGCAGAAACAATACTATGTAATTAAGATACATAGAAGGAATATAAGTTCTAGTTTAAAAAAATCCAGCAGCTAAACAATGTGAATTTTTGAATTAATGTCATTATTTCAGATCTGTTTCCTAATGGGGTTTTTGCACCCCAAGAGTACAGACACTGCCCACTGTTGGGCAAAGAGAATTAGGAGCAGTAGCATAAGAGAGCTCAGGAACCCCAAAAATAAATCAGTGCATTACATGTAAGAGTTGGGTTGCTGTGCAGCCAAGGAGGTGTAGTCTTAGACCACCCTGCTGTGCTCTGGAGGTAGGATGAAAAATCCCCCCCCCGATTTTCCCAGAGCCCTGGAAGTTTCCAAATAAACAGGTGAAAATGGTGAAAAAGGGTAGCACTAGCAATTCCCAAGACAGCATCTGTCATGGAATGGAATACTATCTTGGAAAGGAACCTCAAGATCATCTGGTTCAAGCTTTCTTGGCAAAAGCACAATCTAGACAAGATGGCCCAGTGCCCTTTCCAGCTGAATCTCAAAAGTGTCTAACACTGGGAAAAAGAAAGCTGGAATTAAAGAAGGAGTTAAGGGAAGGTAGAATTAAAGCTTTCCTTGCAGCAGCAGATTTCTCCTGAGAGCCATAGTCTCTCACTTGGTGGGTCAGGTAAGTTTGAAAGGCTTGGGGCAGTAAAACTCTCCAAATGTGAATCAGGTCTCGCTAGCAATTTCACAATTGCAACAGTCTCTCTGCAGGCTGTTTATAGGGGGTGTGGAGCATAATGAATATTAATTAAGTGTGGTAGCCAGTTTTACTTTAGGCAAGTGTCTCTGCTATTACCATGTCTGAATCTCCTGGAATCAGCCAGCTACAGAATTCACTTCTCTACAGCCTTTGGGAACTCTTCTCTACATCCATGCCTTTGGGAACAGATTTGGTTTCTCTCTTACTGAACTATGAGTCTCTAGTATCTCTAGAATTTTGAAGTGGTATTAAATCTGGATTAGTTAACTCTCAGGATTTTGCTTTTACAGGGTAAGAGAAGGTGATAAGATAGCTGTATTATTTTTAAAAAGTAACAAACTTCTTTAGACCTACAGATTTGGCTTTGTATCGGGGGTTTTTTTCAAAGCAAATGATTATGTATATGGACAGAAGTGCTTTTCAAATTCAGTGGGAACATTGGTCTCAGTTTCATTTCAGTTACGCAGATGGTTATTTATGCAGGTTTCCTTTTAATAGAAACTCCTGGAAAAGGCACAGTCAGCTCTCTGGCTGCTTTTCTTGGAGATGAGAGCCCAAGATAGTGCACAGACTACAGTTCTCTGCTTTGCATGTGTAAATTGTGACCCTCCTGTTCTGGGAGAAGAAGTAAACCCAGAGTACAGGAGCAGTGGGGGAAGCAGGATTTGTGTACCCAGTGTGGAAATTGTGGTGGTCACCCATGAGGGAGCATTTTTTTGAGAGACCACAAAGCCAAGGATGTTACTCACCATCACTGAGGCAATGGTATCAAGGCCCTTAAGGGATAAGCTGCTGTGACACCCAGGAGTAAAGCCAGTGGGACTGTAATCAGAGACTTTATTCCAAATGCCCTCCATTCCTTACTTTCTACTCTTTTGATACTGGAGTCTGTAATGCTTATCTTAGAATCCATGGAGCTGGAGTGGAAGGTGGAGGTAGCAGGTCCCTGTTGTCCTCAGCCTTTGAGAAACAGAGAACTGAACAGGTTGACTTTCAGCACTGCTGACTTGACTTGCACCCCAGGGTCTCATTGGAGAATAATCAGAACTGGAGCTGGGACATCTGTGAGTTTAATAATTTGTCTTTTTTATATCATCCTGTTAAGAAACCTTTCCATAAAGCAATTGCCTTTTCTGTTTATTCAGCTTTATATATGACATTGCCCCTGTAGCCAACACTAGCTCTTGTTCTAATTAATCCTTCTTGCCACTGGCTGCTCTCTGTCAGCTCTTTCTTTGGTTAGGCCTTCTCCCTCCTCTGGTTCCTGCACGTACTTGCCAGAAGCAGCTTGTGGTGTCTGTTGTGTTTCCATTCAACAGGTTGTGTCTAGAGCTGTTATTTCCACTGCACAGAATAAAAAATCAGTTCTGTTCCCTTTTTTTTTGATTTGTATTGCACAAGAGATGTCTTGAAGAAGTAGTCTTCTTCTTGGCTTATTGTTCTTTTTAATAAAGAGAAATTCAAATTGACATGTGTATTCTTTACTTGCCTACAGTGAGTAAGGTACATGGGGTATTTTTTTCACGCATCTGAAAATATTCTGAATCTCATGGTGCCTGACACATTTACCATACCTAAGGCTCAGTATTTCTGATCAAAAACCCAGAGGTTGTTGTTTGGATTTGATCTGTTTTCAACAATATTAAGGCTCACAAGTGGAAATCCTGTGCAGGTGAGTGAGTATCTATCAAACTCATTGTTATATGCGGTTAACCACAACATTGATCAAAAAAATGATGTCAAACTTTCCCCAAATGTCCTAAAAGCAAAATTGACAAGTCATGTAGCAACTGCCAAATGAACAAGATAATGAAATAGCAAAATTCATCACTGTTCTGGGTGAGAAATCAAGGGCTTTCAACTCTTGTCATTCAGAAAGACTAATAATGGTAGCCTTACTAAGATATATGCCTCATTAATAAATCTGAATTATTTTTTTGCAGCATGGCAGTAAACTGGATGCACAGGCAGGAAGTGTAGACGGCAGCGAGGTGAACAGCCTGGTTGTGGCCAACTACTGCCGGTAAGGCTTTGCACGGTGAGGTGGCACCTGTGACACACAGCCCCAGGCAATCTGTAGGAAAGGGCTAATGCAGGGCCAGATAAGATGTGTAGTGGCCAATTTACAAGCTGCAGGTTTGCTTTGCATATGTAGGAGGACTTGATGTGTAACTTTGTCCCAGAAGGTGTTACCTGTTTACCTTTGGCCTGAAGAGTGGTGTCACTTTCTGTCATTTCTGAATGTAATCCTATAACTGTACAGATCAGTCATTCATTAGAGGTTGAAAATTAAGGTGTGATACTTCAAATTAAGAGGAGATATATCTGGTGGGGCTGTACTGAAACGAGGTACCTTTTTCACCTCTTTAAGGTGCCCTTGTCACTCTGTGCAGCTCCCTGAAAGGAGGTTGTGGCCCGGTGGGGCTCAGGCTCTTCTCCCAAGCAAGCAGCCATAGGGATAGGAGGATACAGTCTTAAGAAGCACCAGGGGATGTTTGTGTTGGATATTATGAGGGATTTCTTTATAGAACGGGTGATTAGATATTGAATTTGGCTTCCCAGGGAGGTGGTGGATTCACAAACCCTGGAGGTGTTCAGGGAAAGCCTGGATGTGGCACTCAGTGCCATAGTCTGCTTGAAAACATAATGTGCAGTCAAAGATTGGATTCTGATCTCAAAGGTCTTCTCCAACCTAATTGATTCTGGTTATTGGCTGTAGATACAGTCTTCTGAGATTCTTGAAGCTCAAGGTTATGTTAAGTAGCTTAAAGCCCTTGTGAGCCCTGAAGAAAAGCGAAGTCCTGTAATAAAAACCTGGATGAGTGATTGTTATCCTCTGCATAGTGGATGCAGTGCATGATGACTGGCTGGTATATGCTGGAGTTTTGGAGAGCAGCAGAATTACTTCAGGCATACATTGCCTGTCTATTTTTATGCAGCTTTCATTATAAACTAAGGTACTCTAACAGCTTTCTGTTGCCAAAGGGACGATTCCTATCTTTCCTTCTGCCTCCTTATGTTTTGTGGCTTCCCTTTGAAAGCAGCCAGAGTGATCTGGCTTATAGAGGTAATCTATTCTGAAAAAAATAATTCTGAGCAGAAAAAGGCTGTTTTCTGCTGACTTAGCTCCTTCTGCTCAGCTTGAGCTCTTCCATAAGTCCTCTCCCTACAGCTCTACTGCATCAGATGAATCCTGACTGTGTGACCACTTCAGAGGTCACTAATCAGCTTCTCTGTAATGAGAGGCTTTTATGTAGCACAGTGGAAAATGAAAACACTACTCCATCTTTTTCTTTGCCTGCCAACAAACAAACATTTAAAGTTTTTCTCTGTTAAATAACACTACTCCCAAACTGTGGTATGTGTTTATAGCACTGGGATGAGTAGAAGGGAATAGGAAACACTTGAGAGGATTGAGGGAGAAAGTGCCTGAGAAGTTCTGCTCTGAATACTAACTCTGGAAAGGAAGGAGTGTGAATTAGAAATTTCAGGGAGGTTTATCAATTTTTTCTGGCTAAAAACACAGTGTTATTCTACAGTTCCATGACATTAGCACTCTGTCAGGAAGCAGGCACCTCTGCCCAAATTTGTCTTCCAGCAACTTGTTCTAGCCTCGGTGCCACCACATTCCTTCCTGCTGGCAGAGTCATTTCTGTGATTGCACATGGAACTGGCTCCAGCAGAGAAAAAAACAGTAATCTTGTTCCCTGCAGGTTACTTCTACGCATGAAGAAGAGAGAGCTTGGAACAATGTAGAAACACACAGGAGTGACTTACCTGGATGGAAGGAGACAGAGAGGGAACACTGTCTTTTTCTGACACTATCCCAGTGTTCATTTAACTGTCATTGTTTTGTGCTTGGCACTTTAATGTTAAGAGAGTGTTTCATCCCCTGAAGAAGTTGCATCATGAATGAATTAGGCAGAAGTGTGGGAGCAAGGAAGTATCTTCTCTGATTTTTATTGGGGAAATCGAGGCTTAGAGAATTAAACAACTTGCCTAAGAGTAGAAAGGCTGACTTGCCAAGAGCCAAATTCCAGTCTCCTGAATCACAGCCTTGTGCCTTATCCACCAGACCAACCTTTCTCTATTAGCATTTCCTTTCTCTCCACCCTGTTTTGAGGGAGGCACAGTAGCATTGTTCTATGTCAAACAAACTCGAAGTGTGGTACAGGAACGCTTCCAGCAGAATGACTTGAACAACCTTTGAGTTTATCATTAATCTGGAAGCCATGAGTTTTTTGGGAATGGCTTCCGCATTGGAATCTTCTTCAGGACCAATAACCACAAAAGCTCTAACCACTGAAAAGTCTGACAGTGTTTAAGTAAGACATCTTTGAGATTAAAAAACATGCTTCAAACAGCAAAAGGTTTCTTAAGGCATAGAGGATTGGAAATTTTTTATCTGGCAGTAGGCGAGGCTTGAGATAGAGTGGACAAGAAAACAGGACTTAATTCCTTAAGGAGAGAAGGGAATGATTTTATTAATATTATTCTTACTCCTAGTATGATGTACCTTATTAGGAGAACCATATGTTGAAAGTACCTTAGTGTCTGCTTAACCAGGCCAGTGACAAGGGCCTTATCTGTGATCGAAGTCAGATAGCTGGAAACAGGAAATAAAGACTTAACAGTTTGCCTGTGCTGCTCTCCTGTCACAGCAGGCTTCACTGGGCAATGCCTGTGCTAAGCACCACTAAAGAGCCATCGTCCTAGGCTTGACAAATACCATATCAAACACTTAGTCCATTGCTGTAGAAGGTTTTAGTGCTGGCTTTTTATCTCTCCTTGCTTGCCCCATGAAGTTCCCTGCCAGAACAGAGAGCTTTAGTCCATATAGCAATGTAGGTTTTAACTGTGCTAGCGCAGCAGCCAGTGAAAAGCAGGAGTGTAGGACTTGATACGTGGAGAGAAATGGGATCTTAAAACACTCGCTTTAACCGGAAGACAGGAAGTGAAGCACTGGATCAGGCTGGCCTAAGAATTCTGGTATCTCGCCTCTGGCTATAGCCAAAGTCAGCTGACAAAAATAATAGTGAAGCACCTGGCTTTTGTTATGCAATGCTGCAGGAGGGGAATTCCGTCCTGCTTTTTGCAGAGATCTGCATATACCCAAAGCTATGACATGTTCTTACACTTCATGGCTGTTGCTGACAAGGTTTCTGTGATTGCCAAAGCTATACTGCAATCCTCTAGTTCACCTCACTCTCCCAGGATAGTCCCTGTGCCAGGAATTCCGATCGCAGTAATTGCATACGGGGTAGTCAGGAATAGAGGAATATCTTCATGCTTGCACGACTTTGAGTAAGGCCTCTTTCATTTGCTTAGGTTTTTGCCTTTTTCTTGGGATGCCTTCCTGGTTTCCATAGAGTTTAGGACCATGAATGTTTTATAAAACAGCTATGCTGGTCTTAGACTAAAAACTCCTTTTGTCCCACTCTTGTGCTTTTGCCTGGCCATCAGCTTATGGCTACTGCTAGAGAAAAACCATCAAGAAAACATCTCCTTTCCACCCTATCCTACCTCCAATCACTTTGTTCAGGATCTTCCTGAGCCAGATCTAGTCTGTGTATTCTGATGATGGGAGCTCATAGACTTTACACAATTCTTCACATGGTTGGTTGTCCTCTTATCACAAGTTATTTTCATTTGAAGGAAGAGAGATAAAGATTTTGGGATGCTATAAGAAGTGCAACCCATTCATATTTTTTCTTAAAAATAATATGAAGGAGCATTTTGTACCAAAGACACTGGTGTGTATCTGAGATACCACCTCAATTTCAAACGTGCAATCTTAAGGATTATCACTAAGTAGCCTGTTCCTGCAAGCCCCAAGAGTTAGAGTTCAAAAGAGCTGTGGAAAATTAGGGAATGTTTATTATGTTTTAGTCATAACATGGTATTTGTATTGCCTGGAATACTGCCCTTAATTTCACATCGGTTTAGATTGTGTACCCTACAGTAACACTTTCCTTCTGAAGAAATCAGTAGCTACTACTGTTTTGAGCTACAGTTTCCCTGGTCGCCTGGTCTGTGTCTACTCAGTAGTGTCATGGGCTGGAGAAATAGGTGGGATCTAGGGTTATAAACTGTATTTAGTAAGCAAGTAAATTAATTCTTTCTGAGATGTCACAGTTTTTACTATCAGAGATTTGGAAAATCAGCTTGAAGGTAAGTAAGGGAAAGCATTTAGTCACTTCATGCATCTGTACTTACAACTTCCTTTACATCCAAACTTAAAATTCACATCTATAGCTTCAGCTATCCCACAGGAAATGCACCCCTTTCCTTTTAAAAATCCTGTCCAGTTCACTCCTGTGATTGCAGGGATGCCCTCAAATTGGGAGCATTTCTCTGGCTGTTCAGCCCTTCGAATAAAGGTTTGTACAAAACTTGCCCCACCAGGTGATCAATTAAAAAATAAAGTATCTCCTAATATGAGGTGTTGACGAGCTGATTGTTTGGAGGGGGCACTTAGCAGAGAGAATTCAGGTTGTGTATTTTCCTGTTTGCTGCCTTTGTTGTAGAGCAGCACAAATTTATTTGTGGTCTCTCTGTCAGTTTGTGCTTTGGGGTCATGTGTACTTGTGTAGGTAAAGTCTAAGCTGATTTAAAATACTAGACCCACTTGCCTGCTTTATTGTACATTATCAATCGTAGGGAATCTAAGAAATCCCTGAAGATGTAAAAGTCTAGTCTGAATTGCTTATACTTTTAGGGCACTCCTGGTTTATATCTTTTGTGTTGTTGTGTTTTGGTTTTTTTGTGGGAAAGAAAATGAGAAATTACTTTCTTCTGGCAAGAAACTAACCCACAGCCATGGAATTATTTTATTACAACATCTGAATAATATAGTTTTTCTTCTCTGTAATAATCTAAGGCTAATGTCACAGGCATTTTGATTATCCTGTGTTCTCTCTAGGATTATTCTACTCCAATTTCAGTTTTAAGTTGGACAGGGGTGCAACAATCCTACCATGAGACAAACCATGAATCTTTAATAAGGGAAGAAAAAAATCTTTTTGTGGGGTAGAGAAAGATAACTTTTGTTTATAGGAGATATGAGGATAGTTGAGCAAAACTAAGGTTATAAAGAGAAGTCCTGTTGGGATGAACTAAAGAGCAGGAAGAATAATAAGTGTTTGGCAGCCGCTTCTGCTTAGTTACATGGCTTGGTGTATGAATTTGAAGATTAGAGAACAGCATTTTCAGCTGTGCTTCATTTCTGTACATCCCAATGACCTTAGTTTTAGAAATAGGATAGTGGGGAAAAAAACCAAAAAACTATCAGTTTTGTACCTGACTTGAATGTTCTTTCAGGCTTTTCTTGTTGCTTTATCATTCTGCCTTTTTCAAGGGATACTAATTGATTTAACTGCATTTTCATATGGGATAGTTTATTCCACTCCCAGATTAAAGATTTAAGAAAAAACCTTAAATTTTATTGTTAACTAAGCAGTCTTACACCACAGCTAGGTGTGGCCTTCCTGTTCCTTCGTGTTCCTCTTTGTTCGGGTAGTTTTTAATTCCCCCTCAGATGTTTGTTACTGACCTCTCCACCTGATCCAAACCTGATGGGGCTGTGGGGCTGTTCCCAATGTCCAGCTCCTTGGCTTCATCTTGCTCTGTCGGGGCCAAGCTGTGAGATCCAGGATCTGGGATGCTCCAAAGGTTTGGTAGGTTCAGAGTTGATAATTGTGACTGAGTCAGCTTGTTGGTGATTAGTTCTTACCTTACCTGCAATGTTGGTCTATCCCTAGCAAACACAGCTTGATTATTGAATCACAGAATGAGCTGGAAGGGGCATTCAAAGCCTGTCTCGTTCCAAACCCTGCTTTGGGAAGGAACATTTTCCACTAGACCAGGCTGTTCCCAGCTCCATTCAGCCTGACCCGGAACAGTTCCAAGGATGGCGCATCCCCAGCTTCTCTGGGTAGCCTTGTTCCACTGCCTCACCGCCCTCACAGGAAAGAATTCCTTATCAGTATCTAATGTAACCCTGCTCTCTGTCAGTTTAGAGCAATTCCTCCTTGTCCTGTTGCTGCAGGCCTTGGTACAGGTCTATCCTTGTCTGTCTTATAAACCCCAAAAGGGGCTTAGGTAGGTGCTGGAAGGTTGCAGTACAGTCTTCCTGAAGTTTTCCTGTCTCCGGGCTGACCACCAGGCTCCATGCAACCGAGAAAAAGACGGATAAGGAGAGCGCTTGGTCCCTCGAGGCTGACAGAGCGGGGCTATCGGAAGCGATGCTCTGCAAGGGCGAGGACATGGAAGGAAACAACAGGCTCTCGGTGAAATCTGCCCCGCTCCGAAATCGGCGGAGCTGAACTTTGTACTTTGGGCTACGGGGCAGGGCAGGAGGTGAGGACAGCCTCGCAGCTGCGGTCCCGGAGCGGGGTCTCCCTGTGCCGCGGGGGCTCCGCCGGTGCCGGGCGGGGCGGGCGAGGGCGGGCGGGGGGCGGCCCCGCACCGCCCCGCACCGCCCCGCCGCTCAGCGCGCACGTCCGCCCGCCCGCCCCACGGGAAATTCCCCCTGAAAAGGGCGGCGAGCCCGGCAGCCGCGGCCGTCCGTGCGTCCCTGCGAGGTGTGCGGGCCCGGGCCGGAGCCCCGCGGCGCAGAGGCCGGAGCGGAGCTGTCAGCATGGCCGGTGAGCGGCGGGGCCGGGCGGGGGGCGCAGGCGGGGGCCCCGGGGGGCTCCGAGCACTCGCCGCCCTCGCTGGATGGTCGCGCTGGGTGTTTACGCTGCCGGGCTGGGGCAGCGGTGGGGTCGTTCGGATGAGATTTTGTAAGGCCGTTCCGTTTCAAATGCATCTGTTAAAGTTGTGGAGTGGAAGCGTTTAGGTGTAGAGTAAGCGAGTCTCGTGTCTGGGCTGGAGACAACAGGCTGAGGGTTGGGTGATGCTCGTCAGGATCCCGTTCACATCGGAACTCGTCTGTGAGAATGCAAATGAATGAGAAACAGTGATGGCACAGATGCAAAGTAATGCAGATAAGGGATCGTGCTTTGAGTAATTACAACAAAAAGCACAATTAAGTTTCTAGAGGCTAAATTAAACCGAGTTCGTCATCCTTTTGGGAGGCGTCTCTCTGGTATCTTTCTTGGGGTAAAAAAAAAAACCCTAAATTCAAAACGTGGCAATACTAATTAGAATAGTATTTCTAGGCAAAGCTGCTTTTCAGAACCTGAGTGTGTGTTCTGTTAGCAAGGTATGAACTTTCAATCCTGATAAATATATAGATGTCCTGTCAGCATGGAAGGAAAACAGCCGGGCTTGTGCTTTAAATGTTGTTGTGATGTATTTTAGAGTGGCAACGATGAAGCAGGAAAGAGCAGTTTCGGGGCTTTTTTTCCTTCATGTCTTTATGTATTTCCAGTGTAATTAGGAACCAGATAAGGAACTTTTTCAGCGGGTGAAGTTTACAACTTCCTGGTACTAGCTAGCTTTTGTCTTTGTTTTTTTTTTTTTTTTTGTTTTTTTTTTGTTTTTTTTTTGGTTTTTTTGGTTTTTTTTTTGTTTTTTGTTTTTTGTTTTTTTTTTTTTTTGTTGTTGTTGTTGTTGTTGTTGTTGTTTTTGTTTTGTTTTGTTTTCTTCTTTTAGTTGCCGTTTTGTAATGTAACACGATAGTAAAGAGGAAGTTCATTAGTGTCGTTTGGTCCTTGTTAGAATTTGTGCCGTTTATGGAGCCGTAGGTAGATTACTGCTTTATCAAATCAAATCGTGTTATGTTTCCAGTTCTTCGGCTTAAAGTGGGATGGGCTGTAACAAACCTTTCACCATCCTCCCTCTTTTGCCTGAGGTGTTGCAGAAGGTTACAAGTGGATAGTTTCTTGCTTTTTAGAAATGACAGGGCCGCCAGGAATTTGTTCAGAGGAGTGACATCAGAGTTAAACGGCGACACTTCTCCCATCTGTGTTTCATTGCAGTCACTTAGGGCCGGAGGGTTTCGGGTGATACTTTCACATCTGCCATAAAGACCCACAGCTGCTCTGCTTTCACACGCAGATGTTGATGGAGGGTCTGTTCACCGGGCACTCCTGGCTGTGCAAGAAAATGACAAATTGGGCAATTCCTCCACAGCCCGCTTGCTTGGAGCAAAGAAGCGAGACAGAACCTTTGATCGGGTTGTCACTTTGCTTGGTGGCAGCATGTCACACTTCCTCCCTCATGGCACAGACTTTAAACTTTAAACCATCACAGCTTTCTTGTCATGGAGAGGTCTGATGGAAGTATGTTCCGAGTTTTAGGGGTTGTCCTTTTGTTCCTCTTTGTATTGCTCAAAATGTGAGAATAAAATACGCTTCAGTTCTTGAATGAGCATAACTGGCTGAATTCTCTGAGCTGCCACTGCTTCTGCCTCTTTTGCTTGCTGAACTCTTGGAACTGTCATTGCTTTTACCTCTTTTCCTTGCATATATAATTGGGACACTTGATCTCCTATATTCTCTCTAAAATTATTCAGGTTGTACTCCGGGCAGGAGGGGGAAAAAGCAATTCAGTAACAAAAAGAACGACAGGCAGATTATAATGTGTAGCACAATGTTTCTATCTCTAGCTTGTGTATGGACAATTAGAATTAATTACAAAGACAAATTAAACTCTTAAGAACTTAGATGAAGGATTAGCTAGATTTTTTTTTCTTCCATTTCAAATGCTTTATGAAGTAGTGAGAGTTCAGGAGTTGGCGTATCTCGCATTTGTTTGACAAGCAAAGCAAGACCTGAGGAGGACAGGTCTGTAGTGACTATGTGGGAGCTAACAGAACTCTGTGCTTGTGTTTGTGTAAGAGCAGATTGTGAAATAGTTAAGCTGTGCCACTTCACAAGCACACTGCTGATTTACAGAAATGGGGAACACTGGACACTTGGCTGCAGAGTGCTGGTAATACCTCTCATTCACACAAACACTTCTGTGTGTTTCCTCTCTACACAAAATATGATGACACTGATAATCTCACAGCAGAGATAATAATATGATTCTTGAATAAAGAGAGAGGCAGCCAAGACAAAATGAAGTTTAATGTTTAATCTCTGGAGGCTGCCGCGTCACCGAGCTTTACTTTCCCACAAACACACCTGCTGCTGAGTGGTGGGTTTACCTTCAGTGACATTTGTTTCGACCACAGCCCTATAAAGATCACTGAGCCCAAAGTTTTAAAATAAAGGGCTCTTGAGAGGTGAGAAAATAGCCCTCTCAAGCGAATATTAATAGAACGTGAAGGGAAGTTGTTGGTTAAAGCAGCAAGAGTTAAGGACCTCAAGTGATTGTGCTCTTGTAGTTTCGAGCAGTGAGGCTCTGACTAGTTTTGACAAATACATAATGTCTGTGGGTGTCCTGCATGTCTGGTTAGCAGCTATGTAAGCATAAGAATCTCCCAGTAAGAAGATTAGTAGGCACTTTGCTGTAATGTTGTAATTTTAGCTTGTAAAACAGATGTTTAATTTGGTATATGGATACGTGTCTGTATTTGCGCTGATCAATGCAATAGCGTAAGTAAATTGAAGTGTGAAAGTTAAAATAGCCACACACAGGTGTGTGAGCATGGTTTTGTGAGAAGCTCAGACTTCTGCTCTCTCTGAAACCAGCTTTACATCATTTCTAGGCTTTTTTGTTATCAATGCCTGCCTTCCCCTTCCCTTTTGCTGGACTTGCTTGTTTTCCATAGAGAGAAAATATGCAAAGCTTATCTAAAGGAGAGTTGGGTAAAGAGCTGGAGAGTGTCTAAAAAGGGACCATCCTCCTTTGTAACTGCACCTGGAGTAGTGGCTATTGTGTATTAATGTGACAGCTCATGGCTGGTGATCAGAAAGTTGTTTAAAATCTACCTGATGGGAGATGATAATTTTAGAAACTGCATTTTGACTGACTGTTAGAAAGGTCTATAGAGAGTCCTAAACCACAGTTCTCAAAGGTTTTGACCCCAAACACAGTCTGAAGTGGAAGTGCATTGTGCTTTTGAAGATTTTGCAGAGGCTGTAGTTGTTGAAGACCATCCCAGCACAAGAGCTGCTCTCATGCAGTGGTGGATGCAGTTCCACCACTGCCTGTAGATGTGTGGCAGATAAATGTGCATTCAGGTCAGACTGAGGTGACGTCTCAGATGTCTTTTTTTCCATCCATCCCTTTGCTGCTGCTCTTGATTACTTTATTATCTCTTAGGTTATAATATTTTCCTACTTTGGGTATGAAGTGCTGCAGCACTGGAAATGTTTTGCGATCAACAAATCCCAGGCATAAAGTTCAAGCCTTGCGTTGGTAGGGGCGCCCAAACCATTGTAGGTGCGGCAAAAGAGAAACCTTCCAATCCTAACTCCTATGGAGTTGGGATTGGAATCCACCTCTTTGCCAAAACCCGTGTGCTGTGGACTCACAGGCAGCACAGACCTCGGGCAAAAGGAAGTAGGGGTTCTTTTACCCTTTCAGCACTTTCAATATATTTAATAACTGTTTTGCTTATTATGTTGAAGCCCAAGCACTCTTTTTTTAATGCTGTGCCACAGGATATTGTCTGTCCTGTTTGTTTGTGATGCTCAGCTTTGCTTGAGGAGGATGCTATTATATGAATATGACAGAGAGCTCAGTAGACATTTCCATAAGCTACGTTCTCCTGATTGTGTAGCACTGTGATGATTCAACTTCAACAATATTTACTTAGCCTCTGTTGTTTGTTTTTCACATGCCATCTCACTGTTGTCACTGTTTGATTGACTGTCCTGTTTGATGTTCTTAGTGAGATATATTAAATAGCTTGTTACTGTCTGGCAATAAAACATCACTTGAAAAGTACTTAGGTTGTTGCTAAGTTAATGTCTTTCTAACCCCCCATTTAAGAGTTCTGCTGTCTCTTATTCTCATCTATCACTCTGTGTTTCCTGAAAACCTCCCTTCTGACAACTGCCCAATAGCTTTTCTGGGGAGATACTGCAAGTAGAAACCAGTCCTGTGGGAGATAGGCAGCTCAAAATGTAGAATTGAACACCAGCAATAAGGTATTTTTTGAACTCACAGTGACAGTATTCCACCCAGTAGGGTGGGGATTTTTTGCATAATTTGAATAGTTTCTGCTGCACTGTGATAGGAACTAAATCAATCAATTCTGAGCAAACATCTTCACTTTCAGAGGACAGTAAAGAGAACACAGCAGTTGACAGTGCCAGTGCTTGGAGGTGACAGCTATTCTTAAAACTGTACTGTTCCTAAAAATGTTAACCATTCCCTCAAAATAATTATTTGGGTTTTGTTGTATAAAATCTTCTTTCATCAGACGCATGTTCTATGATGGTTATAAGAAGCTAAGTTCTAGATTAGATGGAGGGAAGGGTCTTTTTTTGCTAATTACTTCCATGGTATTGATGGATGCTTCATCCAAATCTGTTCTCTTCCCTTGTACCCCACCCTCAACGTCTGGATGTACATAAAATAAAGAGTAGATATTCTGATAAGGTAGATCCAGTGGAAAGATGGTAATGTAAATCAAAAGTCTGGAAATTCTAATTCTTGCATCTTCTGCTGCTTTTTAAGCTCTATTGTGTCCTAACATTGAAAATATTTTATTTTTAAGGTGGCCCTGAGCCCTACATTGAAATATTTGAGCAACCCAGGCAAAGGGGCATGCGTTTCAGATACAAATGTGAGGGAAGATCAGCAGGCAGCATTCCAGGAGAACACAGTACTGAAAACAATAAGACCTTCCCTTCCATCCAGGTAAATACCACTTTTATCCGGGAATTACCATTGCCCACATTACCATGGCACTCGTAGCTATGTGTTGAACTCTGCACAGTAAATACAACGCTTTTCATCTCACATTCCGGGATTCTTTCCTTGGCATGCAAATGGAGTTGCAGCAGAGTGGGAAAAGAGTTACTTGCTCCTGGTCACGAAAAGATTTGGTTTACAAAAAGAGGAGAAGGTGCAGAGGTGGTTTACAAAGTGCTGCTAGAGGGGACGCAGTGAAGACTCAAGGTCTGGGAGCCATTCATTAGAAGCTTTCTCTGTACGCACATTTAGTTAGGTGACGTGGGTTTGGTTTTACGGTTTGGACTGCAGCACGAATTTCAGGAGAGCGTTGAAGGAATTTGCCTACAAAATGTGGAAAGGCTTTGAAATGTTGCTGGGCACAACATGAAAGGCGGCGCTTTGTACCAGCGAACAATCGCCCGCGATGCGGCGAGTGGGCCCTGCAAACAACACCAGCATGGAGGGTGTGAAGGCAGAACTTAAGAATGACCTGAGAAAGTGGGATTGTGTCCTCAGAGCATCTCTGGCCATGATGAGTTGGGAAATCCAGAACAAAGGGATTCAGAGGAACTCTTACAGCTGTGATCAAAGCAGAAACAAAGAGACAGTAGAGCTGGAATGGAGCCACTTGGGCAGTAGCTTTCCTAGGTTGGACAAAGGAGATCCTAGATGGGTAGGGTAAGAAAAGAATTTCTGGTCCCCTATGTGATGTTTAGAGTTGCCTGTGTTTCCTTGATCTCTTTCAGTTTGGAGGAAGTCTGTCAGAGCTGAGATTAGAGAAGAAAACTCAAATTTAAATGGGAAGTTAAGAGCACTTGCCATCTTCCTGCCCAGGAACAGAGGCTGTATATCTGTGTTGGCAGAGTGTGCAAGTACAAAAAAAAACTTTGTGGAGCCCAAAATGGGGTCTCTGGAATCACAGCAGGAAACAAACAGATAGAGAAGATGTGAAATGTGACAAATATGAGATGTTTTAGGCTGAGGCACAAAAGCTCCTTAAGAGGGAGGGCTTGAGAAGGAGAATGTTGGCAGTTGTGTGTTGAGCAGCAGAGTGAGTCTCTTGCATAAAGCAACTGTGGAAGCTGGTCCAGCCCTGGAGCCAGAATTACTAAGGGAAGAAGCAAAGAAGGTTTCCTTTTGACTATCACAGTGCCAGATTTGGTTAGGGAATGCAGGAAATGGAGATGGTGCCAGACTCATTTTTTCAGCACGCTGCCAATTGAACAAGGAACTGTGTGGGCTCTTGGCGAGAGTAGCGGTTTGCACAGACTCTCAGCCTAAATCTATGTCAGGGCACAAGCTGAATGGGCTGAATCAAGCCTTGATTCCTCTTTTTTTGGACTGTGCTGCACAAAACCCAAAGGGGAGATGGGACATGGATTTGTGACTACACAAGCCTGGCCAAGTTTGTTCTTTTGAAAGGTGACTATTGATGACAGAGCTGATTGTACTGATAGCAGGTGATTTCTAGGTGAATTCCTGCCTCCCTGAAGCCTGTGGGAGGCTTTAGTGCTGATTATATTCCAGGGGAGTCCCCTCTAGAGATGGAAATGTGAAGAGAGGAGCCAGGAAGAGATTAAATTTCATAGTGTGGTTATGAAGATGAACATCAAGGCGCAACTGGAGAACCAAAAGCAACTAGATCAGGCTTCATGTTCATGGGGCTGGGTGTGAAGTGAGGGACAAATGATGTAATGGTTCAAGAAAGTGAAGAAGCAGTGGAAGTATTTTTTTAAGTGTAAAAAGTAACAGTGGCTTGTTGAAGGCTGAATGGAGCCAAATTGGAGATGGATGCAAACAGATGATGACAGGTAAAAGAGTACAGTTCAAGTTAAAGATTTGAAGTGTTGACTAAAGAGGATTGTGATGGATCCTTGGAGTCTCAGGAGGAGGAAAGAAAGGGAAGGAGAGGAACTGTGGAAGTGGAGGAGGAGAGCTCACCTCTGCACAGATGTGTGCTTGACCAAGTCTTGTATTTGCTTTCAAGTTTTTATGTATGAAACAATTTAAGCCAAACTTGGTTTTGCCCTATTTTTTTTTTCTTTTTACCATCCCTCACACTCAGTGACTTCACTGGTAGCCATCTGCTTGAGGTTGCTTTTATGCACCTGAGAAAGGAGCATTGAATTAGGCTGATGACTGCTCTGAAAGCTCTGGTAGGAGCTTGAGAATTTGGTACTCCCCAGCTTGAATGTAAGATTGAATACTCATCTGAGAATTAGTTGGGAAAAAACCCAACAGTTTCAGAGGGGATTGTGTCGTGCTCTATCTGTTAAGGTCCTCTTTCACTACTTAGTGTTCTGTGCACAAGGTATTATCCTCATCCCTGAGGCTTTATGAGTTTTTTTCCCTAAAATCTTTGGCAGTAGACTTGTTCTTCAAGCAGCATTTCTGTATGGTCACCTATGTAGGTCTGGCGTTCCTTCCTTAGAGCGTTTCAGAATAAAATTAATTTCCTGTAACAGGTGGGGACTGATACCTAAAATCTTGAAAACATCCCACCTTTTCTTGTAGATTCTAAACTATTATGGAAAAGTCAAAATAAGAACTACATTGGTAACGAAGAATGAGCCCTACAAGCCACACCCTCACGATCTGGTTGGAAAAGACTGCAGAGATGGTTACTACGAAGCCGAGTTCGGGCCAGAACGGCGAGTCCTGTCGTGAGTAATGGTGTTGCTTGGGAGTTTGATTAATTATGCAACTGATTTGCTAATCTTGTGTTGTAAAACTCATATTAATGATTAAAAGAACAATTAGAATGCTGTCTTTGCTGTAGTTTACTAATCCATCTCGGGGAATTTCCTTTGGAAGTATTTCCTTCTCTTTTCAATACTACACCTGTGCTTTTTCTTTCCTGTCACCCTTTTCTTTCCTTTATCCATTCTCCCAATGTCTGTCTTCTTTTCCTTTCTCCCACTTACTTTTTTTAGCCTTGTTCATTAATACATCTTACTCTTAAGCATGACTCTTTCCTACATGTAAAAATGATGAGTAATAGAAAGGGTAACAGCATTAGAATTCATAGTTCATGGTGGTGAGGGAAGTTCATATCTTCCATGGAAATTATATTTGGACTTTCTGGAGAAAGCTTGTAGTGGCTGAGTATCATGTAGTTTAGAAGACAGTGATTGTGACACATCTAGAAATGTGTCAGTAGCTGTTGCTTGTTGTTTGGGTTTGTTGTGAAAATACAGATTCTGCTCCAGCCCAGCTCTGAAGAGTAGGTGTGCCAGGGAAGGATCTGCTTGTGGATGCAGTGAGGAAAACTCAGGATGTGCACAAGACATTTCTCAGTGCTATAAAGAATGTCTCAAATGCAGTTATATTTGACAGTGTTTACTCTAAGTTTACTAGGTCTCGTGTAATAAAACAACAGCAGAATAAGCTGCAGCAAACATGGAGTGATTATTGCTGGAGAGGGGAATTTAGAACTGGCAAGCTGCTTGTGGTTCCCAGTTTGTAATGTAGGAAATATGGAAGTAGGCTATTGCTTTGGGGTAAGCATAACTAAGCTGGGAAGAAAATCAGGTAAATATTTCAGTGTATAAGTAGCTCTTACACACAGTTCTCAGGCCAATGGGATTCTGTTGCTGTTGGTGAAATTACTCCATGTTTATGTGGGTTTAGTCAGTAAGACACTATTAAAGGAGAGCTGAAGACACATCTGTTTTGAAGGTGGTGATTGCCTGATGGTGAAATAAGCAGTGGAGATGCTGCTTCAGCATCCAGCCCAGGCTCAAGGGATCACGGATGCGCTACACTGTGTTCTAGCAGCAAGGGGCACGCTGACTTGCAAAAATCCTCAACTCTAACAGGACCTTGCACCTTCCTCTGACCATCCATTCACCAGCTTCCCCTTTGTCTTCTCAGATCAAGCTTCCTCAGCCAAGGTCAAAGGAAGTCTGCTCTTCTGGCCCATCCCACTTCCTCCCCTCAGCTCTGTGCCTGCTGATCTGAAGCAGAAAAGCCTGATTGCTTAACACCTTTCCTGGCCCTGTGTTGCCATCACTGAGTGCAGGAAGACACTGACAACTGTTTCTCCTCTTGGCATTTGGTTGCACAAGATTCAGTGTGGAGGCACAAGACAAGAGCCTGTTAGAGAGGCCATTACAGGATGTCACGCCCGGAAACACTGGGATGCTCTGCAAATAGTTATTTTCAGATTGTGATTTCATCTCCATTATACATTTCCATCAAATCCTGTCCTTTGGCATAATGCCATGCCTCTGTTTCACTTCAGGCACTTGTGCTTGTTTGCTCCATCCATGAAATCCTCTCAATATTTTTAGGATATGAGCCTCTCAGTTTCCCAGAGAATAGTAAGTGAGCTGCTTTCGTTTTATTGATAATGTGAAACTGTGAGCTTTGTGTTTGACATTGGAGATCCTGATGGGAGGAGGCTTGACACATTCCCTTTGAAATGTTTCCAGCATCGGTACACTCATTTTTTTTTAACAAATCATTGATTGCTTTAAGATGAAAGAACAGTATGATCCATAATTGGATCTGGATGTTTAAAGTCATTTTCCTTTTTGTGGCTGGTGACTCAATCTTCACATTCTTCTCTTCGAGTCCATGTTGGAGAAAAGCCTCATCCAGTACTAGTGAGCAGGAGATGTCCTGTCAATAGTGTTTCTGTCTCTCTACTCTTGCTGAGCATCCCAAAATGAGCAAAACTCCTACTTTTTTTTTTTTTTCCTCAGTAGAAGTGGAATTATTAATCACAGATTTTGGGCTGCTGTGAGTAATTACTCTGCTTTCTGCTGTTCAAAGTTCCCCATGTTTTGAAGTTCCCAAGCATTTTGTTCTGCCTGTGGTACAATGATCTTTGTACCGCTGCCCAGATTTGATCAGAACCCTCCCTGGCCGAGACATCAAGGCAAGAGTATGAAAATCAGAGCTTTGTGGGGCTGCCTATGTACTCAGATTTTTACTTCCTAGTTTTCTCTCTCTCTATGAGGATGATATCATAGTTCTTTAAGATGTTTTTCATTTTTTCTCTCTCTTCCTACTTCTCCCTCTCTCTTCTCATTATCTCACTTGCTTCCTGTCAGCGCCCATCGACGTAAAACCCCACAGCCCTGCTGGGGCTCTCGGCAGTTCCTCTTCTGACCCAGCCTCTGCTTGGGCATGGTTAAACACCCACTTTCACTGTGGCAGCACAGACTTAGAGGACTTTGATAATCTGAGCATTTCAGGCTGCTGAAAAGCCTCCAGTCCATGAGAGGCTTCGTTTGGGAGCTGCCCGTTTGTGGGCTTTGAAGTGTGCTTCAAACAGTGGGTGGAATACAGTGGGTATTCTGAGGGGGGGGAGAAATAAAGTGTGCTGTGATCAAGCCCTAAAGAAAGTACTTTCTCCAGAAATAGGATTGCTCATCAAGGTACAGTCCCAATCTGAATGTCAGTAGCCACCATGTGAAGGCAAAGTGCTTTAGTGAATTATGAGATGCTGCTGTGTTTTATTTTCCCCTAGGTCATGTCATGTTCAGTTTGCAAAGGAAGCCTCTGCCTTCCTCTAGTGAGCAGGAGTTCTGGAAGTGGAGCCTGATGGCAGAGGGTTTGGGAACCTCTGAACAGAGCGTGTTGGGCACAGGCAAGGGAGTTTAGGGAAGTTAAACTTAATATCATGCTAGGATAGTCTTGTTCAGAAGTGTACCAGCATTTGGTAGGAACAAGGAGTATCTTTAGGTACAGTAAGATGCTCTTTTGCTAAAGCAAGGAAGGTTTGTGGAGTTTCAAAAGAAGGGAAATGGCTGGGACTTCTGGAGAAAGATGCCTCCTGACACAACCCATCTTCAGAGCTTATTGTAACATCACGAAACACAGATTTTTTATTTTTATTTTTTTTTTTTTTTTTTTTTTTTTTTTTTTTTTTTTTAACTTCCTGCTTTACATCCAGTCAGCTTTGATGATGTCATGGTTTTTCCATGTGGGAAAGAGTCAGCCTGCCTGGGACTCCCCCCACCTCCTGCATCAGGGTGACCTGCTCTTTTATGCAAATCAGGAGAAGCTGCAGCTCTTCAGAACTTTTCCATAACTATGTTTTAAAAACCTGTTTTGACCTGTAAAAAAAACCACCTTATAACAGTGTTTTAGATTTACATTCCCTGATAAGAGCAGGAGAGCAAATCCTTTAACTAATGCAAATTACCGGGTTTATTGATTACAAAAATGATTGTCACTATAAATCACCCAAGACTGAGTATCTTAACTTTTAAATCACTGTAGGTTTACTGCAGAGTAATAATTTATAATACGAAATATATGTTCTTAATAATGTAAATGATTTAGGATTTTATTTTAGGGTGTTTTTTTTGCTTCTGTGTCTGCCCTTACTTTAGGAAAAACAGCATCTCTCCTCTTCAGGTCTTGTACACCCTTCTCAAAAGAAGCTTTTTTTCATTTCTTACTCTGGATGTTATCACACTAATTAAAATTAATATTTTATTTAATAGTCGACACTGAAGAAGTTATTAGTTGCTGAAATCTTGCCACATATGCTTCAGTTTTCAGAACTTGGGCATTCAGTGTGTGAAGAAGAAAGACCTGAAGGAATCCATTTCTTTACGAATCTCGAAGAAAATTAACCCTTTCAATGGTGAGTGGAAATCAGCTGGTTCTCTTGGCAGGGTGATGGGTTTTTTTGTCCTGTCCTGCCTTTGCTTTTGTGGGTTTTTTTTTCCAAAAAATCTCTTTCTGAGAAACAGTCTTCCCCTTCTGTGTCCCTCCCAGTCTTTCTTCCCAGTTATCATGTGATGAATCAATTTGGATAATTGCCCTTTTTTTTATTTTGAGTTTTTGTAATTCCCAGCAGCAGTCTGAGTTGCTGCTTGGACAGAAGGAATGGGATAGCAGCGGAAACCTTTCCTGGAAACTTCTACAAGTGTCTTGGGAGTTGGATTTCCCCAGTTTTGGCAGCAATGAGAGTAAAAGACTGAATTAGCATAACTCTCCAACAACTTAAGCCAATACAAATCTCACTTGCCACTTTCTCATCTCTTCTCTTGCTGTGTTTATTGTGACCAGGTCAGGGGGCTGATAGTCCCCTGGGAACTGCCCTTCACTTGATTTCACAGCATGGAAACTCAGAAATCCACAGCAGGATTGCAATGTCAAGGCTGGGTTGGACAGGGCTTGGAGCAGCCTCCTGGTCTGGTGGGAGGTGTCCCTACCCATGGCAGGGGTTGGAACAAGATGATCTTTCAAGTCTCTTCCACCCCAAACCATCCTGTGATGCTGTGGTTGGGCTCATCAAGGTCAGAGGCAGGACCTAGAACCACACCTGTGAGGGCTTGTCCACAAAGTTTTGTTTGATGTGACTGATCTGTGGGCTGCTCTAAGAAGGAGTCATCCTGCTCTTCCCTCCATCCCTGCTCGCACACTCCCACCACTTTCCTCACACCTCCACACACAGGGGCTGCATGGCCCCACAGTGAGTTGCTCCAATGGAAAACCAACTTGAAAACAGGAAAAAAAAAAAAAAAGAAAAAAAAAAAGGAGTGGTTTCCCTTCAAATCAACTTGCTAAACCAACTCCCCTCACAGCAATTTAACTGCCAAGTTCTCTGCACAGAGGCAGTGGAGAGCACACTGCAAAGTTTTGGGGCCAGCTGGAGTGGGACCAGAATGCAGGCATTACTGGGGGAGTTAGATGAAGAGCATAAATATACTCAAATTATTAGCCAAGCAATGTCAATGTAGTCATGTATTTCCCTAAGTGTGGCAGGAGCTCAGAGCTTCTCCAGACACTTCCATAGGTTTTCTAATACCCACAGAATTCTTGCTATATTCAGGTAAGATCCTTTATGAAGAGTTGAGAGCTGGATTTCTGGCTGGCTTGAAAATACATGTCCCTGAATTGGGACAAAAAGAAGGATGTTGAATTTATCAAAGAATAAGGAATGTGCTAGATATTTTTCTTAATTTTAGAGCAACTGTTTGGAGTCAGGTTGATGGCCCTGATGATCTATCTGAACAAATACTTTAATTATGAAAATATATGCACACAGTATTTTGACAGGAGTTTAGTTTATCAGCACAATTTAAACACTTTCAGGGTTTGAATTATGTTGCCTTGACTCAGCTAGCTCTACCTTGATTTCAAACAATAAAAGGGGAACTTTTCTGTTGAAGGAAGTAGATTTTTACAGTTGTTGGCACTTAACTCCATTTCCACTAATTAATTTTGGATGATTGTGCTTGCTTGTGCTTGGTAGCATCCGAGCAGATCCTGGGCTGCTTCCTGCCAGTCCAGCAGTGATGGAGGCCACATTCCTGCCCTGGCAGCAGGGGAGAGCCTGTCTGGGTGACACACAAGGCAGCAGCCTGCTCTGGGCAGGGGCTGTGCTGAGAAGGGGCCGCTGGCAATCCCCAGCTGCGTCATTGCCCTTCGGCGCGTGTTAACATGTCAACACAAAGCCAAGCCACTTGGGAATGGCCTCCAGGGCAGTCCCACGCTGAGCAGAGCCTGGAAAGGCTTGGGACCAAGGTCTAATAAAACAGGATTGGTGACAGGAATATTTTATGTGTTTATTTAGTTGATCAGAACAAGGTTTTGTGAGCATCAGTCACTACAGTGTTTGCTGCTTGATAAGGTTGAGAGTTTTATGTGTGGATTTAGTTTGTTTTTTAAGGTCAGAGGAGTGTTGGTACATTTTCCAGGATTGTGCAGACTGTGCTGAATCCATCCTGCATAGTGCTTTACCTCTGTGTCTTCAGAAATGCATCTGACTTCCCTGTTTAGAGACATTCCGGAGCTGTGCATCCTCTAAGCAGGTCGCAAGTTGGTGTTACTCATTTCTTGTATGACATCATCAAAGAAACTTCATGGAAAACAAGCCCTTGGGGTGCTTGTGTGTTGGTTGGATTTTCTTTTTCTTTCCCACTTTCTTCTGGAACAAACATTCCCTGTCCTGAGCCTCCTTCTGGGGAAGAGAGGTTCAGTATTGACCCTAAACAATTGATGCCTATTTCAGACCAGGTGACTGGAATCTGTTTGCAGATCACTGCCCAGCTGGAGGTGTCAGCATCGGAGTCGTTCTGTAAGTGTGCCTGTGTAAGGCTGCCTCCCTGTGAATTCCCAGTGTTTGCTGGCAGCATTTATCCCTTGTGAAGTTCAGCACAGGCTGTAGGAGCTATGTGCATTCTCTAGGATGGATGACTTGCAATCAGGTTGCTCCTCTTGTGTTAGCCTTGTTTGAGGGAGAGGGAATTGCTGTTTCCACACCATATTCATGATCTGTTGTGTTCCCATATATTTTTGTCCTTCAACAATCTCAAGAATTCCAGAAATCCCTTTTGTCTCTCATCTCTGAGCACTCCAGGGAAATGGGGCACAGTGTCAGCCTAACATGTAACTAGGACTCCTTGGCACGGTGATGGTGATGATGATACAAATAGCACATCATCGAAGGAGCAGAGTTACTCCTCCAGTGGAGCATGTCTGCTTTCTATGGTGTTTGTTTTCTTTTAGGAGCTGTTGAGTTGTGCCATATCCTTGTCTTCCCATGCACTGTCTGATGTATAGCCAACTCAAATTAAAAGAAGAGCCAGTTTTCAGTTAAGACCTTTTGTGAGTGGGTGTGACTTGACATAGAGACAACAGTTGAGTTAATAACAACTCGAGTTAATTGTCAATAAGGAAAAGCCCTAAGTGTTTTCTTTAAATTAGGGAAAAACTGTACTCAGTGCAGTGTTACAGAAGACTGACCTTTTTCTAGCCAGATGCATGATGACATGAAAACCCCGGATTCGGAGTGAGAACCCCAGAGAATCGTCAATCCAGGCAGTTCTTATCAGAGAGGGATAACCTGACTTTTCCTGGAGCTTGCCACAGGCTTGAGCTTTCTGCTCCTTTGCAAGTAGCTGTGCGTACGAGCGTGCAGTTCATTTTTAGGCTCTCCTCTGCACCCCACACCTAAAGGCATCTGTGTGTGCCTCCGCAGTTGTTTCCTTTGCCGTTTCCCCTTTCCGCCCACTAGCAGCTGACCCCGCGGCGGCTCCGCGCTCGTCACCGTCTGTGCTGTGACGCCCCCGCCGCCGTGTTCGTGTCCTGCCCACACAGTGCCCTCTCCGCAGCTTCCTCCAGCGCTGCTTCCATGAGAGCCCCCCTCTCCTCTGACGCCACTCTGCCCCAGGATCCCCCTCTCCACCTCTGTCGGCTCCGTGGGGAGTTTTGTGGAGCCGCGGATTACGGGAGCTGCTCTCGGCAAGAATTCTTGAGTCGAAGGTGTCCATTGTAATGATTTCCTTGGATATCGCAAGAAACTTTAAGCTTCTTTTCTTGTATTGAAACAGATGTGCAGTCCAGTTCAAAACCAGTTAAATCCTGAAGTGTAAAATCTTAGCAGTAAGCCACCAGCTTTTGAAGAGGCACAGAGCAAACTCACTCAAGGGAAGCTGCGTGTCCTGATCCTGGCATGGCTTTAGCACTTAGCTTTGGAAAGCCCTTTGGTTCTTCTGTTCTCATGCAAATACGCTTTTCTGCTTATTCCAAAATGTGTATGTTAATATAAAGGACAGCCCCCTTTCAAATTGTTTAAAATGGAAAATTACCAAGTAGCAAGACAAAAATGCTGACTTCTTTATTTTTTTTATGATAGAAACAGAAACTGTTAAAGAAGGGTATTGGGAATGTACAGAAGCTGATGGATACACTTGTTTAAATCTGTTCCAGCTATACCTTTTTCACATTGAACTTAAAACAGGAAAAGAAGCCAGAGAAACATTGTCTAGGCAAAAAAATGCAGAGTGTTGAAAGTTTTAATTTGTATTTCCAGTTCTTCTTTTGGCCAGGCCATTCACCTTCCCTGCATTTATTTCTTCTGTAAACCAGGGCAATGTATCCATAGAAGTTTGGGTATTTACTGACTGTAGAATGGCATCTGAATTTTAGTTGTTTGCACTCATCAACTCCCTGAGTTTTTGCTTTTTGAAAAATGGGTGCTGCTGATGCACGTTCTGTTTCAAAATACACGTAAAAGTTTCTCTTTTTCTGCAGAATTGATTGAAAATTACCTCTTTGTGGGTCTCAGCGTAAGAAAACAGGTGTGGGTGTATCAGGAGGAAGAACAGAGTGCTGCCACAGTCCTTCCCTCCCCTTCTTCCCAGCTTCACCAGGACTCTTCATCAGGGGCTGCAGTGATAGGACAAGGAGTAATGGGTTCAAACAGAAAGTGGGGAAAATTAGGTTGGATAAACAAAGGAAATTCTTTAATGGTGGTGGGGCACAGGTTGCCCAGAGAAGCTGTGGCTGCCCCATCCCTGGAAGTGTTCAAGGCCAGGCTGGACAGGGCTTGGAGCAACCTGGAGTAATGGACAGTGTCCCTGCCCACGGCAAGGGGTTGGATCTGGGTGATCTTTAAGGTCCTTTTCAACCCAGACCATTCCATGATCCTACTTCTTGGGAAGTGTTAGTAAAAGGCTACGCCAGCACAGCTCTAGCTGCAGCAGGGACACAGGCAGGGGGGATAAGCTGGATCCGAAATGATCCTGGGCACCAAGAGGGACCTGTGACTTGCAGCCCTTTTCCCTGCCCAGTTGAACCTGGTGTAAATCAGCACCAGGTCTGGAAGAAGCTCTCCTTCCACTGATTCCCTTGCGCCAGCGCTGCCTGTCATGGAAACCTGCTGGCTGAACACAAGCCTTTTCATCTTCCCTTCTGGCAAGATAGTTCTGAGCCAGACCAGTTCCTTGATCTGATTCACCACATGAGAGCTCAGCCAGCCTGAGCAGTGCTGGAAAGGTTGGGCAGAGACACCTTTTGCAGCAAAACTTCTGGCATGGACCAAGTTAGACTGCCCAGTCGGTATCAGGGCCAAGGGGGGTATCTTTGTACTCCAGGAGCAAAACCCTGGAGGCAAACCACCTCTGTGTCATCCCTTAAATGAAACTGAGCTCCCAGCATATCCCTAAATTAAAAACCCTCATCTGCGTAAGAGAGAAACAACCCATGATGATTATTAATGATGTGTGATCTCTGGGGTGTTTTAACTTGTGGAAGGTCATTCTCTTTGACATCTCACGTGGCTCATGTGCCCCTGCAGCCCCTCACTGACAGGGGAAAGTCACAGGATGTCCCTTTGCAGGGTGAGCTGTGCTCTCCACAGAGCCCTCCCCTCTGTGTCACACCACACTGTTTGCCCTGGAAGTTTCCATGCAGGTTAAGTTGAGATGCCTCCAGCTCTGCCCACTCCAGAAGGGTGACATCATTAGCTGGGTCATGGGCTCTATGTGAGGGATCTGCTGTTTGATTGGTGTCACATTATCAGTGAAAAAACCAAGCCCTTGATCACTTCTCTTCAGTGTTCAGAATAAACTTTCACTTTCCTTGAAACATCACCTTATAAGTGAACATCAGAGCCCTTAATCCCCCATTAATTTAATCATATAAATGGCATTTTATTGGCCTTGCTGGATGTCGAAAGCTGTTGAAATACTAAAAACCCTATAAAACTATAATCAGAAATTAATAAACAGGAGGCCTGACATTACCAGCATCTTTAATTTTGTGTCCAGACTTGGACTTGCACGTTGGTGTGTTGAACCCAGAAAGTCTCCAATTTTGTGTTACAGAAGCAAATCCAGCAGGTTCTTAGTGGAATTCAGTGGAATCCCAGTGGGGCTTCTCTGGATTTTAGAGACAAAATCTTGGAGACAGGGACAACCCAAACCTAATGCCTGGGAGCTGCCCTGATCAGTGAGCTCAGGTTGGAGGGAGTTCATAATTTAGTTCATGTGGAGCTCATAATTTTGCCCACACTGGTACCATATAGGTCTCTTCCCACATTAGCAGACAACGGATTAGGGAATTATTTCCAAGATAATTATTTAGTAAAGTTGAGGAACCAGGATTTTGTTCAGAAGAGCTGTAAACAGATCTATGATGAAATTATTTACTGGTTCTTGTAGTGCCTTTCCAAATGAACAGCAAATCCTCCTCAGGTTTGACTGTAACTCCAGGTACTCCTTTTGCAACCCTGTAGCCAGAATCTTGGTGAGCAGGGTTGGATTTCTTTTACCATGGTGCTGCTGGTATTATTATGGACTTTTTTTGACCTCATATTCCACATTTACCTTAGAATTTTAGTTATTTTTTAACTACTATTTTAATTTCTGTGAGTTACTTCTTAAAGCTCCTTATAAAGCTTACAGGTAGTCCTTCATGTGCTCCTGTATGCATAGATAACTACAGTTAAAGGATTTTTGCCAAGTTTAGGCTATGCTTTGTGATTAGGCATCACAGGAACATACCCAGGCTTTTGGTTGGGTTCCAGCTCTTTCGCCTGGATCCAGATGAAGACTCTAAGGTGTGGTACCACACAGCAGGCAGAAGAAGAAGTTGAACCCTTGCCAAAACCAGAGAACTTCTTTGTTTTTTTTTGGTGTGTAGTGTTGGAGCCTTTTTTTGCCACACCTGTGACCTCGAGGTGCCACATTGGGCGACATCTTTACTTCACACGTGCGGTGCCCCCGGTTTCAGTCCTGCTTGTGCAGAGCTTGCAGGGCTTGACGGAGTGGCTGCTCCTCCTCTCCAGTACATAGCATTCCCAAAATCTTTGACAGTGTTTTCTAACTTTAATAACTTCAGGTTTGTCAGGTTTAAGCCCGTCTGTTGTCCTTCTGCACAGAAGTTGGTGGAATAATACGGAATGACATGACCATCCTCCATCCGGCCACACTCCAGGCATTACTCAGGGTGTTTGTCTGCCTCAGCTTTGTTTGCTTTTAATATTCCCAGGGTGTAAGCCAGCATCCATTCCAAGCTAGTGGCTGCTCTCAAATTGACTTCAGAGGGAGCAGAATTAGATGTTTGTTAAAAATAACATTTTGTTTTGTTTGGATGATTGTCTTGTTTTGAAATTGGTGAAAGCTGTGTGCCTCTTCATATGCACATGGAATCTGGTCTCTCTCTTTTTAAAAGTGTGTCATCACAAGATGGAGTTGCAGCTGTCTTGTTCTCCTTTTTTTGCACTGTTATGTTCTTCTTGTCTGGTTAAAAATAGCCCAAGAGGAATCGTTCTTGACTGAGCACTTCCTCTTGCAAACTACTGATTTTTAAAATTCTGTGAATTTATAAAAACATCTGAAAATAAAAACACTGCAAATCAGGAGTAGTGGTTTTGCTGCAATAGAATGAGCTGTACAGAGCACAGTGTTTGTGTCCCTCGCCACTCTTGGCACACCACTCCTGTGTCAGGTGTTAAACAGATTTATTGGGAATTTGCGCAAGTTTGTGGCATAGGAAATGATGTCATTTGAACATTAGCATTGCTAATTTTCTCCATATCTAGAGTATTTTTGCTTTTATAGAGTACTCTTAGGCTTTAGTCTGCTATTTCATGCTTCTGAGGAAGAGACACATTTCCCTGTGGAAAGCACAGAGCGGGACTGAGGCTCCTTTAGCGTGAGAGGGGGACTTGGTTGCACAACCACAGAGACCTCACTTTTGATTCAGGGCTTTTGATCAGAAGCCAGATCCAGATTTCATGCTCAGCTTACATCCACAGCTTACTCAGGCAAAGGTATTGAGTCTCTATGCTTAGTTTAATTGTGAAGAGGTTTGATGTTGACCGCCCCTTGGGTCTCTGGAAGGATCCACATGGTTGCCAATGGTTAGCACAGCACAGGAACATAAACCCTGATGTCAGGGTGTCCTTGGGAGCTGGCCATATTGTCAGGGCATGGATTAGAGCTGCTCTCCTGATAGCCCTTCTGCAAGGTGCACTTTGGAAAATGCACTTTTCATTCTGTGTTCTGTGAATCAGGCTGTATCAAGAGGCAGCTGGGCTGCAGAGTCAGCCAAATTCAAGTCAGGCTGAGGAGCTGTCTGTTCCAAACTTGTTTCCTAAAGATCCTATTTCAGGATAGCAGGTGAACTAATGAAGTGGATTAAAGCATAAAACTTTGTGTATCTGGTGACACAGTCAGCACCAACCTGCAAAGTGCTCACGGGGAGAACTCCCCTGGGCCTCACCACTTCTGAAGTTCACACAGTTGTTGCTTAGTTTTGTACTTGCTGCCTTTTTTGCCTTGAAATATTGCCGATCACAGGCTTGTAAAGGGGAAAGGTGACTTGATTTCCCTTTGCAGTAGAGACCAGTGGAAAGTATTCTGAGCTCATCACACTTACTATTTCACACTATCAAAAGGTAAAAGGAAGAAGTCACTCAAGTGGGCATTGTGGAATCCCACTCGTGGCAGGGTGGAGACCCAAGCCAGTGATAAATGCTAAAGGTCAGATCGGGCAATCTTATCAGTACAGCGTGGTCCCCAGACTTATCACAGCCACGTTTAATCTTCTGTTCTTGCAAGAGCACTTTGAAAGGGAGGGGAGGAGAATGTAGAGCTGGTGATCTGGTGACTTGGCACATGTTGGCTTTGGGTAACTGTGAGGAGTGTGAAACAGCTGAACTGTTGCTTGGAGGGGCTGGGGAAACAGAAACACTTGCAATGATTTTAATCATCAGTACTTCCACTTCAGTGAAATTAAGCCAGTTTCTCATTTTTACTAGCATTGAATACAATGGTTTAGTGTCACACCTTAAAGGAAAGTCAAATTCAGAGGGGGCTGCTCTTCCCAGAATTGTCCATTAAGCTGGGAATACATGAAATGTTCAGTAATGATACCCCAGGCCCTATGTCTTGTGATTAAAATAAGGAGTGAACAAAATTGAAATGCTGAGTTTGGGTTAATGCATTGCTGGGTTTTACACTGGGAGGAATATGCATGTAAATGGATCCTTTCCAGCAAGGCTTTCCTTCTTGTGTTACAAATCTGTATCCTAATGGCTCCACTAATCCTGCTCTGAAAGGTACAGCTGTGACACTGGTGGTGATGGGGTGGGGAGGTGGTTTCTGTTGTTTCAGCTTCATTTTTGCCCTAGGAACTGCCTTCTGACTCTTTTTCTGTCTCAGTTTCTAGAGGAAAATTATGATACCACATAGCCAAAGTCTCTAAGCACTGCAGAAAATCTTTAATGAGATCTTAGGATCCCTTTGTACCAAAATATTTATCTTGGGCAGCAACATTAATGTTGTAAATTTTATTACACACAAAGAAGAATAAAAAATTACTTTTAAACTATACATAGTTGAAACTGTTGTGGAAGGCAGGGTGAGGAACCCAGACACAAGAAACAGCTGGAGAACTCTGCCAGTTGAGCCTCATTGGGTGCAGGGAAAGCCTTAAAGACTTCAGTATCATTTGTTGTGATCAAAGGAATAATTCCGGCAGCCCCTGTCCAGCTGCCAGGGGCTATGGGCACGTGTGTCTGGGCAGCACCATCTTTTGCTGGTGACGATTCATCCTCAGTTTGGTAAAGAATTTGTGCTGGTTCTGTGGCTGACCCTCAGTGTTGTCTGTCCTTCAGTGCCCGAGGAGCAGCTGCACAACATCGACGAGTACGACCTCAACGTCGTCCGGCTCTGCTTCCAAGCCTTCCTTCCCGACGAGCACGGCAACTACACCATAGCCCTTCCTCCTCTCATTTCCAACCCCATCTACGACAACAGTGAGTACCAGCTCAGCCAAATGGCCTTCCTTTCTTGTCCCTTTTGTTTTTTCTCTTTAACTTAGGATGACAAATGCCAACTTTCTGAGGTCTGTGGCAGTTCTGGGTCACTGCTGTGGCTTGGGACTGCCAGGTGACTTGTGACTGTCACATGGCAAGTCATAGTGAGCATACATTCTACCATGATCCCAGAGTTGGCCAGCCAGAGTAAGGATTGTCCATGGCATTCATGGACGCACACTCAGGTGTTTCTCCAGCCCTTGTTCACACACAGCAGTGGTGATTGCAAGGAAAGGCTCATGCCTGATGTGCCAAGTGATTAAAGTGATAGTAGTGAGATGGATGGCTGCCTCGAGGCTGATCTGCTTTCCAAGGGAGTCCTCTGGAGCCTGTTTGTGCCCTTGAGGATTCTTGCCTTTGGCTTGTGAGGGCTCTGGAATGGGACTTGCAAGAGAGATTTGTCCCAGTGGGAAACAGTCTTAAGGCCTTTTATGTCCTGGTTGGTGGCTGTTTCACTGTACAGGTGAAGGAGAAGTGCTTGGTCATGCTCTAGGAAGGTACAGAAGTACAGGACACCCCTTCTTGGCACTGTTTTTCACATTCCACAAAAGTGGACATCTGTAGGGCATTGGCAGCTGAGAATTTTAGCCCCCAGTATGTGCTGGACTTCTCTCTGAGGGCAGAGTAGCAAAAGAACTCTTAATCCTGGAAAACTTTCCCTCAGTGTTTTTCATTTCTGCACCATGAGTGTTTCCATGCTAAATATCTGACATCTTCATTTTAGCAGAAAGTAGTGAATAAAATGGCATCTGCATTTCCTAAAGTTGTTAGCATTGTGTTGATGTGGGCATAAACATTCTGAATATGTTGAGCATGAACTCAGATGGCTCTGATATATTTAGAGTCTCCTCTAGAATGATCTAGAAGCTGGAGCCGCGAGCATTGTGTTACTGAGAACCCTTGCACCGAAATAATCAGGGCCGAGATAAAAACTGATGTACAGATTTGCAGCTCTGCCTCGGCTGCCATTTAGAAATGTGCCAAATCACGATTACTCGTCCCCTGGGCTGACGTCATCCTGGCGGAGCCGTGAGGGGCCGGGGCTGAGCGTGGAAGGGGAAGCAGGGGCAGGTGCTAGGGTTGTCTGTGGGCAGCCCTGGAGGCACCCAAACCCCTCCCTGTAGTGTAGCAGCCATGTAAATAAACCCGTGTAGAGCTGTGACCACAGATCGTAAAAAACGGCCCCGCTCAGTTTCAGATCCGAGCTGCTTTTACAAGTGTCAGCGTGGGTAGTGCTCTGTCCTACGGCCAGGCTGTACCCTCAGGGACTGCAGGCTGGGCAACCCTGGGCTCTGAGATCTGAGCCTTCAGATCTGCTCAGATTAGGAGCAAAAAGGTACTCTGAAAACCAGCCTGGACACTTCAAATCCAGTGTTTCCTTCACTTTTCCGTCCCTCGTAGTCTCCACTTGCTTTGGATAGTGAGACACAGAAGAATCATATTGGCATCACACAGGCAACCCCATTAGCAGAGGCTCTGTAAGTGTCTCAAATTCAGCACCTTCTGTTTCCAGATGCTTCTAAAGCTAACTGGTTTGGAACAGAAATTTCCCAGGTTGCATATTAAAAACTCTTAGGAAGAGTCAGATGAGGCAGCTCAGCATTTCTGAGAAATGGGGTTGGGAAGAACATGTCATCCTGCCCTTGTTGAAAGCAATGTGATTTTCAGTGAGAAGCTTGTTTCTCTGGGGATTTATCACCAGGGATGTGGTGTAGAGGAGTGAGGAACAGGAATTGGGCAGGAGTTGAGGTGACAGGGGATGAGGAACATTTCCCTCTGAGGCAGGTGCTGGGCTCAGTGCTCCTGCTGACAGCACAGTGGTGCATCCACATCTGCTGGCATTTGTGTGTGTCGATTTCCCTTCTGAATTCCTTGTCTAAGGACAAAACAGCAGATTCCAGTGAAGGAGACTGTTCCAGAAATCTGTCACCAGGACCTAAAGGCAACTGGAGGAGAGCTGGAGAGGGACTTTTCACAAAAGGGTATGCAGTGATAGGACAGGGGGTGATGGCTTCAAATGGAGAATGGGAACGGTTAGATTAAATATTAGGAAGAAATTCTTCTCTGTGATGGTGGGGAGGGCAGGTTGCCCAGAGAAGCTGTGGCTGCCCCATCCCTGGAAGTGTCCAAGGCCAAGTTGGACAGGACTTGGAGCAACTTGGGATAGTGGAAGGTGTCCCTGCCCGTGGCAGGGGGGTTGGAAATGGATGATTTTTAGCATCCCTTTCAAGCCAAATCATTCTGTGATTCTCTGCTATTGAGTGCCATTCAAGCACACAGAAGTGAAACATTGGTAAAATTAGGCTTTTCCTCACAATACTTAATTTACCCTTCCTGTGAAAAGCACACTATGACGCTGTCAATCACATGGCCCTGTGCTGTTTCTGGGTTTGTTTGGTTTCCCCTCCCTTGAAGGGTTCTGATTTATTCAGCAAATGAAGTGGTGTTTATTATGTAGTACATGGGGCTGTAGCTCCCACTTACAATAATGACAGTAATAACTGCAGATGGTAACTACGTAATTGGGGACTGGTGAGAGGTTATCAGGAACTCAGCTCTAGGTGTAGTCTGTGTTGTGCTGTAGCTGTACTTGGGTAGGAATTGATTCAAACTGAGAGTCTAAAGCAGATTTGTTTGGTTTGGTTTTTTGTTAGGTTTTTGTTTGTTTGTGTTGGTTGGTTTGTTTGTTTGTTTGTTTGTTTGTTTGTTTGTTTGTTTGTTTGTTTGTTTGTTTTTTGAGGTAGGCACCATGAGCTTTGGTTTTTATATTTCTTCTTTGTGTCTGACATGGGAAGCCTGTGGTGGAGCCTCTTGCAGGATCAGTTTCATGGTGTCAAAGCAACACTGTCTGGATCATTCCAGACATTTTAAATGTGTTTGGAGCTGCTGCTCCAGAACAGAGCCAGACACCACCAGGCAGAGTGTGGCTCCATCCCATTGGAGTCACCCATAGCCATGAGATTGTTTGGAATGCAATGTGCAGCCTTCAGGGGAGGCTGCTTCATGGTGAAAGGCAGCTCTCCATCCACAGCTATCCTGAGGGCTGTTCACATTCAGCCACAGTCTGGAGTTTGAAATTTGAGTGGTTTGGGGTGAAACCTGCTGCTCTCAGTGAAGATGTGAAATTATAGTCCTAAAGTTGCTGTTGGACACCTGCAGAGGGGAACAGGGGAGAGGCTGGATGGCCAAGGACCTCTGTGCCAGACCCTCAGAGAGGGGAATTCTCCTGACTTGCTAGCCCAGCTCTTTCCAGAGAAGTGTGACTGTACCAGGTCACTCACAGAACTGCTTTGAGTTCTGCAGCTTGAAGGGCAGTGAGACTGAGCACAACCACATCAGTGGGGGAACTATCTGAGACTGCTCTACAGTAGTTAGAGAGTGTGTAGCACAGCAGGGCTGGTGTCTTGTGTTTGGAGATAAACTGTAGCATCATGGAATGAATATCAGACCCTGCTACTGAATTTTCTGTATGGAGTGACTTGCTTTGTGTGGATTTCAGGGTGTCACACTTCTCCAGCTGTTGCCTTCCCTTCATAACGCCTGAACTCCCAGCACCTCCTGTCTAACAGCGACAAAGCCACAGCAATCCTGTTATTAAATTTCCCTGTTTGCTTCCAGGAGCTCCCAACACTGCAGAATTGAGAATCTGTCGTGTGAACAAGAACTGTGGAAGCGTCAAAGGAGGAGATGAAATATTTCTGCTGTGTGACAAAGTTCAGAAAGGTAACCTGGACTAGGTTTTTTCCTCTCCCTTTTTCCCAAAGGGACAGATTCCATGACCATTTTCCTGCTGGGGGGCTGAAACCCTTCAGCACACAGCTCAGAGTGGTTTGGTTTTGTAGCTGGGTGGAACAGCTTTCAGGATCTCAGCACCTCTTGTGCCTTTAAAGTTGAGTCATTTACTTTGCACCTGAATTCTAAGTCAGGCTCCTCGCTTTGCTCTCCTTTTTCCTGCTGCAAGTTTTCAGTTTTCCAGCTTAACGAGCATCATCTGTTTCTCATGGCCTAGATGACATAGAAGTCAGGTTTGTCCTGGACAACTGGGAGGCCAAAGGCTCCTTCTCCCAAGCCGATGTTCACCGCCAAGTCGCGATCGTGTTCAGGACGCCACCGTTCCTCAGGGACATCACCGAGCCCGTCACGGTGAAGATGCAGCTGAGGAGGCCCTCTGACCAGGAAGTCAGTGAACCCATGGATTTCAGATACCTGCCAGATGAAAAGGGTATGGTTCCAATGAGATGAGCCTCTGAACAGCCATGATCAGTGCAGGACTCGTGGTAGTGGCTTAGTTCATAAAAAATGTACAGTGCTGCTTCAGCAAAGTAGAGTTTTGGGGTTTAAAAGTTACAGTGGTCAGTTTATTCCCTCTTTCAGTGAAAATACCAGAATTACTGTTGGGTAACAATGGTATGGTTTGTTAGTGCTGCCATGCCTGCAGTATTTTCTTTAAATAATTCCTGCTACAACTTGGTGCCACTAGGAAGTTCCTTTAGGTGTTCATTGAAGAGAAATGCAACACTTTCTGCTTCCACTCCTTTCTCTGTAGATCCATATGGCAACAAAGCAAAAAGGCAAAGATCAACGTTGGCTTGGCAGAAGCTCATACAGGACTGTGGTAAGGAAAATATTTGTCTTTTTCTTGTTTGAGTGAATTTACATTCAGATGGAGCTGTTTTCCTCTAAATGCTGCACCATCATGTTGTGTTCCATCACAGGATCAAACACAATGGAGAGGCCCAAAGTACCCTCATTCCCTGTCATTCCTGAAGGGAAGATGATTAAAAAAGGTAAGTTTTTGCCTGCAATCTGTCAATGGTTTAAACAAATAGTGCCCTTCTCTTGGCTCGAAATTCTAATCTCCTGAGGGTTTCTTCCTGTAAGATAGTGATCCTTCTGACTGTACAAACTTGAAGCTATGGGTTATGTCACCCTCAGTATGGGTGTCACCCTCAGTATGGGCCATAGTGGGGTGAGGTGGGGCAGCTCTCTTGCTGCTGCCCAGAGCTCTGGGCTCCATTCTGGAGAGCAGTGAAGCAAGTAGACAGTGGAAATACATGTACAATCTTGCTGCCTTTCCTTTGCTTTTTACCATTTGTGATTTGAAAAAAAAAACCAAACCCTGAACAGCGGCGTTCTCTCCGTAGAACCGAACGTGTTTTCCTCCTCGCTGATGCTGCCGGCAGCGCTGGGAGCCCTGTCCAACGCCAGCGCGCTGTTCCCGGGCTGCCCGCCGCTGTCGCACACGCCGGCCGTGGGGCCGGGCAAGCAGGACATGCTGGCCCCGTGCTGGCTCGGCTCCCACCCGCGCACCGGCGGCTTCTCCACCGAACCCCAGCCCAGCGCCGCGGGCGGCAGCTCCCTCCCGGCCTTCCACGACGGCGCCCTGGCCTGGCCCGACGAGAAGGATTCCAGCTTCTTCCGGACCTTCGGTGGCACGAACGAGCTGGGAGCCGAGGTGGTGTCGGCCGAGCTGCAGAGCCTCGCCGGCGGCGCCACCGCCTCCAGCGCTAGCATGGTCGGCATGGACACGGACGACGGGAACTGCAGCAGCTTCAGCCTGCAGTTCAACGCCGCGCTGAACGCCAGCAGCCAGCGGCAGCAGCTGCAGCTCTCCTCGGCCACGGGCAGCGGAGCCGCTGCCTTCGCCTCGCAGCCCGGCCTGGCCCACCCCTCCTACAGCTTCCTGGACCAGGAGGTGCTGAGCGAACCCGGACTGTCCAGCGGCCCCCAGGGCGGCCTGGCGGACGGCCAATTCTATGACGCCGACGGTGTCCACGCTGAGGAGTTCTATCAGTCCTTCCCCTTCGATAACATTTTACAGAGCTATAACCCGTGAGCCGGCGCTGGGTACGTAGAGCTCCTGGGGTGCTGCTGCGTGGAGAGGAGTAATTTACCCTTCTGGAGTCCCTGCTTTCTCTTTCAGAATGTTGCTGTGCAAGTTTCATGGTCTAACTTAAAGGTTATTTATTGCAGCCCATAGTGGTGCCCGTAAAGATGGAGGTGGGAGTAGGGTTTGAGTTTTCTGTACCTTGAGAGTACCTTGTAGATGTATTTTTGCACTGTTGGAAGTGGGAACTGTTAACACTTACAGCTTCCTTACCTTTGGGGACTGTAAAAGCTGGCATCTTCAGAAGGGTTAAAATTTCAAATACTTCACAGGGTTAAAGTTGTTTTGAAATAGCCATTTTTGCTATGGAAATTAATTTAAATTTTGATAGGACAGAAACTGGGAAAAAAAAACCCTGCTCATGAGCACTCTAATTCAGTCTCATCTAAGGAATGACATCTGAGTTCTGCTCAACTTACTTGAAAGGTTTAGGTTTTTTAACCCCCTTTCTATAAATATTCTTCTCCTAAAATGAGAACATGTATTGATTTTCCACGCTGACACCTCCATTTGCTTTGAAGGCAAATTTACTCATAAATTTTTTTTAATGACTATGTCATTGTTAGATATATTTAAAAAGACCGGAAGGTTTGAGTTTTTAAATAGTCCAGCTCTGTTGTAAAGGAAATCACTGCACAAGAGAAGGAACAGAAAGTGAGGACTTGTCTGCACTTCACAGAGTGCACTATTTTAAAGGCCATGCCCCTGTTGCTTTAGGAATGAAGCTGTTATTGCTCTGCAAGCCGTGTGAGTGTGTAGCTGCGATGTGAGTGAGATTTGGAAAGGCAGAAATCTCTGGAGCCAGAGTATCCACTGACTTTCCTCAGGTATCCCGGCAGTTTCCTGCTATGCAAGTGACTGCTTCAAAGAAGGCTCAGATCCTGCCTCCCCAGCACCACCCCCTCCCAGGAGGGCAAAGCCAGAGGCTGCCTTGGTGCAGCCTCACCTCTATTAACAACTTTTGAAGCCATTTCAGCCAGTACTAATTAAAAACACTCCTCTATCCTCTATATCAGGAACCAGAACTTCTTCCCTCCCACTTGATTCCGTCTTTGCTCTTAGCCTGAGCAGGAGCTGTTCTGACACCTCCAGCTGGAGGTATCTGGCTGGGTAAGACACTCTGGCCTTGGCTACTTTATTATGCTGTTATTTTTTAAGAAGCAACACAGAGAAATGTCTGAGTATTTCTTAAGTGACACAGCTGCTCTTCAGGGCAGATGAGGCTTAAGGGTCTCCCTTGTTACCTTTTGGTGACATAAAACTGCACAATGAGAGCAGCAACACAAAAAGCAATAAAATGTCCAAAACCCATTGCCCCAGATCAAAAAAGCCACTTGAAATATAAAGTTGTAGACAAGGAAAGGTGCTCGAGAACCCCTCTGTGGCTTACAGGAAAGCAGGAATCCATTGCATAAGGAGCACTCTGGGGCTGCTGCTGGAATTCCATCACACAGCCCTGACAGTCAAGTGAACTTTGGAAACTGCTTCCCCTAACTCCAGGTGCCCAACAAAATGAATTGACTCTCCCTGTTAAAGCAATTTTCCCTCACTTCTGCACCTCTTTTCCACAGTCTTAACCAATAGAAAGACCAAAGAAATACACAGAAAGTTTGAAACGTGTTGTTTATTCATTTTTTTAAGTTCTCAATTTAAGTATATTAAATGTAAACATTTTACTCACTTCATAGAAAGCTCTTTATAGTACAATTTGTTTTTACTGTATAATTAAATATTTTCAAAGTTCTGTTTTCCTTTGTAAATGAGTTGGTTTGGTAATTAAAAAAAACTGGTTATACCAAGTGCTCATCTTCTGCAACCTCCTCGGCTCCGTGACATCCCTTGCCACGGGAAAGGCAGGAAAAAGGGACAAGGTAGGTTATTGGTTGCTTATCCTGGGGGTTTTGGGGGTATTTTCTGTTCTCTTTTACTAGTGGCCACTGTAAAACCTCAGCATGTGAGGGCTCATCTGCCTCAGCAGGTTTTGTGGCAGAGCTATTGGGTTTTTAGGCAAAGGGGACAAGGGCAGAGATGCTTTTGGCTGAGCTGATCAAAACCCAAATGCAGAGGGGGAGGCATTAGAGCTGTCTGTCTGGGGAAACACAAGATGAAATCTGGCTCTCAAAAAACACCCAGTTTGAGCACTCACAAAAATACTCCTAAAAATCAGGTGGAAGTCCAAGTACAATGTGAATATTATTACTGCAATATTCAGTACATGATGGTTCCAAAACTGGACTGGAAATGAAAGCTCAGATCCCCAGGTGGCATTTCTCAGTTTCATATTTGCAGGTGATAGGTGCCCAGGACCTGTCTCACGAGCTCATAGATATTTCCATATCAGCTTCCACTCCCCCTGTTGGGATACTTCAGATTTACCATAAAAATAAACAGCCTGGGGATTTTGGGAGGAGCTCTCTGCCTTGCCCAGGGAAGAGCTCAGACTCAGCACATTGAGGGTCACATTTATGGCCCTGTTCATCCTGGATTCTGCCTGGGATCCCCACATGCAGCAGGAACTGCAGAGGGCAGAGCCTCCTGTGTCCTTGGCACTACTGCAGCAGCCCTTTCCCTCTCTCCCTTTTGGCTCCATTTCCCCTTGGAACAGCTCTTCCCATCCCTGTTGGGTCCAGAGAGCACAGTTTTGTTGACATTTTTTTTTCCTTGTAGCTTATGGAATTTATAAATCACATTTTAGCTCACTGGAAGTTTTAAGATATCACACAGATACGAAATTCTCTTTTGTTTTCTGAATTCAGTTTCTCTGGTTTTCCATCATTAATGACATTTCCTTCCTAGCTGCAGATTATTATCTGAGAACTATTAATGGAATCTGTTGCTCATAAGAGTTTTAATATTAAAACAAAAAATAATACTGCTGTCTGAATCAAATTTTTGTGTTAGAAAAACACAAGCTTCTGAATTACTTACGTTACAGACACAAGTTTTGACAGCCCAGCACAGGCAGAGCCTTAAGGGAGCTCCTTAAAATTAACACTTTTAGAACCTCCAGCTCAAGCTCTCATGGAGCTGTTGTAGCATCACTGAATTCAAGGGAAAGACATCCCAGTCATCCTCCCTGTCCCCAGACAGTGGCTTGTCTTGGCAAATGTTACCCTCTTTATTCCCAAAATGTTAACAAAGAGCTCTGAAATCCCAAGCCTTACTTTCTTGTTGATAGTTTAACTCTCTTCTGTACTTCAGGGAATCACCTCCCTATTGGAGTAACATGATACAGGTATTAAAAATGACTTCCTAAAGATGTAGGTGGTGCTTAGTAAGAAACATTTAAAATAACCAAAGAAAATGTCAGGTCTGCCCTATTCCAGCCAAGTTCTAGGCTGTGTTCAACTCTTCCAGGCATCCATCCAAGGAGAGGTACAAGAAAAAATGTGTTGTACTGCTAAATCACAGCTTTTTATCTCTCTCTCTCTCTCTCTCTCTCTCGATACCAGCATGCTGTGGTGCCTTTTGTTTCTGCCTGCACTCTGACATTCTTGGTATTCCTATTTTTCTTTAGATTCCCATCATGCACCACTGCCAGGAGTTCCCAGTCTTTCTATATATTGTGACTCACTGGGGAATTCCTACTCAAGAGGCCTCCACTCTTGTTTCTAGGAAGCATCCCCAGTGTTTTTAAATGAGAAAAACTTGGTTTTCAGTGCAAAATTTTCCTCTGAAAACTTTTTTTTCCCCTTTGAAAAGCACTCTGAGAGAGAAATTTGCTCCTCTCTACTGCCACTGACCAAAAAGCAGTCAGTGTCTAAGGGAAACCTGCTACAGGCACTCCTGGCACTCCTGCTGGCTGCAGTCTCCCTGGCTTTGGGATTTCCTGCATGAACTGCTCAGGAAAAGTTGGGACTGGGTTTCAGATAACTCCATGTTACATGCATCCACACAAGGAAAGCTGTAGTATCCAATACAAAAAGAGTTTAAAATAAAATCTGGCTCGATGGAGGGTTATATACACTGGCTCCCCAAAATCTTTTTATGTCCAGAAGGAATAAAAGTAAAGCTAGAGATTGAACCAACACTACCTGGTCCAGCATGTGTAAAAGTAGAGCCCAAGGGTATCCTTTGGCAGATCAACATGATCCAAATGTTCCAGGGACACCCCTGGCACCCAGGCTGTAACACTGCACAGTGTCTGGTCACCAGCTGCTGCCAAGGAGCTGCTGCTTCCTCATCCCAGCTCCAGAAGTTAATCGGCCAGAGTTGGAGGCCAGTCAACATCAACAGACTAGAAAAGCAGAGGGGGGAAAAAAAGGCAGCAGAGTTGGTATTTTACAGATACCAAAGGAATCACAACTCCTTTTGCTACTGCTGTTGGGCTGCATTTACAAAGGAGTAGCAGTAGGAAATGTCTCCTGTGGTAAGGAATGTTGATCCACTTATAGAGCAATTCCATGGAAAGCATCTCACCAAGGCAACTCCCTTAGTAATTTCCAGGAAAGACAAACAGCAACCCACTTACTTCTACATCCAGCTCCAGAATGTCAGCAGTTCTGTTCAGAAGAGACCCAATGTTGGGCTTTGTTCTCCCAAAGTCTCCGTGCACGAACTCTTTAATATAGCTGGAAATAATGGCTAAGGAGAGGTGGATTCCACACCAAAGAAATCAAAAGGGGAAAAAAAAAAAAAGTAATTTCTTAGTCAATATCCTGTTAAGCCCATACCTATCTTTAGGAGAGCACCTAATTCCTGGCTTCTGACTCAGGCACCAAAAACTGCACTGCTGACCTTTATTTTGTTTCATTCCAAACTGAGTAGTGAATTTAGGACAAAACTGTATCTTGTACATAGCAGCGATCTCCAGTCTGCACCGAAGTGCATTAAATACTGTGGAAAAGGTCATTTTTGGAGCTGAAAAGTTTTCAGTTAAATTAGAAAAAGCTGAAGTGTATTTTAACCAGCACATTTTTTACATCTGTCACATACTCAATGAAAATTCCACTGTGAAATTGTGACCTAAAAGCAAACACCGTGCAGCAGCGGCACCACTGCGGGAGAGCGGAGATTTCAACACACTGCAGCCGCCTGAGCAGGAATCTTCCCGTTATCCCAATCCCTCCCACCAGGAGGCTGTTTGGCATCTGCCTCGAGCTGGGGCACCCAAGGATACGTCCCTGCCTGAGTCTTGAGGTGCAGGCGGAAGTGGTGCTCGTCAATGTACTCGGACCTCATGGTGTGGATGAGCCGGCAGCGCACGGCCAGAGGCCGCCGATGCAGCACCCGCAAGGGGGTCTTCTGGTCCAGCTTCAGCTCCTGGGACAAGAAGTGACCAAAAATGTGAGGAAGGAGATGTGGAAATGCTGCACAGATTGTAGGAATTGTGTACGTTGTTAACCAGTCCCATCTTTGTTATCTTGTGTTCTGGCAGCTGAGTAATCTCACGGCAAGACCGGTTTGTTCCAAGTTTATCAAAGGAAAAAGGACAGCCCTCTCAAAGGCCAAAGGAGGCCTCGCATGAACACAAACTAATGGAATCACAAATACAGAGGAATAACCTTGAAATCTCCATAGCCCTTTGTTGGAATGACTCCAGGATTTAGCAGCTTACTCAGAGCCTCAGGGCAATCAGAAAAAAAAAAATAAATCCCACCTACAAAATGCTTTGTCTAAACTACAGCCAAGCCCCTAGAAATAAAAGTGAAGGGAAAAAACCTTAAATGAGATTAGATCTCAGAAGTCTTTTAAAAAGTTCATTTCCAACTCCCTTTCCCAAAGGAGAGGCAGCAGTTTAAAAGGCAACTTCTCAGGAGCAAGGGAAGCTAAAGAAAGAACTTCCCAACAGTTGTCTGCCTGACCTGTAATGGCTTTGAGAATGAGCTCATGAGCAAGACCTGCAGGAAATGGGACAACACACCAAAAACTGAACCCACTTCTCCATCAGGCCAACATCTGAAGAAAGTTCTCATTCCTGCACATGCTGAGCCTTCCTGAGGCCTCTTTGCACCCTGACATAGACATTTCCACCTCCAAAATGTTGCAGCTGTGGGATAACGTCTTTAGAGCAGAACAAAAGAGCTTTTCTGCTCCTTTCACTTACATAGGACACTATCTAAAGTAAAAAAAGGGGTGCAGGTGCCAGATTTCCTCCTCTCCCAGGATCTGATCTCCTGGAAGGTGAACTTTCCACAAGGATTTGTTGTCTCTGCTAACAGCCACCCCCCCTGTCTTGCTGCAGTGACTTGCGAAGGAAGCAAAGGCGGTGTGGAAATCCCTACAAGCAAGAGAAACCCTGATTAAAAAACCAAAAACCAAGCACAAAGCAAGAGATGGGCCCATGGATGGCCTGTATTTGACTCTTCCCTAGGGCACCAGGACAGGTACAATTTAAATGAGCAACAAGTGCTCCTGCTACCTTGATATCATCTAGAAATGTGATGTCTTCTCTCTGTATTGCTTTGTCTGTCCATATCAAGGCACTGTAGGTCTTTGTCTTCTCCTCCTCACCTTCCTTCATACGACCAATTGCCTCTCTAAACAAAAGAAATTAATTACTCACTTAACATAAGCATAATTATACAAGGCTGTGAGCAGGAACACCTCCCAACTCCCTGAGTGTCACTTTGAAATCCCTCGCCGGTGACAATAAACACTGACCTGGTAACAAGCTGTAAATCTCGAACCTGTATTTTGTCTGAAGAGTCATTAATTGCCTGTGGTATTTAAAAAAGCAATCAGTTAGCAAAGCTGCTGGGTTGGAGAGGCAGCAAGTGCTTTATGAGTTGTGTGAGGTGCCTGTGATTTACCTGCTGCAGCCTCCTCATCTCCTCGGTGGTGAAATGGATCCTGTGAGGATTCACCAGCTCGATCGCAAAGGGCCTTCCTGGCAACAGGCACGGGCATAAAACACAAAAACATGTTGTTCTAAATTAATGCTGGGTTTACACAGCAAGGCTGGAAGGTGTGAAGGTTGTCTGCTGTTACACAAACAGGGAGAGGACTGGCGGGCCGAGGGCTGGAGCATCAGATGCAAGGGAAGAAACAAGGGACTTTTTTTTTGGCTACTAAACCCCAGTATCAGCAATAAGTGCAAATTATGACTTCCCAGAAGACATCTTGTACAAGTGCGTGCTAATTAAAAAATAAAATAAGAAAAAAAGCTAATTAGCTTATTTTCTATCACCTACAGCAGTGCCCAGGTGCATGGCAATGTTGAATCCCACTCCCTCAGCTCAACATCTGTTGCCAGAATTGTTAACTCTGTGCTCAGGGCCAGGACAATCCCCAGCACAAGCCATGCCAAGAATCACACTACAAATCAGACAGCTACTGAAACACAGAATTGTTCATTTTTACTTTTTCTTTCCCTCCTCCCTTGGCTACAGCAGCTTCAGCATGTTGGAAAGCAGCTGAATTTTGTAAGGGACTCAGGTTGGAAAAGAAAACAAGGCTCCCCCACTCCACAGTCACAGTGAGGGAATTAGGAAGATCCAGCAGAAAACAAGAGAGGAATCAGTCTGACATAAATGGCTTAAAAGTAGGGAATGAATAAAATAAAATAAAATAAAATAAAATAAAATAAAATAAAATAAAATAAAATAAAATAAAATAAAATAAAATAAAATAAAATAAAATACTTTTAACTAACTATGCCTTTCCATGCAGCCAAGGCCACTGAAAAAGGGCTTCTGTTTCAGGCCGGTTTTATGAAGCTTTAGGTCTTTGGGAATAAGTATCTACATTTCACTAAAACGGTTCTCAGATGAAATTCCAAAGCCTAGTTACACAGTTGGAATTCAGCAGGATCTGTTAGAGGAGCTCCACGCACCCATTTCATCTCTGTGTTTCACAAGGGGTCTTACCATTGCCTAGTGTCCTTACATCCACATCTTCTCTTCCAGAGGAACTAAAATTAAAGCCTGTAACAGATTTGAACAAGGCAGGTGAGCTATTATTTTACATTTGTAATAGTCACTACAGCTTTTAAAAGGTGAAATATTTTCTTTCTAAACTTGTTTGCAAAATCTGCTTCAAATCTACTTTACAAACTGGAGCTTGCACTTCACAAACTGTGGGAATTCCTATTTATTCCCAAGTTTCTTGATGAGCACTCCCAGTTCCTTGGCCTGAACAAGACTGCTACAACCAGACTAACATATCCACTGGGAGGAGAGGAAGGGGAAGTAGCAGGTTTTTTTCCAAACTAATATTTAATGCAATTTTTCCTTGGCCCTTCTATGTCTCTTAATTCCACATCTGTTAGATGGCAAATGATGGGCAGTGATAATTTCATCTGGATAATCCCTGGATAAGCATTTAGCTTGTGGAACTTTATGCACTGAGGAAAATAAATGAATCCAGGTAAGAAATATGAAGAAGTCAAAGACCAGGCAAATCTTATGAAATAAATCCTATCCTGTGGCAAAAACCTTCTTGGTACAAGTCATTTTATGAATTTCCAGCTGTTAAGAAGTTTGGTTAAGCAAAAACACCACCACATGAAACCAACATATTTGCATCATCAGATCCACTGAGGAGCTACTTTAGCAGGATAAAAGGATCTAATTACTCCCAGATCACAGCTAAATAAAGTTTACAAGCTTTAACTTGGAAGGAAACAAGGGATGAAGAAACATTTTTTTTCCATTATGCTCCCATATTAAGTGGGTAGCTATCATGAAAAAATCTTCCAGTAGTAATGAAAACTATGTATGGTAGGAAATCTCCTAAATACTTACTGTCTGCCTTGAATTGTGCCATTAGATGCTCTGAAATTAATTCTTCCACTGAAGATTCCAGCTTCCTTTCCCCATCAATAATCCAGGGAGTCTGAGGTAAGTTCCTGGAATATTTGTTGTATCTTCCTGTAAAAGACAACCATGGTATTTCTAATCATTCTGCAGCCACGAGTGAAAGCTGCAGTCTTGCACAGCACACTGAACTTCCATGGGAGCTTTGTGAAAATAAATTGACAGGCTTGAGCTTGTTTCATGGCAGGAGTGTTACACATGTGGCTGCATCCAGGAGAGTGGCAGTAGCCAGGGTGGCCACTTGGGCTGGACCTGGAAAGCCTGTGGCTACAGTTCTGCCTCCAGGAATCACCCCCCTGTATGAAATAATCCAGGTTCCAAGCCAGTTCTGCTATTGTCTGAAGGCTTGAGAAAAGAAACCCAAACTAAAATGCTTTGGCTCACTACAAGGAGCACCACACAAGGGGTAAAAAGTCCCAATAATATATTAGGAGGAATGGCAGGAATCTTGAGAAGGTGCTAAGTAAATAGATTGGCATCTTTGGATGGTCCCAGTGATGTTTTCATGGCACCTCAAGAGAACAAGCCTGACTTGGATGACCAAAATGAACTTTTTTATGGACAAGTTTGATAAGAACTGAGAATATTCCCAAAGCAAGGAAATAATTCATAAAGGCCAAGCAGCAGCCCCCTGCTTAAACTGCCTTCAACTTGAAACCTTGCAAATAGAAAATAGAGTTCAGAGCAGCTCTGTGCATTGCTTTGGGCCTCTGACATCTCAGGGGTTTGGGGTTTCATATCATATTTTCCTATCTTGAACAATGTTTCCTTTTGCAGTTTGAGCAGCAGAAAAAGCCACACAAACAAATGGGGAAACTGAGTAACAAGTTTCACTGGGGCAAAGAATGAAAGTAGGATGACTCATCATTCAGACACAGCCTCACACTGCTAAATTCTCTTTCCATAAAATACAATTTTTTTTGTCCTCTCAGCTTCCCATTCTAATAATTTTAACTTTTGATCTGAACAAGAGTAGGTTTAAAAAAACAGAAGGTGTTTCTTGGTTTGACAGTTCCTGAATCCTTAAAAAAGGTTAGGGTGGGAAGTGATCATTAAACACCAAAGGTCAAGAGGACAATGTTGTGCTTACAAATTAAGATCCCATCTAATTTATTAAATGGAAAATATCTGCACTGTACTCAATAAATTCTATTCTGGATTTAGTTCTTCAAAAATTAAACACCTGCTTGGATTGGTTTTTTGTTGGAGCAAGATATAAACTATAAGTGATAAGACCAGTATTAAATGACAAGCAGAAAGCAAACTCTCTGTTTTGCTCTTCATTCTGTTGAGTTCTGATAAAACTATCCAATAAAGCAACTTAAAATAAAACTGTTTGGAATAGCCTAAAAGGAACTGGCTATCTTGGATTCACAAAAATGTACATCTAACTGTCTAATCAGTAATTAAAAACAAGGAATGGGTATATGTAGAACATGGACTACCCTGCCATTCACTTCTGCACTTTTTCATTTTCCATTTCTTTATATTCAGGATTTTTATCATCACAGCATGTTGGATTTAAATTACAGGTTGTGTTCTTTTTAATAATAACCAGTTTGCATGTATTTAAATAAGTTGTTCATACAAAGGACTAGAAGAATGGCAGATACTCTGGCAGGCAGATGAAAAAAAAATTAAATCATCTCAACTCAGGGACACCCAAATGTTGCTGCACTGCCTGTCTCACCCAAACCTTTATAAATCCCATTAAGATTTGCAGTTTTGAATGGGATAATATGCAGAGAAATCCAGATGGTGAAAACCTCTGAATCCAAATCAAAACCCAAGGAAGTGAACAGCACTGCTGGGAGTTTGCTGGTGTGAAGGTGCCTTTCCCAAACCATTATTCTGATGGGATCTGTAATTTCTAACTTTTGAGGAAAATAATACCTTCAACAAAGGTCAAATATAATTTCTTCCCCTTTCAAGCCACTCTTGGATAGAGCTGGATTTATTTCTTTGCTCCTTACACTTCATTACAGGAATTAACAAACAGCAAGAATCCTCTTGGTGTCAGGGCAAGGTTACAAAGTTCTCTTCAACACAACACAGCAGCAAAGAAAGGGATCACTTTACCAGCCACAAAAACTGCACCATTATTGCACTGAATTTCCAGAGCATCACAGTGGTTCTTTGGTGAACTTGGGGGACATGGAAAATGCCTGTATTAAAAGTAAAAACAGAGTAAAACATTATCAATACCAGAAACATGATGGAGAATCACCAGAGCAGTAAAAAGTGCCTGTTTTTGGCTTCCCACTGTGTGTGATTTTTACCACATTAACAGCACTTGCTGTTTTCTTAAAACTCAGCTCTTAGCATTTTGGAAATATGGGAATATTTCTTGCAAAAGGAAGCTTACCTTACAAACTCTAAAGTTCAAAATAATCCTTTTGATTAAAAGATCAGGAGTCATTTTCTATTGCCAGAAAGAAAACACGTTTTAACCAGTAAAACAACAGAATTTAAGCAATCAAAAGTTTTTTTAAAGCCATCCTACCTCTACTTACACAATGAATATTTTCCTCTCCTCCCTAATTCTCTACAAAAGTACAGTACTAAGAAATAATTTCAGTATATACTTACTTGAGAAAATCCTCTTCTTTTATCTTCTCCAGGGCTTTTATAACTGCCATTCTGGTGAAAACAGACTGCAGAGTGAAATAAAACAATGAGTCAAGAACTAAGAAAAGCAAAGAAAGGATATGCCTGAGGAAGAAAAAAGCACTGAAACTTACAATGTGCAGTTCTGCCACTGCTCATTTGGGAGCCCAGGTGCAAATTTGCAAAACGGTTTAAAACCAGAATCCTAAATCCATGAACAGAAACCTGAACCAGCTTCATTTACAGGAGTTAAATGTACCTAAGGCCAGCTTTTATGTCAGTGACAGCAGGCAGGTAGTTCTGCTGAAAATAAGCCTGTTGACTAGGACTCTGTTTCTAAAGTTTAAAAGTTGATTGCCTCTCAGAACTAAGGGCTCTGAACAGTGGGGCTGGGAAGTTCCTCCTGTGGAAAGCCAGCAGCTTCCCATTCCCAAGCTGCAGCAAAAGCAGCAATGCTAGTACAGCAGGAGCTGACTGCCAAGCTCTGTGCACAGCCAGCTGCTGCTGGGCTCACTCCAGTGACAATTTACATTCCTGGGACAGGAGGAGCTGGTGTTGTAACAGCTGAGGTGAAATCCTGCTCTAGGGAGGCTGAGGATAGGAAAAGGTCTCCAAATGAACCTTCAAATCAAGCATGGTCAGGTCTTGATGGATGGAGCCTGCACCCCCTCTCTCCAGAGCCTGCTCCACTCTCAGTTTCGTCAAGGTAAAATGTTTTCTCTTGTGTCTCCTCTGAGCTTCTCATTTCAACACATTACCACTGTGTGTCATCCTTCCATCACGCTCTGTGCAGAACAGCCTGGCTCCCTGCTCTCAATAATCTCTTTTGGCACTAGGAGGAGATTCAGTTGGATCCTCCCCAAAGCCCTCACCAAGAACCTTGAAGAAGTCCAGATTCCCTTGGACTGCCCTGATGGGTGTCTGCTGAATTTCCAATTTCATGATGTCTTTTTTGCAAACTGGATTGGGGATTTGGGGGAAAAAAAAATACTGGGTCACTGGGACAATTCAAATCTTGGCTCCAAAGAGTACCTGGGTGTCTTCAGGAAAGCTGCTCTTTCTCCTTCTAAGCATAAATTAGACATAATAGCACTTCCCTTCCTCATAGAACAGATGAGCAGGAAAGCCCTGAAAGCAGCAGCAGGTTTAAATAACAGAGACAGCACAGAAATTTTCCCTCACAAGCCAGTTTTTATACCACTTCTCTGATTACCACAGCCCTTGAAGCCCAGCTTCTTTGTGAGGACAAACCTCTGACAGCTCTTCAGAGCTGGTATTTTTCTTTAGATTCCCCTACATTTTGTTGCCTGTGTGGATTGAACAGCTAGGCCCTGCTGGTTTAGCTCCTTATGTGGGATTTCCCCCCTTTTAAAGGACAGCCATGCAGCAAGCAGTGAGCTGTAACAGTCCAACCCTGCTAAAAAAATGAGTGGCGTTTATTGGTCAGGTGGAGCAGACTCAGCAGAATTCCAGGGCTGGACTCTGCCTCTGCCAAATGTTGGCAGACTCTTCACCAAAAACAATAAAAGGCCTTGCAATGGCTTCTGACAGGAGTTACTTGTTCTCCCTCTGATCACATCAACTGTCCCACTCGTATCAGTTTCCCTCCAACCGGTTTTTTATCCTTGCATATCCCCTTTTCCATCAGTGGTTGTGTGTGTGTGCTCGGGGTCTGCAACAAGTGGCAAGGTCCCTTTCCTTTCCCCCCCTCTCCAGAGGCAGACAGGATAAAACCATCCTGCAGGTATCCTGGCTTTCATTCAGATCAGAGCACATGAAAACTGCAGTGTGATCATTTCCCTTTTGGCTGCCAAGTCTCATCTTCACAATGTGACTTATCTGAACTGCTTCACCCACAGAGAGCTTGAGGTTCATCTTTCATGCTACTTTTAATGCATGACAATCAAATTCCTAGATCTTAAGGGAGGTATTTACAGAGAACCTGCCTAAAATTACAGCCTTTAGACAGTCTGGAAAACGAACGACCTAAAGAAAAGCACCAAGTTCTTGGTTTTCCTATGCTGAGAATTGTGAAGTGGATAAAAGAGACAACTTTATTTTCAGGCAATTGAAAACCAGAGAGCTTTTTGATGAGGGAAAAGCAGACACTGAGCACTGACTGAATACCCAGGTAAGTTGTAGCCACTGCTGCAAAATTCTGAATGTCAGAGCAGAAATAAAATGACGAGATCTTACCTGTTTGTTCTTTGCTGGTTTGAAACAGTCTGGGCAGGCTGTGGCTCTAAACATAGAAATAAAAATTAGCTGCTTCTCTCACAGAGAAAGAAATAAACAGACAGACTCACAAGCATAGCATGTAAATGATTTTTGTACCCATACATCCAGTGTCTCACTGCCACAGCTTAGCTCAGAGCAGATTTTCAAATTCCCTTTATCCTAAACCATGAATGGTGCAAGATGTGCATAGCTTGATCCAGAGAAATCATGGACAAAGCTCTGCTCTTCTGCTCTGACCAACATCATGTCTCAGATTTGAGATGGGATGGAAAAGCACACAAGTTTAGCTTTCAGTCCTTTCCCATCCTTCTCAATAAAGATCATGATTGATATTTTAAGTTCTAGGCAAGATTTGCTGACACCTTGAATTCTGTACTTGCTGCTCTTAGACAACGGCCATGACAAACCTGAGATTCAAACTGTCCCTTCTGGAGAGGAAAGTTCAATTTCCCACAGAAAAAGTAACCCCAGGTGTTCACCACCACTTGTGCTTTGCCTCTTTGAAAGGAAACTACTGGCTGTTTCACGAAAGTGAAAGCCAAGTCAGTGAAACACCTTTTCTGAGTAGAGGAAGTTGCTGTTCCTATCAGTGCATTTCTATGTATGCAGTCAGAGATGATTTCTGGATTTCTGTGTATGCAGTCAGAGATGTTTCTGATCTCCAACCCAACTTATCATTTCTTGCTCGTGCTTTTCAACACCTCTGTAACTCCTTCAGACTCTAAGGAAGCAGGTTTTGCTGTTTTTACACAAACAGCTTCCCTGGCCAGTCTGTGACCCAGAGCAATGCAAACTCCCTCTTCCAAAATTTCAGTATCACCTTATCCTTAAATATGAATTGCCAAGAGCCAATTCAGTCTTCCATGTCAAACCATGGGTCATTTCAGCACACCCACCTCCACACAACTGTGTAAGAACAGGTGAGAAACTGCAGATGCCATGCTTGGAAACCCAATCCAAAAGCACACCTGGAGTTCTCCAGGTTGAGACAAAGTCTTACTTTGCTTCCACGGAAATCATGACTGTCACTATTCCTGTGATAATTCCCAAATTTACCATATTTACATGAAAACCAAAGCACTGCCTGAGAATGTGCCCAGAGCCAGCCACTCACTCAAGCAGAATGCCTTGGCACCTCAGGAACTACTGTGTAATTAAATGAGCTGATGTGCTGTTACTTCAGAAAGTGTCTCAGACCTTAATTGCTGTTTAAGTATGCTACAAAGAGAAGGCAAATAAAGGGATATTGTCAGGTCACACGGAATAAACCTGAGTAATTGGAGTGTGGAATGGAACTTCTTTACAGCTTTCACCTCCACAGCTGCTCTGCTTGGAGCACTAACACTGGCACCATAACAGGTTCAACAGAAATATTCCTGAAATGCCAGAAAAAGGATGGGAGGATGAGCAGCAAATACCAGTGAAGAGGTTTCGGAGGAAAGAAGTAAAATTAAATAAATTAGAACAAAAAGGTGCAGGATGCAGAAACACTTCAGTTCTTTATAGGATTGCAGGAGCCATTATTTAGAACTGTAGTTTGGCCTTTATTTTATCCCTCTTTTGCCCAGTCTTGAAGAAGCTGGAAAGGAAAGCTGTTCAGCAAACACTGGTAATAATTGTTCCTAACACTGGTTCCATCCGAAACTTCTATTCCCTCATCCCCTGCCTCAAGACAAAAAAAAGATGCAGTTGTGGAAAACCAAGAAGGTGGTGGATTAAGCACTCAAAGATCACTAATTGCTAGAAGAGAAATCAGGAAATAAATAAAGGCTGCAAGAGAAATCTCCAGTCCCAAGAAATAAATTCACGTTTCAGCAGAGACGTCTCTGCTGAACTTCCTTCTGTGTTCAGATTTAACTTGCAGTAGATGCAAATTCACTGAGTGAAACTTTTGATTTTCAGGAAGCATCAACAAACAGGAAGAGTGACCCTAATTTTCCAGAATACACTACAGCTAAATTTTAAGAAATCAGATTAAATGGCAGCTGAATTCACAGAACTATTTTGCTTCTTTATGTACAGCAGGTGCCCTACTGGGCCAGGCCAGAGGCTGTGTGAGCAGCCAGGGAATTTCTGCTTGTTTTCATCAACCAGCTACGTTGGATTAACTCATTTCAAAGCCTTTCCTCCTGTCCACGTGTCCTACAGGAGCAGGAAAACTTAGGCATGACCTCAAAAGATTTCCCCACCTGCAATTACATGGTTCAAGTTTTTAAAAATGATACAAGGAATGACTTTGAGGAGAGCTGAAATTGAAGAACTTATCTGAATGCTCTCCTTCCAGTTCAAATCAGAATTCCAGACGATTTTTCTAATTGGCATTAAAGAACAGAATTAGCTAGAGGTGGTGTAACTTCAAGCTCTTCAACTTCATGTGGATATGAGGAAACCTAGATGCAGGCCACATTCTAGTTTATAAACACTGCATATTGTGCTCTGTAACAAATCCAAACCAACAACGTTGCACAACATTTAGATAAAGATCTTTTGTTACTTGCAGAAAAACTTACAGGAAATGGCACTCCTCATCTGTTTCTGGGTGAGTAAAGACCACACTAACTTCAAATAGACTCTAAATTGAAAAAAAAAGGAAAAAAGAACAAGGAGGCGGTAATAGTTTTTTTAAACACCAGGGAGAATATTCTCAAGCACCCACCCGTATTGCAGTTTTAAGAAAACAGTAGAGACAAAAGAGACAGTAACCCATTTATTTAAGTTCAAAGACATTAAAAGGTGTGCCAGAGCAGCATTTGCCTTTCTGAAGTCACCAATGATGATGTGAGAGCACTTCAGAGTCATGAGTGACCTGCACTGGTCCCATCCTGTGCAGGGCCAAGGCAGAGGCAGACAAGGTTCAAAGCCTATTAGGGTCACTAAACCCCAGAGCTCTCCCAGGAGTGCAATAAAGATAAAAACCCTGCAGTAGTCACCACTGTAAAATTTTGTCAGGGGCTTCCTTTGCAATGCCTGCATGGCCTTGGGGCAAAGGAAGGCAACATGTCCTGGTGGATTGACAGCTAGCCCAGGAACTCCAGTGTAATCTCAGTTCTTCCCCCAATTCCCTCTCTGGCCTTGGGCAAACAACGCTCATTACTTCTGTTACTCAGATACTAGAACACCTCAGGAGGGCTGTTGAAAAGACTGGCTAATATTCAAGTGCCTTGTAGATAAAGGGCACTAGGAAAACAACTTCTGTGGTACGGGGATGTCTGGAGTGGCTCCGTGCCTAAGTGGTGTGGAGCTTGGTTTGTAAGAAGTTTGCTTCTTCCTAGACCATCTTCAGAGTAACTGAGTGGGTTTTTTCTTCACTAAGACAAAAGGGATGCTTTCAATTAGCACTCCTGCAAAAACACAGACTGTAATTGTTATGGAAGCTGACAAATCAACATAAAGACTAAGTGAATCTAGTCCTGGGCTCAGTGCTATGGCTGGTGACAAGTAACACCTACAGACAGCCACGACTGCAGAAAATTTACATTCAAGATGATTCAAGGTGCTTCTGAATTTGGCAACACCTCATTGTCACGTTCAGTCAATGCCTTTCAGAAAGATTTTAAGGATATTGATCAGAATCTGCAAGTTGAAAACAGTTTGAAAAAAAAAACATTTCTATTGCCTACTTAGAGATATTTCAGGTCCCAACAAGCTCATTTCTAGTGTTCATTAAAGTGAACAAGGACCAGTCTTTTCTCTTTTCAGTACATTTCAGAAATCTATTTTATCCACAGAATCTGAACAACTGAGCTCCCAGAGCAGCACCAAGTGTTGGCAGTGACAGGAGAGCAGGAAAGGAATGTGTGAGCTTTCCTCAGCCTCTGCAAAACAGGGATCCTGGAATGGGAGACAACTAGAAAAGCCTCATTAACAAAAGGAGGACAGCAGCACAAGAGATTAGCACAAGCCTGTGGTGGTTTCAGAAGATGCAATGATCTGTGTGTACAAAAATGAACACTGGGCCCCTCAGGACTCTCACTTGGAGATCTCTGGTTAAAAGAACTTCTCTCCAGCTCTTCCCTACAATGAATTTAGGAGCCACTCAACTCGTTTCTCCCTTAATAAGGAAAAAAAGATACATTTTTATTTCCCCACCATGTGTATAAGTGTATAAATACACACACACAAACACGTATCAAAAAAGAAGTGCTATTTATACAAGACCTTTCCATCAGCAGGAACACCCAACTCTTCTGACAACTGGGGATGAATAATCCACTTATAAGCTTCTTTCAGCTGAATGATGTCATCCTCAGGAAAGGGAAGGCCCAGATTTCTGAATCACAAAGAAATAGTAACTTGCAGAGGGGTCTGCCAAAAATAGATACATGACATACAATATTTCAAGAGGAACTTAAGTAACTACTGCCAAGTGAAACAGATTCAATTTTTTCTGGGCACTGAGGAAACTGATGCCAGAGCTTCCTGGGAGATCAAAAGTTGCAAGAGTCATTCCAGAGCCTGCCCAGAGAAAAGCTGACAAAGAGAGATGCATTTCAAACCTCTTGTCTGGGAACTCAGAGAGCAAAAGAGACAAGAAACCCCAAATAAGATCAAACCAGGTAAAAAAGGAAAAAACAAAGCCCACAAAACCCAGCTGCCACCTTATTCTCTGTAAGCATCAGGTAAACTGGACTACAAAATCAACATTTCCATAGAGAAATGGTATCTGTATGAAGAGTTCTTGTCAGACTGACAGCAAAAGCTGTGGCTCACCTCATCTGCTGCTTCACCCCCAGCCAAGCAGCACGCTGCAGGTCACCAGCCATGCCCAGAGAAAAGAGAGGAAAAAATATAAAAGCAAGTGAAATCAAGGCTCAGAACTTCCAACAATCTGAGAGACTCTTTGCAAAAGAAGTGTTTTAAAAACTCATTACTAAAAGGAAGTATCAGGAATTTAGCTTTTGCTTCAGAAGTGGAAAGATGGAATTGGCTGTGAGTTTTTATTTCTAAGACATCACTTTGCCCTTCACCTCAAATCCTATCTGGCTTTAGAAAAAAAAAAAAAGAAAAAAAAAAGAAAAAAAAAAAGAAAAAAAAAAAAAGAGGCATCATTAAACACTTTGAAACTTCCTATTAATACTGTAACTACAAAAAGACACTAAGTCATCAGTTATCTTCCATATAGAAATTTTTAAAAAGTGTCTAAATGAATGGTATCTGAAAACTGTTTGACATAAATTAATAAAACCCCAAATTCAGTTATTATCCATTATTAAAATTTGAAATAAAAAACATACTTTATCTTATGGTAATCACAGAATTGCCCCCTTATTTAAAACACACCACTTAGTTTAGGGGAACAGGCTAAATATGGAAAAGGTGAGGAACAGAAGGAATAATTCTAGAAATCAGAGGGAGCTTTTAGTACAAATGCTCGAGTTCACTAACAATTAGTAAAAAGAGAAAAACTTTTCTCAGAACTTCCTACAATGAGGCACAACATTTTCAGTTTTCTACTAACAACAACTACAAAATACATTACAACAGGCAGGAAACCACTAAGTAATTCAGTCAGTCTGGGTCACTATCCTCACTGAAGATGAATTCCAAAAATCAAGTTGCTTGATTTGAAACCAACACAACGGAACAGTTTTCAGTCTGTAGGCTGCAGACTTTTAAATCCCTTCCCCATCTTTTATTTTTCATATACTTAAAGAATAACCTCCCCCAGACTCTGCTGAAAGAATCATTGTGCATTCTCAAGGAAATAATTCTAAGGAAGAGGTTTGAAAACAGGTCTCAAACTCCAGGAAGCAGGGCCAGCATCACATGGATATCAGAAGGAACCGCATCACAGATCCCTTTTCCATGCTGATAAGGAACTCAATCAACAAAATAAGTCTATTATCCTTCATTTGGTACATCTATAAGAATGAGGGAACCCTAAAAATAGTGCTAGAAATTAAGAGGGAAGAGAAACGGTGGGGAGAGGACACAAACTTCGTTATATCCATGATACACAAACCCACGCACTGCTGAACAAAACAAATGCAGTTGTAGTGATGAAATCCTGTTTACTCAAATCCACTGCAATTCAATATCCTGCATTTGAAGAGAGTGTGAGTAAGGCTGCTTCACTTGAAGTATACTGTAATCCTGTTTGCATAATAACCCAGATAAAATCATAAATAAAAATAGCGTCAATTGAAATTCCTTGAGTGTATCTCTGAACTAGAGGATGTGACAACCACAGAACTGGGACTAGGAAGCTGCATTTGACAAATGCCAATTTACAAGGAAACCTCTCTCATGGCTTGATTTAGAGTACATGCAGCTTGGGAATGTTTGGGATTAAGGGGGAGGGTTATCTCACTCCTCTTCCCTGTTTTCTTGGGATAAAACTACAAAACTTCGGCACAGGAGCAGCTATGCTAAAATGAGACCAGAGGTCAAATTTCATCCCCTCTCTATCTTGACTTCCAAGTTAACAGAGAATTAAAGAAATTACTTTTCCCCTTCAGTTAAGGGGAAACAATAGATGAGGGTACTGCAAGCACAGAAGCCAAAAGATCCCAAATTCCAAACCACATCCAACCACCAAGCCAGCCAAACCCCTCTACTCTCTCCCAGCTGAACATGGAGCAGGGGATCAGATCCCTCTTCCTCGTAATTACTTCATGTTTGTGAAGTGGTTTGAAAATGAAAAATGCTCATTACAGAGCTGAAGCCTGCAGGGCAATGCTCAGCAGCAAATACATCTCTGGAACACACCAGCCCAGGCACTGTATTGATTAGGAGCTGCAGGATATTATTCTGGTGCCATCTGAGGGAGCACAGTGGCAACAGCTGAAATACCAGGCACAACAATGTTTCAGTGCATTAGAAGAGAGCTTGGAGATAGGGAATTCCAGGATGAGGCACAGGCAGCCCCACAGGGAGTAATGACTACAGATGGTATTTTTATCAATGTCCTTGTAGCAAGCACCAGGATGATGGATCATGAGTGAGACCACGGGCAGAGCCAGCAGTCCCCTTTCTGAAGGGCACGACTCACTTCATATTCTAATAGAGCTGTCTGACATAAACTTGGGACTCCTGGATTTATGATTTATTTCAATCAAATCTCCTCCTGGTGGAAGGAGGCAATTGCTTCCTTGCATCACAGATACAAATACTATGCAAATGTAGATTTTATGTCCCGCTCTTTTCCAGCTCCTCTCATACATTTTAGACTTGGCAGGATGACAACTGTCATAATTAAATGAGATGAAGGTAATACTGAAAGGCAGTTTCTGATTTATTTTTTTTGTTGTTGTTAAAAAAGATGATGGGGAAAATCTGTGTGTCACACCAGAGGGCAGTGGGAGAGAGGCTGCCTTTGGGTGTTCTTTGATGATAGGGTTCCATATGTTCTTGTACACAGCAGGTCAAATAATTAAAAGCAGAATTTAACAAATGGCCTCTTTTCAGCACAAAGCATGTTGAGATATTCTGATATCCGACTTAGATATTTTCAGGCGTTTTTACACACTGTATTGCTGCTTTTCTGTGGCTGTGAAACAGGTTCTCACCTATTTATTTTTAAGTGATAAACAGATAGGAGGTAAATAAATCCCCATGATTTTTAAAGTTCTTCCTCCTCCACCACCGCCCCTTCTCACCCCTGCAATTGGAGCAAACAGCTGCTTTAGCATTCCACAAGACTGGAGGCATGGAATAGAAGGGACAGCAGAAACTTCTTAATCCAAAGTCGAACTAAAAGTGCTTCCAAAGGGAACAGCTCCAGTTTTGGAGCTCCCTACTCACTCCTGTCACTCCATCTATTGATCTGTGGGCCCAGAGAACAGCTCTGGCTCCCTCGGCTGTCCCCAGCAGCCCCAGGCAGTGAGGACATCCCTCCCTCACCCGAACTGCAGTGCAACACCACCCTCTACCGAGGCTTCCTGCAAACATCAGCTGCTCTGGGATCCTCGGCTCACTCCAGGCTTGGGGCTGCAGTAAAACCTGGTAAAGCCTGACTGACCTTCATTTGGGGCTTGCCGCAGCATCACAAAGCATCCCAATACTCACCTACCCTCAAAGTGCCCTTTGACAGACCTCAATTGTTGGAAGCATCCAAAACCAAAATGGGAAACTGGGCAGTTCACCAGCCAGAAAGGACAGAGCAAACACAACAATTGTGCTCAGTTTAAGATGGGAAGGAGAGAATCTTGTGCTCCAGAAGATTTAGGAGTGGAATATTTGTTAGCTATGACAGTGGCACTTGCCCAAGATGCCACAACCAACAGCACTAACACCACTACATGTGCACTAGATTATTTACCAAGCTGTGAGGGAGCAGGACAGACCTCACCACAGCTTCACACAGAAATCCAACCATCTACACTTCTTTCTGCCATGTTCACTGAAGCTTCCAGCACCTTTCAACTACAGCAGGCATCTCTTGTACAGATTTACATGTTGCCCTTCAGAACACCACTTGTGCATCAATTTTAGAACAGTACTTTTGCATCATTTTGTATCAGAAAGCAGAGGAAGACTGCAAAATATCTCACAACTAAGTGACTAAGTGCATTTTCCCATCATTTGAAATGCTGAACACTTCAAGAGTTCATCCTCAAATTGCTTCGTTTGCATTCTGCACTACCAATTACCATTTATCCCTGGAAAGGCACCAACTGTGCCAGTTCTATCTTCAAGAAGGTCCACAAAGCAGGGCTGGCATCTGCATCAAAAACAATTCACTGAGGTTTTCAACAAACTCTTTTTAGGTCTTCACATGGAAGGTTAATTCCTGGGCTAACTGAAAACTGAAGTGACCCAGGCTCTTTACTAATTACAATAATACTCACAAGGAAGGGGAGAGCAGACTTCACTTCCAGCATGGGCTTTTGGGTTTTTTTAAATAATAACAATCAAAAATCAAACCACTTCCAGCTCATACATTCCACAGTTACTTTCTTAAATACATATTTAATTATTTAAGTTATATTTAAGTTACTTACCTCCCTGACAGACAGCTGTGGGGGCAGTGACACAGAAAACACAAAACTGATGAACTGGTAGTCAGCAGAATTCACTTTTTGGCACACCTGTAAGAGAAGGAGCTTAATATGAAACCACAGCAATGGGATTGAGATGATAATTTTTGCTATAGAGCAACCACTGTGAATTCATGTCCAACATACAAATCACAGTAATCACTAACAACTTATTGAAATATAAGCCCTTCTGTCTTGTTAAAAAAAGTTACTAGTCAACAGCACCCTTGGTGCTATGAAACATCCAAACTCACTATTTTCAGGCCAGGCCCAACTGTATATTGAAATTTTAAGTGAAATCAGCATCTCAGATAAGGAAATTTATGTATCAAATAATTATGTTTTGTGGTGCTTTAACAAATGCTGTCAGATTTTCCATCGCTACTAAAGAGAGTAGCTTTTAAACAAATCTCAGCAGTGGAGTCTGTAAAAAGATACATATTCTGCCCATGGAAACAAAAAAGAAAGAATTATGTTCTGCAACAACAGAAACTGCATATTATGCTTTCTGTCTATTCCCATTTTTGATACATTCCTGCAATTAAATCAAATCCTTTTCTATCAAAGCTCTGTTAAATATCTCAGATGACAGTGTGAGTTTTCTAGCTCACATTTCAGTTTGTCACACGAGCAATGCAATTGCTCAGGGATGGCATTTGCAAGACTCTGTGCCCACATTCTCTACTAACTCGCATTTTCTCTATTATCCACAATCTGTTGCATCACCAAAATGTTTTCTTCCCCTGTGGCACTTCATAAAGACAGGTTCATGCTGTGTTAGAAACACGTAGTTCAGAGAACAGCACTCGATGACTCCTCATCTTCCTGTCACATAAAAAAGTGAAGAGAGTTCACCAGTTCCACTGAGGTTTTCCTTGAAAGCAGCTGAACCTCAGGTCATCTCCTAAATTAATGTAACCACGTATCTGTTAGTCCTTTTCTTAGGAAAGTGTGCTCCCTGCAGTCATTCCACTGCACCTGCACTGTTATTTTTAAAGAAAGTGCCACTATGACAAAACCTGGGCAAAATTTGGTCCCACCACAGATGCACAGGTGTGCAGACACAGCCTGGAAGCAGGATGGAATAGGATTTTGCCATCTACATTTCAAATCTTCAAAAGAGGCAAATGTTTTGGCTTGTTGCCTGGACTCTTTCTTTCAAAAGAAAGAGAAAACATTTCTTTTGAGAAAACAACAACAAAAAAAACACCCTGCACAGTGTTTTTAGCCATCGGCTCTATCCCGTAGGCCCCAACATATGCAAGCTCCAGAAAAGTACCCCAAAAGGCAAAAACTTTACCTTTTTAACAAAGCCAGCCTCGCAGAACTCCTGGAGAACTCCCAAGCACACGTTGCAAATGTTCCCAGGCAAGCTCTGGGTGGCAGCATTCCCATCATCAGCCGGAGGGAGCTGTGGGATGGCTACGTTGCAGTTCCGGTCACTGGCACCTTCCTCCCCAGGCTCCAGCCTGAGCCTCTTACACGGTGGGTTAGACACATCCAGACAGACTGAGCCTTCTTCCTCATGACTGTTCCTCAGAAACTTCTGCAAGTCCTTCAGCAGCTCCTAACACAAACACAGGAATCACACCTCTGTGATTGTTTGCTCCTCTTTAAAAGACACAGTTCCATAGGGCAGTGCTGTTCCAGTTGAGGCGTAGTGTAGGTAATTAACGACATGGAATGTTGTTAATTAAAGATGTCTTTATACCCAAAGACATCTTTAAGACACAGTTCAACAGCTCCAAGCTGCATTTCTCTCAAAAGAGAAATTTCCAGAGAAAATATTGCTGAATAGACTTGTTTCTCATCCAAGAACCAAAACATTTTCCAGACCTGGCTTGCAGAAAGACATTTATCTTTGCCCCATCACTATTCCATGGAAAGAGACATTTAGTGCTTTCTTGTAATTTAGATTATATCAGAATTTAATTCCTTCAACTCCACTAGCCCAGGAAGAGAGTTGGCCACTATAATAAAAAGAAAAGAGAACAGACACAGGTGGGAGTGAAATTAAACACACAGGGTAAGAACTTTGTGTCAGGAGAGAAACCTCCAAAAATTAGGAATTACCTGCATGTCTCTGATTCCTGGAAGGATCAGAGACAAGACATAGTTCAGGAAGGAGGATTCACTAAAAGGTTTTCAGTAAGGAAGACAGCAGTTACTGTGTTGTTGCAAATCAGAGGAAAATCAGGAAAACAGGCAAAAGGATAAAAAACGACACAATGAATGAACAGTCCTCAGGTAATTGATAAGAAATGGAAAAGGACAGGGAAGAAAGATGTTGAAAATGAATTCTGGAGAGTCTAAACTTGAGCAAAGACAAAACAATCCAGAGAGACACCAGCAGACACAAGCACAAAGACAGGGGATTAGAGCAAGCTAAGTAGGATGTCTGACAACACCATGTTACTCTGATTTATCCTTAACCTTTGCTCTGCAATTCTTCAGTTGCATCCCCCTGCCAATTCTGCAATTCCATGTAAATTCCCTTTACATTAAGGGAAAAAGCACAGTTTTACATAACTCCTTTTCCTTTCAGGCCAAGAGTCCAAGAACACCACACAGGACAAACCTCGTGGGGATGTCTGTAGAGCATCTGTGACCCCACACAGCAGAACCTCAGAACACATCGTGGGCAAGTGCCAGTGCTGAGCAAGAGCTGAATGATGGGCCTGTCCTTCTCTGTCAGTGGAGACATGCTGGGCAGACCTAAAATTCAACACACAGAAGTGAAAAGAAAAGCTCAGAACAAACATAGTTCAGCATTTCAATAACAAAAAGACTCAGCTGAGACTTTAGCTGCACCATATTTAAAGTGACTGGAATTTTAGAGACACATTTCTTTTAAATCACAGGCAGGAGAGAAGGGGAAGACCAAATCAAAAAGACCCCTGACTGGAGGAAAAGCTTCTCCATTTCTCAGGTTTTTCCTAGAAAAACTGAATTCCTTCTGACAAGGGAATGCTGAGTTTTTGCCCAGTTTTATCTTGGATAAAGTACATGACATGCTAATCTTTACTGAAGGAAGGAAGGTGGAGCTAAGACACATTAAGGCAAATTTAAAATGGGAATTCCTCCTAAAATTGCAGTGACTAAAGAATCAGTGTGTTAAAATCACAAGGAAAAAAAAATAAGAGCCTCAAGTCACTCGCTTTTGTTACACAATTTTTTTTAAGATTTATTTCCCTTCTCTATATAGGACTCAAGTTTTTGTGAGAAATCTCACAATGCTTTTTTTCACCCCTAAAATATCATGGCTAATTTGGTTTCCTGTCATTCTCTCTGCCCAGAACTTTAGAAAAGACTGGGTTTTGTTTTTGTTCTTTCAGTGTTTTTGTGGGTTTTTTGCCAAAATTTTGTGAAGTGACAGAACTCAGTAATTTTTTTCAGAAGAAGAGAGATTCCCAGTGAACTGCTCACCCTTACTGGACATCTAGGAAATTTCAGGAGGCAAATAAGGATAACCACAGTCGTTCAGACCAAAGGTTTAATGAGTCCACTGCCACTCAAAGCAGGAATAAATTCAGCAAGGAATTCCACAGTACTAATGAACCACTTGACTTTGCTTTGGGCTGAGCTCCTGTAAGCAACATTTGATGCTCTCCTAGTTCTCGTGTCCCAAGGGATGGGATGTATCCATGTGTTCCATGCCACATCCAATCCTGCTCAGGAGTACCTTGCACAGAAATACTGAAGCCATGGGAAACCTCCACAGCACAGAAAGGTTATTAATTCAATTAATTTCGTTAGCCCTGGATTCGGATGCTTTATGATAAGTTGTAAAAAACCAAGGCTACCTGGAAAACTCCAAAGCTGCTTTTAGAGAGAAAGAGCAAACACGAAAAAACACGCTTTTAGGTAAATGCAACCTCAGTTCATCTCCATGAGACTTAAATACCGGCGCTGTGTGACACGTAACGGCAAAGGTGGCGATATTCCCGACACTTGCTGGCGATGCTGGGGGAGGAATCGAGGCCCCGCTCCGGCCCAGCACCTCAGGGCGGAGCTCAGCACCCCTCACGTCTGAGGGCAGGGGGGCTCGGGACCCCCCTTCCGCCTCCGTTCCCGCTCCATTCGCCTTCCGGCTCTCACTCGCACTCTCATTCCCGCTCACGATCCCACTCCCATTCCCATTCCCGTTCCTATTCCCGCTCCCGGTCCCGCTCACCCCTCACGCAGTGGTCCGCGGACCCCGGCACAGGCTCGCTCAGCAGAGTGGCAGAGCGCATCGCTCGGCCGGCGTGCTGGGGCGCCGCGCCCACAGGGCGGCTGGTGGAATAGCTCGGCGTTCCCGCGTGACGCCTGCCGGCGGGCGGGGCACAGAGAGGTCGAACCCGAACCGAGCGGGGCCGAGTGAGGCCGAGCCGGGGTCGAGCGGAGCCGAGCGGGTGCGATGGCGGCGACGCCGCCGCCCCCCAAGCCTTGGGAGTCCCGGCGGCTGCCGGGCGCCGCGCCCGCCTTCCAGTGAGTGCGGCCGTCCCTCCCCGGGTGTCCCCGCCGCCGAGGCCGAGGGTGTTCTCCCCTTCCCGGCCGGCCGGGCCCGCTGCCCCGGGGCGGGCTCAAAGGTCAGGCCCGGCCAGGGCTGAGCGCGGCCCGGGGCCGCCCCGCACCGTGAGGGGCTTGTGCCGGGCCGGGAGGGCTGGGCCAGGCTGGGCTGGGCTGGGCGTGCGGGGCTGCGGGCTCAAACCCCGCTGGTGTCAGAGGGAAGGGAAAGCTGTGTTGTCACCGGTGGTGAACGAGTTCACAGTTCACTCCTGGGAGCATTCGTAGTCCTCGTCTGGCGGCATTCACAGTCCTCGTCTGTGGCATTCACAGTCCTCGTCTGTGGCATTCTTAGTCCATTCCTGGCGGCTTTTGCAGTCCTTTCCCGGGGCTGTGCAGCTCCGTGAGCCCCCGAGCCTCTGCAGGGCTGGCTGGGGGAGCTGCTGTCACCCGCAGGACTTGGAAAGGATCGCTGTGTGTTGTCGGTGTCCTGTGTGTTCCCGTCTTCTGGGAGCTCTCCCAGAAAACCCAGCCCGCTCGTGGGGAAGGATGCACAGAGAGCGTTTGTAAGCTCCTTATTTTTAATGGAAAGTCAAGGAAGGCTCGCTAGGTTGCTAAATGCTCATCTTGTTTTTCACTGGGTGCTGGCGATTGCAGCTGGAGGGAGCTGAAACTGGGCGAAAGATTGGCCCGAAACTAAACATTGAGCAGAAAGTTCGCTGTGTTTTCTGCAGCGTGCAGAGCCAGCAGTTTGGTGTTGGTTTTTCATTCTGGGTTTGTTTACCCCATTTTAAATGGCTTCAGGCAGCTTTGAAGTGGGGTGTCCCAAGTTGGCTGCTGGACAGGAGACTGTAATGTGACTAACCGAATTACAGCAGCTCTGTTGGCTGGGGTAATAACCTATTTTTCCTCATGTTTTCAACTGCTGAAAGAGTTACAGTCTGCAGTGGAAAAAGCAGCAGTGTAAAGATACAAATATTATTCTTTGCTGTGGAAACCTTTAAGTTTTGCTGAGAAGCTGTTCCCTACCTTGTATGGAAATAGTACAGCAAGCAGCAGCTCCATAGCAATTCCAGTTTGACTTCCTTCTTTTTTTTGTGGACTGCAGAAGTGGGAAGTCATGGGACGAGGCAGTAAGCATGGAAAATAAAATGTTTGACTTTTGGGGTGATGATGTGTGAATGAAACACATTTTTATTGGCAGGACTGGCAGAAGTTGGACAGAAAGCTGCTTGACAGAATTCAAATGCCAGTCGAGTACTTCCAGAGTTTTGTTACAAAGGGCATTGATAACACAATTTAAACTTATGGGCATTCAAAGGAAAATTAAAAATACTAAATTAAGACCTCTCTCTGCCAACACTCCTCAGCAGTAGATTCACCCTTTGACAACGTGCACAGGGGTAATCAGGTAGTTTGGGTAGAGAGGGAAATTGGGGTCCCCAAACAAAGCCCTTGCACATATTGTTGCATAATTACTTAGATTCTTAATTAGGTCATATCACCCTGTAAGAGTGGATTCAGAGGAGCTCTCAAGCTTTCTTCTTGCTGTATCATTGGCTCATTGTGTAGAAAAGCTGGGAACAAGGGTTGGAAATAAAGCTTTTAGACTGGTAAGTTCACAAGAGTTTGTGTTAGGGCGTGTGAGAGGGTTTCATGTGCAGAAGAATGACCTGGGTGTTAAAGCAGCAGGTTTGATGGCTCTGGGTTGTGTATTTCATGTGTTGATACGTTAAACACACAATAAATGATAGAATAAATAGACCAAGTTTTTCCATGTTTACATTCCAGCTTCATGTTTACACTGAATATCTGATTATGGGGTTTTATTCCCTTGAAGGTTCTGTGTTTCTTGTCCAGATTTTTTATGCTGTTCAGCGTACTGAGTGTTGGGCTCCCATGTTCCCTATCCCTGCACTGCTGGAACTCTCTGTGGTGTTTATGCAGTTAGCCAAGGGCTCTGTGGAAAGGAAAACTTAAACTTTGGGTGCTGATCTTGATTCTCTGAATCTCTTTAGGTCTGCTGACCTGGGCGACAACCTGCTGACCAGGCCGGGGCAGCCCGCGGTGGCGCGAATCCCTCCGCCCATTTTGCCGAGGCCGTCCCAGCAAACGACGAGCAGCAGCCTGAGCGCCTTCAGGCCGGCCTACAGCAGCTCCTTCTCCCCGGGCTACGGCTCCTATGGCACCTCCTTCTACGGAAGCTACAGCCCCTACAGCTACGGCTACGGCGGGCTGGGCTATAACCGCTTCTGCGCCGAGGGCATCCCCCCCAGCAGGTTTGTGCAGCAGGCCGAGGAGAGCAGCAGGGGGGCCTTCCAGTCCATCGAGAGCATCGTGCACGCCTTCGCCTCCGTCAGCATGATGATGGACGCCACCTTCTCGGCCGTCTACAACAGCTTCAGGGCCGTGCTGGACGTGGCCAACCACTTCTCCCGCCTCAAGGTCCACTTCACCAAGGTGTTTTCGGCTTTTGCCCTAGTGAGGACTGTCAGGTACCTCTACCAGCGCCTGCAGCGCCTGCTGGGCCTGCGGCAGAGCTGTGAGAACGAGGATTTGTGGGCTGAGAGCGAGGGCAAAGTGGCTCGTGCCGGCTTTGAAGACAAGGTGGCTAACTCTGCAAAGTCCTGGCCCATTTTCTTGTTCTTTGCTGTTATATTGGGAGGCCCCTACCTGATTTGGAAGCTGCTTTCTACACACAGTGATGAAGAAGCAGGTAAAGATGAGAAGTGCAGTGTGTATTGTTCCTTTTGTTGTTGCCTGTATAGTGATTAATCTCACACTACAGCAGTAGTAATTAATAGATACTGGGGCACAGTACTGAATTTTAAGCATGTGATGCAAGTGACAGCCTGCTTAAATAACTCCTTGTTAAGATGTGGTTTCCTGCTGAAGCTTTCTGTGATTCCAGAATCATGGTTCCTCTCAATTTTTCATTCTTTCCTATTAGATGTGGTAGTTTGATTTGGGTGGGACAAGTATTAGTTGAATTTACTCAGCAAATCTTGCTTTTCATGTTACTTCTGTCACTCCTGTATTGGAAAAGTGTTAGCAAGGAAGTTAAAATATTTTCTTCACCAAGCTTTGTAACTGAAAGCAGATGAACTTGTGATTTGTGTTTGAAAACAGTGTCTAGTAACTGGGCGAGTGGAGAAGATGACCATGTGGTTGGAAGAGCAGAGTATGATTTCAATGCTCTTTCAGAAGAAGAAATTTCTTTCCGTGCTGGTGACATGCTGAGATTAGCACCCAAAGGTAAACTTTGGATTTTCTGTTTATTTTCTCACCACACGTGAAGTAAGTTATAGTGGAAGAGTCTGAAAATTGAAACAAAAAAGCCCCCAAACCACCTAATTAACCAAATTCCTCATCCACACCAATTTTTACTTCCTGTTAAGTGGTTACTTGCATTCCTATAAAACTTACAGAGTAGTTTTGTCCAATTTTGTTGAATTGTCTTGTAACTTGATGCATTTACATTCTTTGTTTCAGAACAACAACCCAAGATCCGTGGTTGGCTTCTGGCTAGTTACGATGGCCAAACAACAGGACTTGTGCCAGCTAATTACATCAAAATCCTGGGCAAAAGGAGAGGTAGGAGAACAGCAGACCTGGAAAGGGCTCCAGAGCAGCGGCCAGCCTTTCCCAACACAGCTGTCCGAGGAGCTCCTGCTGCTGTGACTTTAGGGGAGCAGGAGGCTGCCTTTGAAACTGTTTTTGCTGGAAGCAGCAAAGCTCCAGCTGCGTCGGACTCCGCTGTGGCTGGCGGGGAGAAGCAGGAACTCTGATGCACTTGGATCAACCAAGCAGCTGAACTGTGCTTTAACCGCTTAGGGTTTGTTGAAAATCTGGTTTGTAGTGGAGCACTGGTGGGTCTGTACCAGTTATTGCTGCTACTGGCTGGTGAAGGGATGGAGAAATGATTGCTCAAATTAGTGGTATTTATTTTTGACTCACCTAAGGCTGTACGTCAGTGATTCTACCCACCCACCTGGCAGCCACTCTGAGATCTTGAGATAGGAGAAGTGAGGCATTTATAAAAAAGCAAACAAAGGAAAAAAGAAATTGGGACTGCCATTCTTGTTTAGGAGACAAATTAACACCCAGTCTTCATAGGAGTATGGAGCCTCTTCAATAGATGTGCAAAGGGAGGATTGATTTCTGTCAGATGTCCTCCAAAACCTCACACTCAGGACCATAAAGGAGTAGTGGCACATTGTCTCCCTCTGAAAGGAGGGAGGGTTGCAGGAGATGCACACAACTGAATAGTTAGAAGGTTTAAGTTGCTTTTCCTAAGAAGTAGGGTTCTGTCATAAAGGACAGCTCTTAGGCAAAGAGGGACTTGGAGGAAGGGAGGAGAAATAGAGTTTGCAAAGGGAGAGCAGTGGGGCATCACCAGTAGTTCCAAGCAGTTTTGTTTTGTTTATTAAAAGGACCTTAGAATAAAGAGTATTCTGCAGTCAGGCACTCATCAGTTGTTACTCCCTTAACTAACTTTGCTAATCACTCAGCCATTTTGTGTTGTAGCCTGTTAGCTGCCTATCCTATCAGCTACCATCTGCATCTCAACTGATTTCTGTCCTTTATCAATTTCATATGAGTGTCAAAATATCTATCCTGTGTTTTTGAGCAGTAGGAAGGCCTTGAGTTGGGGGAAGATGAAAGTAATTGGAGCATCAAAGAAAAAGTAATGTTTCTTGCTTAATTGTCTCAGTTAGAGAAGGCCTTGGAGTTGGACAAATTTTTTATGCTGCCTTTCAGGTGGTAAATTTTGCATCTGCCCATAAAATTTGAGGGCTCCAGTTTATCAAAAGCCATAAAAATATTAAGACTCTTCAGAGTATTTTCTTCATGTGGGTGTTTGAGAATTCTGTCTTGAAATACTGTCTTGGTTTTTTTGTTAAATGAAGCAAAGATAATTAAAACTTTTTTTTTTCCCTTGTAAAATGTATGTATAACATGTTGAACTTCTAAAGGTTGCATCAGTGGATTAAATAACCAAGTTTGTCTTAATCATTAAAATAGCTGTTTTATTTTAAAGTTTCTTGAAAATATAAGTAGGGCACCAGCCTTTGCTCAATTGATTGAGTAGTTTCAGTTTGACCGTTCCTACAGGGATCTTCAACACCCAGTATGTGTTACCAAAGCTTTCAGTATTTGTATTTTAATTGCATTTGCTGCCCTTGGGCTCTTAGAAGTCTATTCAACACAACAAAACTCTAAAAAAACCTGAAATGAGCACAGTTTTATTGAGGTAGAGTGGCTGAAAAGACAAATATTATGCTGGAACCTTGATTGTAAAATAATCCCTGAATGCCTGTTGTTAATAAATAGAACATGATTTTAAGTGGTTGTTCTCAGGTATTGGGAGATGGTGGTTAGAATAATTTATAGTAAATTGTTAGATTTTCAAGTGCAGATGTAAAGGAAAAAGTAGTTAAAGGGCACATGAAAACCTTGGGGTTTAACACAAAACATGTTCCTGAAACATTGCCCTGTGTACCAGGGCATAGAAGAAAATGATGTGTATTTGAAAATTATATCTGTTGTTGAAAAAAAAAAAAAAGTGAAATCTAAAACACAGAGAGGCAAAAGGGGGGAGGGGTGTATCAAGTGTTCAGTTCTGTGTGCAGAGTGTCCCTGGAGGGAATTAATTTACTGTTCTGAGATGTAATTAATGGACTATCAGCCTCCCCTGTCAGTGAAAGATTTCAATCAGAGGAAGGGTCTTTAAATGAATGAATAAATAAACCCCAAAGTTTGTTTTGTTTTTTTTTCTTTTTGCAAGAGTATCCATTCAGGTAATTTTTTTTTCTGGCTATTAGATTTTTTTTTTCCGTTTTCTGGCTCAGAACAAGTTGAGAAGACAATGCCGTGATGCTTGTTGGAATGTTTTAAGTCTTATTTTTAGAAAGATAAATTTAATTTCACTTTCAGGTCTTACTATTTTGACAACAATTCATTTAGTAGGAAGATAGGTTATTCTTACCCGAGTTGTCTTTATATTTGTTTGACTTAGCCTACAAGTCACTATTGTATGTGTTAAATTTCAACAAGAATTTTGATCCTTTTAATCTCACAATTATCTTAATTGGAAAAGAAGGCTCTGAGGAAATGAAGTCAGTTATTTAACTCACAATTAATTGTACTGATTGCAGAAGGGTATTAAAGTTCATTGGAGTCAAATAGACACTACAATACACTGTCTGTTTCTGTCTGTGTTTCAGGCTACAGAAAAAAGACCTAAATGAGCACTGGGTGGAAAGGGAGGCTGGTGGACAGACTGCTCAAGACTTGCACAACTTTAGGAAGGGGAGGAGACCTAGAGGAGCAGGTGTGGCTGCAACAGGAGAGTAGAAAAGGAGATCAGAAAAGTTGTTGAAATACTGCTTAAGCTAAGCATTGGGCAAGGAGCTCTTATTTTGAGGTCTGTACATACTAATAACTTTGCTATTCTTTGGAATTATTTATATAGCTGTAGCAGAGCTAGAAGTCTGTTACAGAACTTTGACATCTGTTTATATAAGATTTTAGTTTATTCTTACTTAAATCTTACTGATACTGTTGAGTAGATCAACCATTTTCTGCTGGAATATGTGAGCTGCTGACAGATGCCACTGCTGAGTGGTTCTTGGGGTGCAAACAGAACATGAACATGCACAGGGTCAGAGCTTTGTTCAGCTTTCTGAATAATAAATTTAAAATCCTCTGTCTGGTAGAAGTAAATTGGCCACTTTGCACAGGTTCAAAAACTCTTGTGTGGAATTAGGGTCCATCTGAGATATTAAGGTTGTTCTGACTCACTTGGTGGTCTTGGTGGAATTTGCTACTGAGCTAAATACAAGGCAAATGTAGTTTCTTAGAAATCTCATCTGCTGGTAATGAAAACCTTCCAGAAGAGGTGCAAACTTGGAAACCAGCACAGGGATTTCTTGACAGACCGGTGCAGAAATACTCATGTGTGCAATCATAGCAGAACTGTACTCATTTTACAAAACATAACAGAGAAGTTATCTTCTTATGTAACTCCTTCCAGATTTTTATCCGTGCAGGTGTGGCCCAAGTGTTGAGATTGGTGAACATTTTTGGGCTGTAAAGAAAAGTAGTAATTGTGTGTGCCCACAGGTGATGAGACACATCCTGTTCTCTTCTCCTCATGTCTTGGACTGGTTCCTTTGCAGAGAAATTGGAAGCAGCTTTGGGCTGATAAATCTGTCCCCTGAGTTCTGTGGCCATGTAGAGCTCAGCCTTTGGACAGATGGATAATCCCTCCTTGGAGCAAGTGTACTGGTGTAACTGGTTTGACTGGTGACAGAGGCATGACGTCAGTGCAGGGCACACCTGGCTCCTTCTTACCTGCTTTGAGCAATTCCCTGAATTTCACAATAGTCACAAAAACTATCAGACTCCAGCAAGTGACAGGGATTATTTATGCTGTCAGAGTATAAACACAGTCTTGTGGTTTTAGAAATGAAAACTATAAAGAGACAGTTCTACTACCTTTGAATTATTGTAACTGATCTAGCACAGGCTCTAGAACAGCAAATATGTAAAATTTAAGATAGTGATTTTTTGTTTATTCTCAAATACTGATTTTTTTTTTTCTTATTTGAAAAAATAAACAGGAGTGGGAACTGAACTTCTGCCTGTCAGCACAGATTAATGAAAAAAACATGTTCCTTTTCTCTTGACATACCATCAAATTTCCATTCATCATGAAATATGTGGATGCCATCAAAATGCAGCAATATTCCAGCCTTAGTTTATTCTGTGGGTGGCTGTCGGGTGGTATGAAATCGGTGTGTTTTGCTTTCCCTGAGACCTAAAGGAAGCTTTCAGACTGACTTAGAGAATGTAGATTTCAGATACTTCTCTAGACTGGTGGAATCTTTTTTTTTTCCTGAATTTTTCTGTGCTTTTTTTTTTTTTTTTTTTTTTTTTTTTCATTCTCTGTCCTCATTGTACTATTCCAGAGTTTACAGGTGGGGTTTTTGAAAAGAAAATTATTAATATCCCTGATTTTTGCCAAACTACCACGAAGGAACAGAAGTTACTCAGAGGGATTGGGAAGGATTGTTATGTGGGAAATGGGGATCTGGGGCTGGTCTTTATCAGCCGCGGGTGGCTTCCCACAGGAAGTAATTTTAAAATGTTTGGGAATACTTGATACAGTAGGAATCAAACTGTGTGGGTGAAATAACAGGATTGGGACTGTCTGAGCCTTTGCAGAGTAACTCTGGTGAACCACTCCCAGTGCCTGGGCTGTTCTGTGCAATTAGCTCTAATTTCAATGCTCTCCTATTGGTTCTTTATGGCCAACAGTGTATGGAATATATTTACATGAGCTGAAAACCTGGGAAAAGCTTACTGAGGCTCGTCTTTGGTAGGAGCACGGAGCGCATTAACACATGGCTGCTTAATTAATTAGCTGTACTTACATCGCGAGCCTAATTCTAGTGTCTGGTACATTATTTTGGGGGGCAGTAAGAACTTCTCGCGGCCGGGCTTTTCCTTCCCTGCGGGGGGGTTCCGGCGGGCGGGAGCGCTGCGGTCACTTTGTGTCTGCGGAAAGCCGAGTCACTGCCGCGGGCTCTGCTCGGAAAACTGAGCCGGGCGCCATGGGCACGCAGCAGCGGAGGGAGAGGGGCGCCGTGTCGTCACGTTGTGGCACCCTCCCCCCCCGCGCGGCGAGTGGGACCGAAAGAGCTTGTCCTGGGCGTGCCGTGACGTCACGGTGACGCACGCGGGGCGGGGCGTTGCCGGGGCGACCGGACGCCGCGCGCAGGGCGGGAGGCGCCGCCGCCGCCGCTGCACTGCGGCAAGGCGGGGCCGCTGCGCGCCCGGGGCGGGAGCGCTTCGCGCCGCTCCATTGGCTGCGCCCGGCGCGAGGGGGCGGGGCCTCGTCACCCGCCCCGCACCCATTGGCCGGGGCCGCCCCCCCTCGCGGAGTTCCCTCCCCTCCCCTGAGGGTCGGGCCGGACGGCGCCGGCAGATGAGGGCGCGGCGGGCGCGGTGCGAGTGGCCGAGGGCGCCCCTTCTTCCTCCCTGGAGCCGAGCCCCCGTCCCTCCGCTGCCCCGGCACGTCCCCCGAAGGAGCCCCTGCCCGTCCTGTCCCGTCCCGCTGGCCTGGGAACCGCCAGGTAAACCCGGGAGGGGTCCCGGCGGAGAGCGCCCGAGGGGGGCCGGCGGGGTCCCCGCTCTGAGGCTGCTGCACTTGTAGGGTATCTTAGACTGGGTCTTTTTTTTTTTTTTTTTTTTTTTTTTTTTTTTTTTTTTTAACTTTAACGCTTTATAGTTTTTAATGCTGGCTGGTACGTGGGGAAGCTACAAAGTTGCTGTTGTTCCTCTCCCGCGGCTCATTTTGCACCATCACTTCCTTGCGTTCGGGGCTGTGGATGGAAAACCTCGTGCCCATCCCACCATCTTCACCTTCCCTCAGGCCCTGCGCAGGCAAGGGGCGGTAATCCTTCATTTCTACGTTAGTGATTTGCTCTAAATCATAAAAAAGTCTAATCAGATCGTGCGTTTCCACAATGAATTCACTCTTAGGAATCCTTTTTACCGCTTTATTTGGAATTCTGAGTATGGATAGGAATTCCTGTTCGCACGTCTCTTTCTGTGTTATGCGTCTCAAAGAGTTGTTCAGAGTTTAATAATTTGGAAACTTTTTTTTCCCCCTCCAATTTTCATAGTTGAAGAAGGGGGTTAACTTGAGCTTTCCTTGCAGTAGCAGAGCGGAGAACTGTAGAAGTTGCTTTTTCTCTTTAAGAATGTGATTTATTACAGGCTTTATGTTGCTGCTTTTAGAGAGTTCTTGCACGAGACAGAATCTTGCACACGTGTCTTTATATTTCCAACAGGGTTTCCTAAAGGACGAAAAGGCAAATATTGCATGTCACATATAAAGCTACAAAAGAGGAGTCCCGTGTTCTTTCTAGAATATAAATAAAAATACTTTTGTATGCCTGTAATTAAGTCTCCTCCTTCATTTGTCTTTGCAGTGATAAGCATTTACAGAACTGCCTTTTGATGCGCAGAGTAAGCAAATTAAGGGACCTGTATGAGAGACAAAGACTTGATTCTCTCTGAATGTGTCATCACGTTTTAGAGCACCTGTCATCCTTTCATGGTCCACAGGGCTGATATGTAGTAAACTTGTTACCACTGAAGCACTCAGATTTTTTTTTTCCCTGTAAATTACAGACTCCTGTTTTTTCACAAAATAAAAGGTTTTCCTTCTCTCTTCCTTTCTTTGATTGCCCAGTGTAACCATCCCATAGCACTAGCCCTCAGAAGGGTGATTTATGGAATATTGACACTGTTGGTAATTTTACTCACATTAAGCCTATTTTATGGTGGGAAACCAGGGGGATTATAATACTCCATCATTTACTTATCTCATCCAAACATATTTTTAAACCATGTGTGTGAGCTGGCAGGAGAAGTCCGCTCAGTGTTGTTTCATAACTGCTGGGCTTTGCCACCAGTGCTGACCCGTTCTGGCCTGGTTATTTCTCCTCCTCCTGAGAGCAGAAACAGGAGAGGTTCAGGGGCTGAAATGTGATTGCTGCTGACATCTGTCTGCACACTGACAGAGAGGAGTCTCCAGCACAGAATCACCACAGTGACACTGCTTGGAAGTGCTCTCAGGGTGAGGGATAAGGACACGGTGACTTTGGGGGCTGATCCACTTTTACCTGATTGTGGCATCTATTTTACTTGGAATTTTGGGCTTGTGTTGTCTGTGAGGACCTTTATTTTTTAGAACAGGCTATTTGGCATGTCTTGCAGCGGATTTAATTTAGATAGAATTGCTACAATGGTATGGAATTTTCTATAGGACTTCTGTTTTGTGGCTTTTTTTCTTTTTAAATCTCATGACTGTGGGAAACCAAAGAATTCTCTCGGTGAGTTCTGGGGTTTTTTTTCCTTCTGATTTAATTCAGCTACTCTTTTGAGAGGATGAAAGCTTACAGTTACCTGCTGCTGTGATTTCTGCTTCTACCAACAAAACAAGCAGAAAAAAGGGCTGGGACAGCTTCTATAGAGGGAAAAAAGTCAGAGCTATTTTGTGTATTTTAAGCATCTTTTCTTTTAGAAAGAAGGTGGTGCAAAAGGAACATCTATGTATAGTATGCTTTTAGTAACAAGTTATCAGGTCTTATCTAGGTGTATTTTCTCTCAAATTCCCTATAATTCTTGCTTTATAAGTCAAAAATTTGCTTGTGGCCTTAAAGTTCTTTTATTAAGTATTTCTAAGTCCCTCCTGAGTTCTTTGGCCATGTGTCACTTGAACATGAAAGTCTCCATTAATGCCTGCAGTTCTTTCCCAGCATAAACTAAATCAGTACTTTGAACTTTTACTCTGTTCCCTGTTTGTTATACACAAAATCAATTTGGAAAAAGAAGAAAACCTGAATATAATCCTGTTTTATAAAGTGTTTTCTGCTGTCCTTATATGCTTTGTTCTGGTGTTCAGCTTGAAGCTGAAGAGTAAGAGGTTTTTGTAATTGTTCATCCTGGCTAATAAGGAGTTGGGAATGTCAGGTGTTTGGGATGAGAGTTGAACGAGATTCCAGTGCTGTTTCCTGGCTCCTAAATGTTGATGGCCCTTAAATTGGTGTCCTGTCTTGGCTTCTAAATAATGGTAGTCAGGTGTGCTGAGAGAGAGGCCAGCAAAGCTGAGAGTAGGTAGTTTGTGAGAACAGACAACTGTATTTGAATATAAGTAAATTTACATTAAAATGCCCATCTGTAAGTTAAGCAGTTTATTCTGAGATTTCTGGAAGCCTTTCTCTTGTATTAGAGGCCTCAGAGGTGTGATTTCCCCTCTGGAAAGAGGCAGCTCAGAGCAGTGGGGGATAATACCTGCTGCTCTTGGGTTGGGTGTGTTTTGCATGTCTGCTTCTCCCTCAGGGTTTTGAGTATATGTAAATTTTGTTCAAAAAAGCCACAGTACTTGACTTTAATGCTGTGGTAAACACTTCTCCCAGTAATTTATGGAGTGCTGCAGGTAAAGTAGATCAAGCTTTAGTAAACCATGCAGTGAGACTTGCTAAAAACTCTTTCTCTTCTAGGCTTAAGTAGCCAAAGATGAGTCGTGGATTCTCAGAAAACAATAACTTCCCCTATGACAACAACCAGATGGTTTTGGATATGATCCTGTGTTCCCTAATTGGTGTTCCTCAGCCTATCAACTGGGACAGTGTGGCAAGGCTGGTTCCAAGATATACATCCAAAGAAGTGAGTTCACTAATGAAAGAATTTGTATGCTCTAAGCAATGCTTTATGGAGAAGAAAACATTTCAGGGAGGAGGGAGGGAAATTGAAATTAAGGTTTTTCGGGTTTTTTACCTAAAGTAATTTGCACCTAATTGAAAATGTTAAATGAGCAGTAGATTGAAAAGAGGTGAGGGGATTTTGTTTTATTTCTACAGAACCTGAGTGTTTAAATTGAGAAATACATTCTCCAGTGTACTTTGTTAGAACTTATACAGAATAAGAATTAAAGTTTCTGGAAAGGAAAAATTAAAAAGTTGAATTTAAGAAAGGTAGCTGTGCTACTGCATTCCATACTCCATAGCTAAGACTTAGATGGAAAGAATGCCATACCCACTAACCCTGTAGTATCCTTACCAGGGAACCTAATAACTCTCTACTCTATACTTGCCGTAACAACTCTAAACAAGGAGGGGCTGCAGATCTCTATTAGGTAAAGAGTGCAGTTGCTTCTTTGTTGATCCTACAAGATGTGGATTTTTCTTTCTCTGGTTGGAATAGATCTGGAAGAACCTCTGTATACTTACTTCTCTTTCTGGATTGCTGAATTTCCTGATGAAATGCTCTTGGTTTTGTTTTTTTTGTTGTTGTTGTTTTTGGTTTTGGGTGGTTTTTTTAGTAATAATTTTGACTTTTTGATTTCTGAGAGGCTGTAAGCTAAGAAAAGAAAAATGTCTTTTACCCTTGTGATTCAGCAAAGCTGAAAGAAAAGCCAGTGGTCTTGACTTTCTTGCAAACCTAATCAAGTGTGTCAGCTCACATTTATAGCAGTGCTATTGGGTGGTGCTGTAACCTTGTATTTAGAACATAAAAATGAAGGATTGGGTGTAGAAGCTTCTGTGGCATGTTACTGCCTTTCAAGAATGCTTGGGGATGTCTCTACTGGTCACCTTTCAATGTGCAGACAGCACTGTGCTTGTTAAGCAACTAAAATAACAACATCAGTGAGCCCTCTCCTCATATTAATTCATAGGATTAATTAGTGCGTGTCTGACTACTCTGTTTTTAAAGAACTAAATGTCACAAATATGTGGAGTCCCCGTTTAAGGCAGTGACACAAAAGTACAGATGTCCCTTTATTTATCTCCTGTATGTGTGTGACAGGCATCACAAGTTTGAGAAAATGAATATCGGAAGGATGGCCCTGTGTGCCCCTGGCCCAAAGGGGCACTGCCACCAAGCAGTGTCTGTTAACTCAACCCCAAATAAATAAATAAAAACAGCTCTCAATGGAGCCCAACACCTGTGTCACAGAAGGAGCACCTGTAGAATTTAAGTAGATTTATTTGTATGTGCAAGTTACCTCTGTGTAGGACTTTGCTGAACCAAACCTATTTGTTAGGATTGTGTTGGTACAAATTTATAAAATGGAAAGACTGTCTAGTTCCTCAAAACAGGGAATGAGAAGTTTATAGAATTGCAGTAGAAAGCAGCAGTCCCTTTTGTCCATGTTGGAATGGAGGTCATAAACTAAAATAATAATAATTGTGAGTTGGTTTCTATAGCCACCCTTAATAACATTTGACCATGTTTATAGTAAAATAACTAGTTACAAAGCGAGAATTCAAACTATCCCCGTAACTTTGAAAACTGGGCTCAAAATCACAGAGTTTCAGGAAATGAAAGTTGAAACAGGTTCTACTTAATTTTTTTCTCTCTGTGTTAGAATATATAATTATGGTAGCTATTATTTTACTGTGTTTTTATATACTGGTACCACTAACTACATAGGAAGCATTTATGAGTTTGATATCAGTAACTATTCCCGTGCAAAAATGTGCAATACAGTGTCCATCAAATCACAGTTATTAAAAATGTGCTGAAAGCTACTGCTTCATTGTCCTATCATTTAATCTTGTGACAGTGTGCAAAAAGGTTTGATGAACTAAAAAGCAGTGGAAGTTCACCTGTTGACAACCAATATAATTCCCTGATGGCTGCTGGTGGGAGTCCTGTGGAATCTTTAGCTACGTACATCAAATCCTCCTTGCTCGATTCACAGACAGAGTTTCAGGAGCCTGCTATTGGGCAGGATTCCATTACTATAACTGGTATGTCTTCAGTCATTCTGAAATATATTGGCTTTCATAATCAGTATGTGCATGCTTTTGTCCTGAGTGGTTAAGTCCACCCAGGGATAACAGTCATTCATCCTTGGAGAGTTAAGTATGGATTTAATGCATACGACAAGGCACTTGCCATTAGTTTAGTTTAAGAATCAATGTTTGCTTGGGTATTTTTGGTAACTTGTCCTTCCAAGAGGCATAAATCCTTCTGCTGAATTCTGTTTAGCATTTTTGGTGGTGTGCTATTAACCCTACAGCCATTTGAAGTCACGTTAAGCAGCGTTATTAAAATAACTGGAGAATATTGTGAGGAAAAGCTGCAGGAAGCTGAGGAGGTGATCCCTCAAAGGCAAACCTTCCTCTCCCAGCTGCAAGCCCTGTGTTTGCCATGGATGGGTACAGAGCAAAATGTAGCTAATTTTTGCTTCAAGACAGTCTTGATAAGACATAAAATGTGTCTTAGTCAATTACATGTCCCAGTAATTATTGGGCAGAAGAGGACCAAACCCAATAGTTGTAAATTCAATCATAGCACAATTAAATATTGTTAACAATTCCTTTGGTATTACTTCTGTCAGAAGTTGTAATTAAATTTGTGAGTGTTATTCTCTGATTTTCAGTACAGAGATGTTCCAGTGACTTTAGAAGTTGGTAAATTTGTTTGCATGAGAAATTTGCTTCAGTGATGAATAAGTAATTTCTGTGTTAAAACTTAAGATGACAGTGAAGTGTTTAAACATGTTCTCTGTTAAAATGTCCTTCACTGCAGCTTTCACTGTCCTCTTTGCAGCAGAAGAGCAGCTGTTTGAACTTTGAATAAAGCATTTTTAATAATTCTAATCAAGGGATGATACTGGAAAACTGTATATGGAGTGTCAAGACTGAAAGTTCTTCCCATCGGCTTTCAACTTTAGGGTTCCATGCCTGATGTGGGATAAATGCTGCTGGCACCCACAGGTCCCTGTTTACAGGATTAGCAGCTTCCCAGAAGGCAGTTAACGAGCTAACTCTGCTTCTAGAATGCCTTAGACAATTAGTGCATGTTTTCTTTTTAACAGGGTAATACATGTAATGAGTATTAATACAGTTAAGTACAGTAATGTAATGTTATTTTCAACAAGATCCCAGCCTGAGATTATTCTCTGTTTTCTTTGTGACTTTGGATAAATCATTTGCCCTGTTTGAGTGTAATTTGTTGATATGGAATTAGAGTGATTAATCTTTTTTTCTCACGGGTTTGGGTGAACTCACCTTAGTATTTGCTTCATTTCTACATTTCAGAATTGGGGATTTGAGTCAATCCTATTTGGAAATGTTTTTTGTTTAATTAATTGCTTCCTAGTGTATTTAGTCATATTAGCTTATTGCCAGGATCAAGAATTTTGGGCCTGTTTGCATTTGTTTGTAGTCATGAGTTACAGCAAGAAAAAGCAAATCAGACCATACTCATTCTGAGCTGGATTCTGGTTTTGGCTGAGTTATAAAAGCTTTATTACTTTCTTTATTGCTAATTATAAGGGAAACTGCTGGTAAGTCCCTCTGATTGCATCTCATGACAGTGAACAAGCACAGAGGATAGCCTTTTACCCAAAGTATTTGTTACAAGGTTTCAAAAGTTAATCAATTTGTAAGCTTTGGCTGGGAGGAAAAAAAGGTAGGAAGAAATGTATGGTGAAGTTCAGATGTCCCCGTTAATTTGGCTGTGTTGCATATTCTTGTTGTCAACATTATTGCCTTCAATAAATCACCGTGTTCACAATGAACTTGTTAATATGCTTGCAGGCAGAACTCTTTCATACCACATATTTCCACAGTCCCTTCTTTTAAAACTCACACCTTTGATTCCAACCCAGGGTTCCCACCTCACCTGCAGTGAGAATGGCTGCCCAGAAAGCTGGAGCCAGCCGTTTCCAAGGTTTTACAGGGAGTGAATCTTCCCCTTCTCTTAACTGTGCTCCCTCTATTAAGGCCTTACTAAGACTTAACTGTGCGAGGCCTTTGGCTGCACCTTTGGAGAAAGTTTTGTTTCTTCTGCCTCCCATGCAGTAATTTTGCTTTCCTGAAGGGAATAACTGCTGTGTTCTGAACTATATATCATTTTTGCTGTCAGCCTGCTGTAGTTGTTTAGCCATTAGATGAAGAGGTCTGTCTTAATTTTCTTCAGCCTCTTACATTACTCAGGAGGGAGATGATGTTTCTGGAACTCCCAGAAATCAGAGAGAATGGCATAATCATGGAAAATCACCACCTGATGGGTTTGCAGTAAAAGACAGATATGTGCCCTTCCATTGTTAAAAAAAGATAATGATCTTTCCAACTTTCAAGCAAGATCATTGAAATTTCACGTTGCAGTAATCTATTCACAGCTGGAAAAGACATCCATTGTTCTAACCCTCGATCCAGAACTCAGTGGATTTGGTGACTGAACTTCACTAGGTTGTTGTGTGCACTTTCCACTGCTTGTAGCACCTTTGTGAAGATCAGCTATTTGAAGTGCATCTGTTCTTTATTCCTGGAACAACCTCACTGATGAGGACCAGGCAGATTTCATGGTCTGCTCTCTCTGAACCTTGTTTGATATGATCAGCTGATTTAAGCCACATGTGTGAGAAATTTGGGAAAAACAAGCACATCCTAAGAGTCTTCTGTGCTTCTCTTTGGAAGCTGCTTATTTCCAAAGCTGGCACGTGATGGGTAAGGAGGGGGATTGGTCTCAAGTCATGTCCTGGCAGAAGCTTTGATGTGGCGGGGTCTCAGGAGCCACATCCCACAAAGCAGACCAGAAGAGTAAAGGAATGGGTCACATTCTCAGAAGGGAGTGCTGAAGGCAGTGAGTCTCATGCTCAGTGTTCAGCCAGGAGTCATTTGGGTTTGTAGCCAAGAGTCTGGGCAGCCCAGCAGTGGTGTTGCTGTGAGTTCCCATGTGTGGCACTCAGAGCAGGAATCTGGATTGTTAGTAGCCCTTATGGAAGCAGATTTGTTGCTAGGTGTGCCATTGCTCCACCATGACTGCCATACTTCAGTTGCATTTCCAAGATGCTGAAGAGCAGAAGATCAGGAGTTTGTTCTAATACAGCCTTTTTCCCTTACACTGAAGGAAGGCCCAGTGTAGCCTCCACAAGGAGCTGTTCTTCAGAATCTGAGAAGGGTCCTGTACATAACAGTGGAGAAAGCACTGATGAAACCCAGGGGTAAGAAGAGCTTTGTGTGTTTGTTGTCTAGGGGATCGTAAAGTTGACAGAAAGATGTCTAAATTGCTGAAATTTATCTACTACCAGAAAGAAAACAGCTGGAAACAGCCTAACAACTGCTGTAAGAAATCTGGAAACCTTCTGTTGCTACAGAAATTCAAGGAGTTGGTTTAAGAATGTGTTGTGTGCAGTAAGATATTTATAAATCTGTGCATACTGTTCCTCTGGGTGATTGATCACTGCTGTGGCAGGAGTGAGGAACATACCTGGTTTTATAAAGGAATGAAACAAGACTGATGCTCAATTACACTTTAAAAAATAGTCTTGAACATAGATTTGTCCTATGTAAAAGCAGGAACAGAAAGCTGTAAATGAAAAGGTTTCCCATGAATCCCAAAAACCCTCCAGGTCACTTTATTCCATTGCATTTATTCCCTGTTTTCCACACTATTTAATTACACATAGAATAATGTTTGTTTGAAACCTAAGCACCTTTCTGTAGAGAGAGCAGTTAGTGATTCTAGCTTTGAGCATTTCTTAAGAAATAGAGATTTTTAATAGGCAATAAACCAAATCTTAATTTCCACTGATGAAAATTGCTGTTACATGGTGCCTCAGTGATTTAGGCATTTCTATCTGGTTATTCTTTGAAGAAAATTAAGAAGGGAGAACGAATAAGTTCTCCATATAATTCAGGTAGTATCCTATAACAAACAGCTGAGAAAATTGGGGAATGGAGCTAGAAATTTTCTATTTCTGCTCCTTTAATTTAATCTCTCTGATTATTTGTAGAGGATGTGCCTCTGTCTTCTTCACCTATCCAACTATAGTTCCTATTAGTAGTTAATAACTGCAATTTGTTTTCCCTCTGTTAATAAAACCCTGTTGGTGACATCAGTGTTGCAATGCATGACCCAGAGTTGGAAATGAGGTCGCTGGGCTTTGATGTCCTAATTGGCTTCGGCTCTTAATTTGCTTTGTGGCTTTTTCTCTTTTGAGGCCGAACATGGTGATCCACGTGTGCGACGAAGCCAAAAACCTCAGGGAAGATTTTGTGTGTCCCCGAGACCTTTTGATTTCGGAGATGAAATACTTTGCTGAGTACCTGTCAGTGGACGCCCAGCGCTGGGAGGAGGTGGACATCTCCGTGCACTGTGATGTTCACATCTTTGACTGGCTGATAAGATACGTCAAAAGGAACTCCAAAGAGTCTGAGGATAACGAAATGCCCACTTTAGGTAAAAGCAGATCATTTCTTTTAGGTTCATTGTGTTCTGGACTAGTTGAAGATGAATGGTTTTGATGCAGTTCAGCTCCAGTCTGTTTCCGACTGTTGTCAGTTGTCAGAAGAATGTTGCAACAGAGATCTTCTGGTCATTTCAGCAGATGGCTCTGCTTTGCCAGCACTGACAGCCTTGAGGAAACATGCTGAAAGTTGAAGCAATAAAAAAGCCCTAATATATTTTGGGATGTGATGTTTTTAATTAAGACTGTTCAGACCTCATCTGACCAAGGACACAGTGGTAGATTTTACATGCTGATGATTGGTTTGTTTATTTCTCCTCTGCACCCTGTTGGTACAATTGCAATGTTTTCTACAATTTCAATGCAATCCATTACAATTGTAGAAGAGCCTTTGCAGGTTTTGAGGCAAATTTTTAATTTTTTAATGAGTCTTTGCTACCACTTCTTAAAATACAACTTTATTCTCTTGGTTTGTTTATAACTTGCAATGTGAAGGTTATTTTGAAAAAAAACCTCAGCTGGGTGTGATGGCTACAGATGGAAGTTAATCTTGTGTAATTGTGAAGTCTCCTTTTCCAATTTTAATAATTTTTCCAGGGTATAGTTGTACTCTGGTCACTGAAATGATAAACCAAAAATTTATTTCTGAAGATGGTTAAAAGGTTCTATATACTAGCAGATGGAATGACAAGCTGATTGCTAAAATAATAGCTAACGCAGATGCTAAATATGAAGAGGGAGGGATGTGATACGAAATTACAAAAAAATCTATGTAAAAAACCCTGCCTTTGTTCTGTTGCCTTCTAGAACCATCAAATGTCATCTCAATCCTTATTTCTTCTGAGTTTTTGAAGATGGATTCATTAGTAAGTAGTAAGAAATATTGATTTTCTGGCATGAGGGCACAGTTAATTACCAGGTGTCTGAACAGCTTGTTTGTTGTGCTTTGGCTGTTACATCAACAGGTGCTGCAATGAGAACATTGAGATTTTTAACACTTTTCCTATTCAGTGCAGTAATCCAATATTTGCAGAATCTCAATGCAATAAAATGTGGAGTAACTTATTTCTAAATGTGATAGTGTGATCTAGGGTGCTTGTTTTGTATCTTTTGATACATGAATGATATGTCTGCAGTTTAGGATCTGATTTTCCAGCTCTGCATAAGGAATACCTGCTGACTTTGTTAAAATGTTTGTCAAAAGTTCTGTCATTGGGGTAACCCACAGGAAAGCACAGCTGTTGAAGTTGAGATCCACGTGTTTTTTGGTTCTATTTTAACAAGCAATTGGAAGGTTACTGAAGTTTTTGGAGGAGAACATAAACTAAATCACTTTAATTCAGTTTCTCCTTTTGGCAAATCTGAGGCTCGTTTTCTTATTTTTATGTCAAAATGAAATAGTTTTCCAAAACCCCACAATAAAAATTGGGAGTGGGGGTGGTCTAGAATTCCTTAACATTCATATTTATTTTTCCTAGGTAGAGAAATGCATTCATTATTGTTACGAAAATATGAATGCCATTGTAGCCACGCCATGTAACATGAACTGTATCAACGCTAATCTTGTTACGCACATTGCTGATCTCTTCAGGCACAATGAGGTGGAAGAGCTGAAAGACAAAAGAGACAAATTTAAGAGGTAACTTTTTTGCCCTGTAATACACTTCTGAAGTGCTGTTGGCCTTTGGGATCATATTTCATAGCAGCTAAGACTGTGCAGTTTGAAATGATATGCTATATAAATTCTCATGGAATGTATTTTTAATGCAGAACATAATGGTGTGACTTCAGAATTTTATATTAAAATTATGAGCAAAATGAAGGAGCTTTTATAAGAAATGAGCAAAAGGAAAGGCCACACTAGGAGCATGGCATGGGTGAATAATTCATGAATTCTCACATGGGAGACAGGATTAGGGTGAGAAATGTTTTATGGGATGACATGCTTCTAGTGGGTAGGGAATGGTTTGGCCTCATCCTGTGAACCCAGATGTTTGGACTTACAATTCAGAATGACTGGGAGGCTGAAGAGTTGTGATGATATGTTCTTTCATACATCAGGACCCCAGCTTAGTATCAAGATAAGGGGCCAATTATAGGAGTGCAGACTGACAGACAAAGTGAAAGTCAGGGAGGATTTTAGTCTGTAGGGATGAAGGCTTAATTTTAGAATGAAATACAATTTCACAGCAATATTCACTAATAAAAGGTCTTTTAGTCAAGGTAGAAGCTGGCAGTTAATATTGGCAAGCATTTTAATAAAGAAAAAATCAGAGTATCACTTTTGTCACACTTGTGTAAAAATGAGATGAACAGGATAATGTAAAGGGAAATTATATTAAAAGCTGGATTCTATGAGTGACTTTGCTTATCAGAATGTGATTGTTAATCTCACTATACATAAAGCAATTTTCAGTTGTTTTTCTAATGGGTGAGCTGTGTTGCTGTCATTAATAGTAAACTTTTCTGCAAGAAGATTGAGAGACTCTTTGACCCGGAGTATGTAAATCCAGATTCTAGAGGAAATGCAGCAACTTTATACAGGTATGGTCTTTTTATATGGCTGCTTCAATAGCAAGGACAATCCCTGTGTTTAGAAGTCCTGCTCTTACTCCAGTGCTTTCTTTCCTTCTTTCTCTTTTTCATCTAGGTGTTGTTTATGTAAAAAGCTGCTAACCAAAGAAACTGAAAGGAGAATTCCTTGTGTACCAGGAAAAATCAACATAGACCAACATGGGAATATTGTCTATGTTCATATAAGGTAGTGAGTATGTACACATATAAAATGTTTCTTCAACTCTGATTTTGGGTGATTTTAGAAGTACTACATACTCAGATACATGACAAAGTTAAGTCACAGATATGTGAAGAGTGTATGAAGCATCTCAACTTCCTGTATTACCTAGCAAAAAAAAACAACAAACAAACAAAAAACAAACAAACAAACAAAAACAGAGAGAGTGTGATTATGATGATGTATACTGCTGAAATTCATTCAGCAGTGCTGCTGCAGAATGGAAATGGGAAAACTGCAGCTATGATTACTGAGAGGGATATTTTTGGGTTGCACTTCTTTAAATAGAAAATACTCAGCTAATTCTTTCATCAGATGGTTTTAAGATGTATGCAGTTGATGACAGATTGAATTAAATGCTGCATTTCTGCAAGGTTTTTTAGTGAAGGATAGACCCCACCCTACCAGCAAAGAAAGGCTAAAGAGTATTTTCTAGTCTGACTTTCTTCTGTCAAATCAAATGCTCAACCTGCTTAAAGACTGCTATAAATAAACTTTACCAGTTGTTTCTCTGTTCCTGAAGTAATTGTCATAGGAGCTTGCAGGACCTGTTCCCTTTGTAAGTCTGATTCATTTGGCACAGATGTTTAACTGAATTCTGTCTGTCTGATCAATGGCTGTGAACAGTTGGATTCTCCTGTTAATGAAGATCAGTCCATGATCAACTGCGGTTCTCTCCCTCCCCTCCTGCCCCTTTTAAGGAGGTTGGTGGGAGATTAATGACAGGAGACTTTTCTCAGCCAGATCCATTTTGTTCAGAACAACCAAAACAGATCCATATCAGCTCCCACCAGTTATTCCAAGGTGGAGTTAAGATCTGATTAACATCTACACAGAACCAAATCTTGTGCCCCTGTCCTGACCTATTTTAAGATCATTGGTGATTAGTCACATGAAATTCATTAATTGTGTTACTTCACTTAAGCTGAGTGTATGTGGCTGCTCTGCAATTCCCAGCAGATGAATGCGCAGGGCTTTCAAGTTACTCAGAGGATTATCTAGATTTTAATTATTTGCCTTGTGCTACTTGTGATGCTTTGGTGCACAGAATATGTTTACTGAGAAGTGATGCTGGCCACTAATGAATTCAGACTCAGGAGCGAATACAGTTCTATCTTTAGTAATTTTAAAATAAGTTTCTGTTTATTGGTCCTCTAGTGGTGCCTAGAACTAACTTCCAACTGGAAGTACTGCTTGCTTAGCCTAGGTTAGGCACATATTTAACAAAAATGGTTCAGGCCAGGGCTTAAAATTGGGAAGAAATTTTATCTGCTATTTCTGAAGATAACATGCCCCACTGCATTCTTTTGAATTCTGAAGTGTGTCTCATTTGACCGCAAGGAAGGAACAAAGTCCTATATTTTAATACTAGAACTGCCAGGTATGTACTTTCATCAAAAGGGCAGGAGCTTTCAAACTGTATTTTTTAGCTAAGTAATTATTGTTATGTTGCAGATAGATAGAAGATGTTTATCTTAGCTTATAAATTTGCAGTATATGGATCTTGAGATGAATCAAGCTCTAATTCTTTGTTAGGAGTGAGTTTAGGTTGTTCTGAAAAAACAAAGGCTCTTCTGTCATGCTCTGAATTTAGTAATCATTGTCTCACATTGTATCCCTCCTGTTGTAACTATTGGAGGCATTTCACCAGTGTGTTCTCTGCTCTTTCTCCACGTCGTGTTTCTGGTGGGAGGATCAAAACAGAGAGTCAAGACTCTGATTTTTTGGCTTTTTCAGAGACAAAATCTGGGAAGTGCATGAGTATTTAATTGGCCTTCACGAGGAGCTGAAATCCTGGCGGGATGTTTATTGGCGTCTTTGGGGGACTGTCAACTGGCTGACCTGCTCAAGGTGTAACCAGGTGAGTCTGATTTCACTTTGCCTTGTGGGGGGGTGACTTTTGGAGGGTGAAGCAGGGACTAAAGCAGTTTAGAAAATATGTGGTAATAAAGCTCAGCGCATATTCTTTACAGTGCACAATTTTTACTTCCACAGGTCATCTCACCTCTCGTTCTCTGTCTCTTTGCTAATGCAGTCTTTCCTGTGCACTGAGTTCTCCCACTGCCAGTACCATCCGCAGCCAGTTCTTTATCCAGGCGTAGCCAGTGCTCTGGGCTCGACTGGCACAGGAGTGTATCCCTGCTGTAACCAAAAAGTTCTTCGGTTTGACCCTACAACCCTGCCAAAGGTACTGCAGCTTTCCTTGAAAAAAGCAAAACACATGGGTGGGGTGGGCAGCAGTGTGTTAGGAAAACGGATCTTTTTCCAAAGTAAGGGTTGTAGAACTTTTGTTATTATACTGATGAAATCAGTTCCTCTCATTAACTCCAATATTTGCTCTTCTGCCTCTGTGTATTGCAGGGCTGCAAAGTGAGGGATCACATGGTGGAGTTACCTCCAGAAAGTGAAGATGGGGATGCTTTGCTATCTCAAAGTGAAGAGAGGGATGCTTTGCCATCTCAAACTGCTCAGATCTTGAATGATCTGCTGCATCATAGGGATGTTATAGTTGTTCCTTTCACTAAGGATGAGAATAGGTAAGAACATTGTATTGTGTTACTGAAATAATTTAGCCTTCAACAGTGAACACATGTGCTTGTTATATTTGAGTTCTCTCCAATTTCAAAATGAGTCATAGGACTTTCTAAGGGTAACTTATTTCTGGTTGTTCACTTGAAAATTGGGAAGTGAAGAACAAGTACGTTTTCCTTTTACTTTTCAAGCAGGCTTTTAGTCACTCAACCTCCATAAGCATTCACTGATATCTTTATATTTTAATCTATTGCTATCAAAATGTCATGTGGCTGACTTGGAGGTCGGTCTGCTCTCTTGACACATGTTGAGTAAATTGAGACTGATTCTGAAGTAGTGGAATAGAAATATTTTTGGTTTATGTATTTCTCTTGAAGTGATTCTGTTTTTGGGCTTGGTGATGACAAGGGCCTTGAATGTGATGTGCTTGTAGAACCAAATACAGCCTGGCGCCCCAAAACTGGAGAAATCAATGCTGTGAGTGCTGATGCTTTTCCTTCTTTTTCTCTAATAATGACGATCCTTTGAAAAAGTTCTTGAACAACTTTTATTAAAAATAAAGACTGGCTGAGCATTGTAGGATAGGATAGGTACAAAATACCTGGTTGGTGAAAAGGCAAAATTTCTCCCATGTCTGCTGGAAATATTTCAGTACATAACTTCCCTCCTGCCCTGGACTGATTTTTTGATCAAAAAATCAGGTGTAGATATTTTTAATGCTAAGCTTACTTTCACTAACACATTAATTGACTGCATTTAATTGGTCAGTGGTTTTCAACCTGCTTGGGTTTAGTCATGCCACCAAAATTTAGAGTTCAGGATGGGAGGAGTTATCAGCGTAGAGTGCTGTACTGTAACATACCACCCCTATTTTTAGAATTCCTCTGACTTCTTTATTTTAATTATTATTACTTCTTTAACTTATATGTCTTTTTCTCTCTTTGTGACTACAGTTCTTGTCTCTGAAGAACTGGACTTTGCAGCTGGTTAGTAAAATATTTTACTGATTTAAAATATTTGGTCTTTTGTACTAGCAAAGAACTAGCTTTGATTTTTGTCTTATTTTCTAATAATTGAGACAAAAAATGTATTTTTTGCTTTAACTTGGAGGTTGCAGTGTAGCAACAGTTTTTACAAGAAAGTATGATATGTATGAAGTACTACTTTGGCCTTAATAGAAATGAGAAGATCCTTTGAATGTTTTTATAAATGGCAACAAGCCACACTAGCACTGCATGCATCAGTTATTAATAGTTTTTTAGGCTGGCAGAAACATAAATCAAAATCCAAGGTTTTGAGTAGCTCTCTCTCTCTTGGCTGGTCTGAGGTGCTTCATGTCTTCATTGTTAAGCTTCATCATTTCTCATTACAAGGCACTTATCACTTAATTTAGATATATGTGTATATTCAAACAATGTAAACATCACATTACTGAACGTTAACATAATTCTGTGCTGTTATTAGTAATTCCTAATCTGTTAGGAATTACTCACTGTTTCCTCACTGAGGTAGGGAACTCTGCTGGATGTCAGCTCCTGCAAAACAGATTTAATATATCATTTAATAGAAACCTTGCCTGACTTTTAATCTCTGACTTCTCCTGGTGTTGGTTAGAAGCAGCAATCGCTGTTGTCTGAGGAGGAGGAGTACACCACGGGCTCAGAGGTCACTGAGGATGAAGTGGGGGATGAAGAAGAAGTGTGCAAGAAACCAGGTACATCAATCCTTTACAGTCCTCCTCTCTGGAGTTATCAGACAGGGATTTGAGGCAGCAGAAGTCCTCTGTAAGCAGGTTTTGAATATTAGGTGTTTCAAAAATAAAACCCTAAGTAATTTGGATTTTATCCCTAGTTTTCCTGTGGTTAGGTACAAATTACCCCACTGCTCAGTGCCATCAAAAATCACTGGCAAACAAGAAAAGCTGCAACTATTCATGTGTGAGAAGTCCCTGGAATTATCAAGCACTTATTTTGCAGGAAACTCTCAAATTAATGAAATTTCACATAATAAATGTTGGAAGAAAAGGCAGCAATTACATGACTACTTTTACATGCAAAAAAAAAAAGAATTGCAGATTTGTCTTTTGATTATATAGAGGAATGACTGGTTAATGTAGCTAAAATTGTGTCTGCATTGAAGCTAAGCTTTATATGATCTAAAAAGACTTTTATTCATTTATTGATGTGATTATGGGTTTAGGAACATGGAAAGTCAAAAAGCAACTTCTCCTTTTCACCCTACTAATGATCCATTGGAAGAGAGGCAGTTCTTTGTTCTTTTTGTCTTTACTCAAAGGGCAATTGGAATTGTACCAGTTTAAAAAAAGAATATAAATTCTGAAAGAAAATTTTTGTAATTTAAATTTAAAGTTGTTTGATCTGATACTGCTCAGAATTTAGTAATTGAATTAATACAATCAAAAATGTAGCTTGTATGTGCACTTATTTTTAAATGTAAAAAATCTGTGCTGTTATGAAATCACTCTATATTTTAAATGCATACTTGAGTTTCCGTATATTTCTCATAGAAAAGCATTTGAGTAATGTGTGTTAGCATGCCTGCAACACTAATAAAAGGAAAAAACCCTGTTGATTTACACTATTTGTTAAGCAAGAGAGGAAAAAATACTTTTAGCAGCTCTGTAGTTGAGAGATTCCAAGTATCTGAGGGTATGAATAGATATTTCTTCCTTAGCAGGGAGAAAGGAGAAATTAAAGAAATCCTACAGGCACCCAAAGAAAGCAGTTTCTTCACCTAGTGTTCAGAAAAGGGAGAAGCCATCTGATAAGGTAAAATCACAGCTGTGAATCCAGGCTCTCTGGCTGGCTTAAATAATGAGGAATTTTCTCTAAATTTTGGACTTAGAAAACCACATTAAATGTGTTGTTTTTTTTTTTCTTCAACAGTCAAATTCCCGAGATGCTTCCCCGTTCATGTAAGTAATTTTCAAAGCCCTTGGGAATCTATTTTAGCTGTTCCCCCTTTTAAAACCCCCTTTTAAGCTGTCCCTGCTAACAGGAATGTGTGCACCTTTCTCTTGCAGTGTGAGCATGCAGCAGAACAAATGGGATGCCTCCAGGTCCCTGAGATTCAACCAAGATGCTCAAAGAGAAGATGGTCTGTTCCTGCATGAGTTTAGCTTTCATAAAGTTAATATTATGCAAAGAAAACGATCCAGCTAATTTTCTTAAAATTTAGTTAGTTACACCCCCTGTAGGGTGAATTTAATCTCAGATGCAGCAATGGGATTTGGGGTGTTTGTATGATTTATGTGCTTTATTTGGGATGTCAGCACAGAACCTACAGAGATTATAGTTGTCATCTCATGATTATAAAAGTATGCAGACACTTTTTTTTAATGCATCCCTGTGGCATTTGTTGTCTGTGCAGATAAACAGAGAAACATCCACTTCCATCTCTTTCCCAGTCACTCTGACTAAAAATACTCAAAGTTGTATTAATTTGTTCTCCCTTTTTAAATCTCTCCTGGGACTCTTGTGTGATTTTGCTGTTTTAAAAACCTCTGCCTCAAAACCATTTCCTGAGATTTTGATCTCAGTTTAGTCCCTCAGGCTGATCCTGGTATCTGCCAAGGCTGTTGAGGTTACATCAGGATTTAGGATCTTGGTTATTCAAGGTTTATATATGAACCAAAAAAAATTACAAATCCAGTATCACTAAAGTCTGTGTCTAATCATTCTTGTGTTCAGTAGCAATGAAAACCTTTGTTCTAAATATCCTTCCTTATTTCTTACAGATCAGAGAAGAATGTCTGAGATCACAGGGCACTTAATAAAATTGAGACTGGGAGACCTTGATCGAGTCAAGTCCAAAGACAGCAAAGAAGTAAGATTTGTCCTGGCAAAATGTAGTCTTTGCAGAGTTGAAGTGAATTGGTTAATAAAAACATTAAACACAAACGAAAATAACATCTATTCAATACTTAAGCTAAAGAACGAATTTTACCAATCCTCATTTTGTTCCAAGCATGATTTTTTGAGGATCAGAGTTTAAAATAATATTTAAAGCTTTTAAAAACTGCTCATGGAAAATAGAATGGGTTTAAAAAAAAATTCGGTACTGGGTTGTGATAATGGACAAAAGTATGCCATAGATTGTGCTGAATATTACTGATTTTTATGGAAAGTCACTGATTACACTGAAATAATGTCAAAATTTGATTTTTTTTCTGGCTTTCAGTATGCAGGAGGCATTTATTCTAGACTTGAAGCTCAGATAAAAGCCTCAGCACAGGTCAGTGCACGACAGAGCAATGCTGAGAAGAATCCCAGGTAAGAATTTAAAACAACAGCAAGAAAAACTTGTGGGTTTTGGGGTGGTGGGTTTTAAAGAAATATTTTAAAGAAAAACATGCCTCATTTCACACACTTCTTATGGATCAGCTTCCACCAGGTTAAGCCATATGAGGTGTGAAAGCTTCCCTTTGTCTCCCAGTAGAGCTGGGAGAGTGAAACCCTTGGAGCCATGCTGGGGGGAGGTTCAGTACAGCTGCAACATCATTTTTTTTTGTGAAATTACAGAAAACTGAAAGTGTTGGCCAATACTTTTAGCCTGTTCTTTGTCCACCTTGTAAAACAAAACCAGGAAACCCCCACACATTAAAAGCTGCATTAATAATGTAAAAAACTCTACATTAATAATGTAAAGGTGTTTCTCATGTGTTTTTAACCCAGGTCAAAAGCCCGTTTTGGTCAAGGCCGTCCAGCATAAGGAGTCATGGATACACTTTAGCCAGGACTCATTACTGCATCCTGAAACTCCACTGCACTCTGACACATGGAGAACGCATGTCTCTGAAAGCTTTCCAGTATTTATTACTTTAGGCCTTGTAAATTATTTTGTGCTATAAATGAATGCAAACCCAATAAGGTCTGTACTTATTTTAATTGTAAATATACGATTTCCTAAAGTTAAATTTAATTGCTTTTTTTAGGCTATTGTGTTAAGTTGCATAGAAAATATTTTATAAATCTACAGAATTAAATTATCAGACTAACTTTATTTATGGGGAAGACACAAATATGCCTTTTGGTATGCTAGAAATACTGAAAAGGGAAAAGCAAGACTACTGAATTCTGAATGCAGTCAGCAGCATTAACCCAAGTCTCCTTGTGTATTTATATTGTGTTGTATTTGATGGTACATTTTAGGTCAGTCTTCTGGGGATTTGCATTTAAGGTCCATGACAATACCTTAGACTACTTAGTTTAAGCAAAATTTTCATGCAGTTCTGAGGCTTCCTTGTGTACATCACACAACTCCCCCTCCTCTAAAGGTGGGTAGCAGGTAGGGACTAGACCTCCAAAGGTGCTCTCAGTGCCATGATGGTGCAGCATTGCATCTTGTGTGTGAACAATTTGCTTTTCTTGTATATGAAATCTGTACCCATCCCCATTCCTGACCCCTCCTGCACAGGACAGTGCTTTGTTCCCTTCTAAAACCCCAAACCTTGTGATGCAAAGCAGTTCTATCTCTAACTGATGCTATGCCACTAAATTTCTGAGAAGGTCTGTTATTAATTCTGCATCTTTCAACAGACACATATCATTACAAAGGCTTGTAGATCTTCTGGGTCTAGTTACTCCCTGAAACCTGCCTGATTAATACTGTTTAGAAGTCAGATGCACTTTCAAGTTCTGTATTTGGAACAATAAAATACAAATCCAGGGCTACCAAAATGAAATAACTTGCCTAGAGAATATGTTGTATATTAGCAAAGAAAATGGCAATAATAATAATAATGATTATGATAGTGAATTCAAGGAAACATGTTCTGACTTTTTGAAACAGGTGGAAAGAGAGCTCAGGGAAAGCTTAATCCAACTCCTGGCTATACAGTAAATTCTGAGTTTGGAATTAAGTCAGCAAGTTCCTGGGTGAGAGGGTGGGGGTGCGGTAAGGAGAGGGAGATTTGTTTAAATTATCTTCCCTCCATTTTGGCTTTTTTTTGTTTGTCATGATTTTTGGTAGGCGTTAGAAGACTAGGATAGCAATACTTGAAAATCCTGCTGTAGAGGTGGAAGATTTTTATTGAAACAATTAAAATCAGTGTTACATGTGTGTTTTGTCCAGTGCTGTAGCAAATTTGGAGCCTAATGAAACCAACAAGAAAAATTGGATTTCGGTGGCTTTGATTTCAGGCAGGAGCTGTAACTTTGCAGGAGTGCTTTAATCTGTATCAAATAAATAAGGTTTTGTGAATGCCTCAGGCCTGCTTGCACGTACTAATGCAGTTTGAAGCACTTGTGGTCAATGTTGGAAAACTGATTGTTGTTTGTTGAAAGTATTATAAAACCCATCAGGTATGAAAATGCAGTAGAAAAAGTGTTTTGCTACAATTTTGTGACTTCTAATAGAGGGTTGTTCCAAATTCTCATGATAAATCTGGCTATGAAAGTTGCAGGTTGCATGTGTGTGTGTTTAGTTTTCATAGAACTACTGACTAGAAGAGAAAAGAAAATTCTGCTGGTTTTGTTCTGTGGGAAAGTGCCAGTTCTACATGCCAATATTGTTTTGCTCAAAAATATTTTTGAGCAAAAGTAATATCCATGATGTGCAGTCTTACCTTTTTTCCCCATGCCAACCACCTTGAATTTTTATCTTGTATTAATTTTGAAAATTTGTCTTGATTTAATGGAAATAAACATAATTAATTTAAGAAGTGTGTGAGTTTTTATAGATGCTTTTAAGAGCTAAGTATGTGCATAAATGTTGTTTGATGGTCTCAATCATGCATGTGTATTTGTGATTAAATTGCAGCCTCCTCATACAGTCTTTTTATCTGTCAAGAACAGGATATCATTAAATGCAGAGTTACTCCAAATCTACAAGAACTTAAAAGAATTTTTATCTGCATCAAATTTTGAAGCTGGATTAAAAATTCCTCAGTGAGCTGTACTACAACTGACCCAAGTATGCAAAAAATGTCAGACTAAGCTATGTTTAAAAAAAACATTTAACTTTGCTTTGCACTGCCACAGTGCAGATTGTTTAAATGGTGAATCTGTGAATACAATTAATTTCCTTGATTCTGTTTCTGGGAATTGCTATATGGATGTCTTGGATGCACAGTTGGGATATTGGGAAGGCTTACAGTGTACATCTTGCTGTCACATGTGGGTATACATGAACTTTCTGCACTCTGGAGCTGTGCCTGTTTCCTGGATGCCCAGAAATCTTGGAGAAAGGGACAGAATTTCAAATTCAGTGATGGCTCCAAGGGAAAAAGATGTTATGTTAGGAGAAGTGTGGACATATGGTTGTCCCAGTCTATGAATAGCGTGGGCATGTTTGATGTGACTGAGTAACACCTCTCTCTTGGCCAGAAGGAAAAACAATTTTTTTTAAAAAAAACATTGTTTCCAGTTCTTGTTGAATGCTCAGAAATACAAGTTTGTCTTGGGAAACTGCTCCTGTGCATCAGATGTTTTCTTGAGCCAATATATGAAATTTCTTTCATTTAGGCACCTCCCTCCCCACTCCAGGCCAGTGTAACACCTTGAGTTATTCCTGATGTCCAAGAGAGCAGCACACACAGACCCTCCAGACATTTCTCCTGCAGCCTAATGAAAACCAACATTCATGCACTATACCACTGCTTTCTGAGCTTTTCTCTCTATTTCTTAATAATTAGGGAATCACAGAATCCTTCAGGTTGGAAAAGACCTGCATGATCAAGTCCCATTTTTGAGGAGGTAAAGAAGACTTGACTCATGCTAAATTTATCCTATCACAGGAATAGATTCACTGCTGAATCCCCTTCTGGCTGGATCTATAAATAAAAGCAGCCAAAGGCTTTTCCAGGCTTGAGGCCAAGTGGCAGCACAGGATGGCTGTGTCTGAAGCCAGGGTCTCCTCCTGTGGTGGAGGCTGAAGGCTCCATCAGCCCGTTGGAAGGCTACAGCAACTGGCAAAATTTAGCAGGACTGTGAGCTCCTCTACTTTGGGAATCACAGGGGCATTGAATGCTAAGTTTTGGGAGGTGCTACTGTTGTTTTGGACCAAGACCCTCGCAGCACAACCACTCTTGCAACTTCCAAAAAGAAAATTTACAGAGTTGTGCTGCATCACAGCAGCAGTTTTCATCCTACTACACCTGCCTGTAGGGGGTTGTGTACACATGGGGCCTTCTTCCTTCAGCTTTTGGGCTGCTTGCCCATGGATAATGTGGGAGATCTTGCTTGAGTTTGATCCTCTAAGGTCTCATGCCCACCTCTCATGGCTGACCTTCCAGCTCTCTGGGAGGCCTCTTGCTGAGAGAGCTCCCAGGGAACTGAGGCAGCATTGCCTTCCCTCTGGTTTGGGATATCCAAAAGTAGGTGTTCATTAGTGGATTAAGGTATCTAGCACAAGAATACTTCCTGTGTGGAAGTATTTGCTAGAGCATTTGCTAGAATTTTTTGGCACAAATATCAGATTGTGAGGGCTCTGGTGTGGCTGTGATAACCTCAAGGTGTTTGGTGAATTAGGTAAGGGAACTTTTTTTCCTTTTCCTTCTTCACGGGAGGCATCTTGTGCACAGACCTGCCTTCCTACTTTGCCATATAAACTTGCAAAAGCTTGGCCATTGTAGACATGGAGAAAAATCAGGGAGGAAAATTCCCTACCTGAGATTGGCACTAGCAATAAATAACACCACTGAAGGCATAATCACTGCTGCATGTGGCCTTTGTTCAGAAAACACAGTGCCCATGCTTGAACTTCTTTTAAGATTTCTTTAATTGCTTCTGCTTGAGTTGCTTCCACGTTTTATTTATTCAAGGCTATGACAGTATAATGGTAATTTTATTTTTAGTTGGTTTATTCAATTTTATTGTATTTTGTCTTCTCATTCAGCCTACAGTAATTACTTTAGTGTCCATGGTGACTAAACATGCTGGCACAATCACAAAAACTGCTGGCAGCAGTTTCCTTGTTGTGTAATCAGTTGCTCCTTCCAATTAAAGGTATATTTACCTACAAGTGATACATTCAATCATGTAGGGTTTTTTCCATCATTTGTAATCTTTGAAGTACTCTACAAGCCTAAAATATTGGTGGTTTGGATTGGGTTTTTTTTTTGGTAACTTCACTGAGGTAAAATATTTTAGCTGCCTGCTAAACTTATTTTCAGTGTATAGTATTTGTAAAATTCTAGGCATGCTTCAGAGGTGTTTGCTTTCATGACATCAAATAGTAACCAGTTGTCAAACAGGAATTCTGGATTTATTCCTTGTGGAACAGTTATGTGAAGATACTCAGCCATCACTATGAAATAAAAGGGGCAGTGCTGGTCCCTTTGCCTTTTGACACAGCCCATTAATTTTCTTCTCCAGGGAATAGGTACATTTCTCACATTGGCCAGGACATGTTGCTAATTTATTCTCAGTTGGAACGATAAAATAAAAATGCACTTGTCACAGTTTGTGTCACAGCACAAACGTGGCATTCCTTGTTGGTTTATTTTTTTATTGCCCAAAAGGACTTTGATCTCACAAGCTGAAAATGATAAGCACATTATATAGTTTGTGGGTTGCTCTCAGAGGCTTATTCCTGTGTTTTGCCTCGTTCTTGGTGAAGCATTTGTCAGGATAATAACTAACCTATGATATGGCAAATGAAATGATTCTTTGCAAGAACTCTATATGAGAAACAGCCATCTGGTTTTGCCTTGAGTTGGATATTCTTCCTGCAGTGATCATGGCTCTCTCCAGAGCTCTGGTTTTTGCTTTGGTCAGCTGGGTCACGTTCCTCTGTCTCGATGCACAGCGTGAGTATTGTTATGTTTACAAATGTCAGAGTATTTTACTGCTTTTATTGAAATGGATCAAAATAAAATTTATTAAATTCATACAAATCACAAATCTAGAAGTTTCAAATGCTTTGATTTATTGATAAAATAATATCTAAACAAGGAATCTTGGTGCCCTTGGAAGTGGTGTGTGGGCTTTCAGGGACTGAGTGATCAACAGGTGAAAACCATGCTCTTGTATATATAAGGGTTTTTACAAGTCTTCTTTAACTTTTGGGGGTTGATTATTTTATATCTGCAGTTGTCTATAAATTAAATACCTAGGCTGAAGCTGAGTCTGAGGATGGATAATTTTAAAGTTGGAATCAGTTGAATTTCTTGCACTGCTGCTCAGCTAAATTAGATTGGAGTAGTTACTATTGTTACTTCTGCTATTCACGGCGATAAGTACTTCACTAAAATTCTGTTTGATGTATTGAGGCTTCCAGAAAGTGAAAACTGCCAATTTTTTATCTTTTTCCCTGGTTCAGAGCCTAGCCTTTAGCATACTCAGAGATGGAGGTGATGAATGAAACCTATAACCAGCAGCTTCTGACTAGAAATAGTCATTAGGATTCTATTCAGTGACTTGTGTAGAAATCTACCCACTGCTTGCTTCTAAATGAGATCATCTAAAGTGATGCAGACACGAAGGCATCTACCTAGCTAGGGAAAAATAGCTCACTACTCGTTTATACCAAATGTCCCTTTGAACACCCATAAGGATGGCAAGGATGAGGAGTGGAGGTATTTTCAACATTGGTGGAAACCCATGTAAGACCACAAGAGTTGCACAGGTAAGAGCATGGATTGCACTCTGGAAGCTTTGCTGCTGAATTCTAGTCAGAGAAGGGGGAGAAATTTTGGTAGACTTCTGGATATTTGTGTATATAGTTTGTAGATCTTAATGATAAAAAACCCCCAAAAACTGTCACTTTTGTTACGCAGAGAAAATGTAGAGGTGACTGAGATACAAGAAACCACTTAGCCACTTCTCATGAAAAAAAAAAATGTACTCCCAAAGGGCTCTTTCTCTAAAAGTTTGAGAGTAAATTTTAGGTAAATGTGCCTTCACCCTAAGCTCCTGGATTCTTGCTAATGTTTCTGTGGGGAATAGCTTTGTGTTTCTAGTTGTCTTGGGAGCAGAAAACAATCTCAGGGCCAAGGTACAAGAGTAGTTTTGGTTATGATTTCCACAAGCGGTTCATCAGGACACCTGAGCAGTGACTCACTCTTGTCAGGCAGTAAAGCCCTAGATAGGCTCCAGGACACCAATGTTTGCTTACTTCCCCTTGTGTATTGCTTTAAACTTTTCAAGGTGGCACCATGATAAATATCTTGGAGCTTAATTTGAACCCCTGTGTGCATCTGGGTTTACATAGCGTCAGCTTATTTACCTTCTGCTATTTCTGGACACAGTCCCTCTGTGTTCTCTGTACATGACATTTCTGTTTCTTTTTAGAAACCACAACTATCAACTGTGATGTACCGCCCAGCCCACTGGTGATCTCAAGCTTTTTGGATGGATATACAGGTAAAATCAGGATTCTAACCTAGAATTGTCTGGTCTCCCAAATGCACTTTATTGCCTCATGTAGTCAGTGTATTTTATAATGAGTCTGTATTATTAATTGATTTACAACAGTCTTCATGGCTGGATGCAGCAGCTGCCTACATGAAACTATATTTATTTATTCCACTACTACTTAGTGCAATAAATAAATATAACCCCCAAATTCCCTGATCCAAGGATCTCATTATCTGAACAGACACATCAGGCAATGAGAAAGAAAACAAGTACAGAAAATGTTCTCAGTTCACCTTGTCCAGCCAATATTTGATGCCCCTAATGGATAACCAGCAGTTTTACAAGGAAAAGTGTTAAGTTATGGCCAAAGCCTTCCCTTTGGGATATGTCATAATCCTTAGGATCTCATGCTGACTGTCCACAGGCAAACTTCACTTCTTCTGGCTTTCAACAACATACAGAAAATACACATGATCCAGAGCAGTGATTTTTTTTACAATCGATGTTGAAACATTTCTTTTTGAGTTGTGGAAGCTTAGCTGCTGTGTCTGACTCTTGCATGGAGTTAGAAAAGAAGATAACTACATTTCACTCTGATTCCATTTGATTTTTAATCAGCCAGCAAGAACTCTGGCCTTCTGTGTGCATTGTATGTGTGAATGAACCTGCTGACATATCTGATGAAAAATCAAGAGGGGCAACCAGCTTTAATTTTTCCTCATTACTTCTTTTATTGGGCTTTCTCCTCTGGAAGGAATGCTGTTTCCTAGGCTGCTCCTTGATACTTCTTGGCTGAGTGTATCTAGCTCTGCATGGAGGACTGCACAGCCTATGGCAGCAGGCAAAGCTGGATTTTGTTTTCCTGAAGGGTTTTCAGCACTGCAGGCAGCAGGGTGGTACCACACAAAGCTGTGTCTCTGAGAGCCAGCCTTGAGGTTCTCTGCTTGCTGTCAGCTGCCTGGACTTTCTCCTCACACACAAATAAAGTCCAGTGTCTCTGGGCTGGTAGCTGACAGCATTCCAGACACTCCCAGCTGCTGGAAGAAGTTAAGGTTATGTTCCTGAAGCAACTGGAGACCAAGAGTACAAGGCTGTGCACAGAGATTAGAGATGGGACTGTTACAGAAAGTATTTACTAACTTAAATGAGTAGTGATGGAGTGCAAAACTAGTGGATAAGGAAGAAACAGAGCTTGGAAGTTTCCTGAAGATCATGGAAAATATTTGGGCTGTTCAGGAAAGACTTTGGAAAGGAGAGGGGATTATGGATTTGCAATCCAGATAATGTGTTCCATGAGAAGATAAGTATGATTACATAAACACAAGTGCCTTGGTGACGTGACTAAGACAACTTTAATAAAATTGCCAGTGACACCATGCTGGGTGGTTTAATAGCACCAATGCAATTTCAAACAGATTTGGTGTTTAACCAAGCAAGTAGTACACATTCAGTCTAACAGGAATCCTGATCATTACAAACAACAAGTCATCTTCTTTTCAGGAGAATAGTTCCTAAAAGCTTGGTTGTAGAAAGTCTCATAAGAATCGATTTGAAGTTTGCCGGGTTTTGTGTCTGTGTTCTGTAGAAACAGAAACTCATTAAGGGAAAGGCCACATTACTTTTCATCTGAATGGAGATTCACACTGGATTCAACTGCCTGATAGATCCATCTAAAATATATGAAAGGCCCTTCTGTTTGGAAAATACTGAAATGATCCCTATCCAGCCTCTCGATGATTTTGATTACATTGGCTGACTTTAATTATATTTTCACAGTAAAAGTGGGGATAAAAGGCTTTGCAGCATAAAGTTGTTTTTAAAAAAAAAGGTGGAAATTTAGGTGTAAATTATGCCAAGCTTTTTAATTCTTGATATACTTGTTGTGTGAATATATTGGAAAAAATGGGATTATGTGGTTTTGAAAACGCATAAATACGCTTGTGTAGGGTATTTAAGGGGACATTAACAGATCTTACAGTTTAGCTGAAAATGCCAAAATGATATAAAATGTAACCAAAAGTCACCAGTAATTAAGTTGTCAATGCATAAGAAATGAACCTGTGGATTTCTTTTCCATAAAGCAAACTAATTTTGTTGCATTTTCTCTTACAGGTGATATAGAACAGATTACAAGTATCCCACCCAATGTGCACCTGAAATTACAAGAGTATGTATTCCCTGAACATTTGGATTATGTACAGCTGGTACATGATTCTGGAGCTAGCACTGCAACTGTGAGGACTACTATGGCACTGGATGTTGAGGCTCTTGAGGTATTGTTTTTACTGCATATAAAGCCTAGAGAGAAAGGTTTTCTTGACAAGTAAAAAAGAAATAGAATTAGGATAATGCATTTTAATTTTTTGATTCTCTCTCAATACAGGTTGGTATTTCAAAAAAATTATTTGTCTGAATAGAATTCAGTATCTACCTCTCACTAATATCTGTTAAATGCCTTCAGTTTCCTATAACTAAACTCTCCTGTCATCTGACAGCCAGAAAGGTTCTTCCCTAGTGGTGTGTTGTACTGAGAGCTGTAAACATGCATTAGGACAGGTGCCACTTGCCTTACAACTCACCTCTCAGGAGCATGAATTATTTCATCAGTGAGATTGAGCAGATATAACTTGGTAGAAGATAATCCTTAATCATAAGCACTTCACTCACTAAAGGATTTATGGGTCTCTATTGCTTGATGCACAAAGGGTTAGCTCCTTCTTCATAGGCAATTCTGGCTTTGGAGGATTGCCAGGAATTTAGAAAGCAATATTGGTGTTTTTCCTGGCTGAAATTGCCTCTGAATATGAAAATGTTGTAGTACTGCAGAGTAAATGGAGACAATTTATCATACAAGTGCTATTTCAGAGCAGCACTGGATTTGTGTTTTGGACAGTGCCATCTCAGAGAAGCACTGTACCTGAGCCACCTGCACTAGGTTACAATCAGTGTTTGTAATGGATGAAAATGTGCTTACGATTTGTGGTGGTTTGTTTTTTGTTTTTTTTTTTTTTTTTTACATTTGCATTTCTCATTTGGACATTTCACAAATGGATGAAAACACCTTTTTATGCTTCTTGCACATGTTCTCCTCTATTCTCTGTCAACTTTTTGTTGGGGAGAGCAGTCAGGTACAGGGGGATGGTGAGATCTGGATGGGTGGGTATCAGTAGTAGAGAAATGGCAGTCAAACTTTGTAATATAGATGTAAGTAATTGCAAAGTGTTAATTTTAAGCAGACTGTTATGGTACAACACACCTGAGGATTCAAGTACTATAAGTAATTTTGTATAATTGTGGCAAAAATAGTCTTTGATAATCATATTATTAGTTCACCAATTATATTATTTATGGGCTTATTTGTTCAATTTTAGGGTAACATGATCTGGTATGCTGTTGTTTGCCAAAGGATTGGAGCAGTGAGTACACACCATGCTTTATTAATTGTATTTATTGTCTCATTTAAAGCAAATTATTATTTTCTGCAATACTATTTAACTGAAAACTATGATGCAGGGAGTTCAGAGTACCTTGTAAAAGATAATCTGTTCAAATATGCTGATTGAAAGGAGTGTTTTTGTTTACAGAAAACTAAGATAAAATTTAAAAAGTTAATTTTAGGACTGGTAGTCTAATTCCCTCTATTCTCTAATTCTAAAGGGTATTTTAATGAAGGGTGTTCTCTTTGAGGACCTCATCTTAGATGAAATTAAATGTTAGCAGAATGCTGCCACCTCACTGTTGTCATTTCTTCCACTACCAAGGTTGATGCAATAGAGAACATCCGGAACGTAGAATTAATAGATGTAAACGACAATGCTCCAGAATTTCAACAAGCTAACTACAGTGCTTCAGTATCAGAGGTGGGTTATGGCAAGTGCTGATACTTTTTTCCTGGGATACTTTTAAATTACTTTTTGGGGCGGTTCTAATGTGATCACTCTGAGATTAGTTCATTACCTGCAGCCTTACAGGACTTTCCTGATGCTTCCCGTGGATGTGGAAAAGAAAGGCTGGGCTGCACCAGCAGCTGTGAGTGTGGGGTGATGGAGAAACATTCCCAGCCAAAAATGGCAATGGGAATTGATTTGCTGAGCAGATGGCACAACTTTCCTGCCCCAAGTTAGGAAGGATGTGGAAAGGGGCTTGTCACTGAGTATTTGATGACCTTTATTTCCTCTTAGGTAGCTGAAATTAATTCCACGGTGGTAAAAGTGGAAGCTGAGGATAAGGACCTTTCACCACAATTCAGCCTCCTTACTTACAGTCTTTGGGTGAGTGCCCTCTGTCAGTTGGGAGCTGTGAACAACAGATTGAATTTCATAGATCCATAGGCTGGGACTTGATCCCAGCGTGCTCCCTTGCACTGTGAAGATTAAAAATCTGCAAAACATCCAAGGGACCTTTCAGATTATACCACAGGATCAGCCTGGCATGCAGTGAGACCTGAATCCTGTTTCTTAACGTTTGTGGAATGATCTATGGCACTCTTCAGCTACAGCTAAGGAACTCAGTAGTCCTTTGCAGTAGCAGGAGGGAGAGCTGTTTCCCCTCTTTTAAAAGTTTTTGATTTGCTGTGGGTCTCCAGTCCTCAAGCCAACTGAAGTAAGATCATTTCAACTAAATTTAGATATCTGCAGTGGAAATCTTCACATCTGAGTTTGTCTCTGCTCCTTTTATAGCTGGTGAAGAGAAGCTGATGCCATTCCCCTGTGTGCCATAGGACAAGATAAATGAGATGGAAATTCTATTTGCACTGACAGGGGAGGCAGTAGAATGTGTGGAAGAGGATCAGCCTTTTTCTTTCCATTGGTGGTGGTTGAGGCATTCCTGCACCTTTATGAAAACAGTCCAATAATAAAGGTGAAAAAAAAGAGAGAAAAAAATGTATTTCATCATCAATAATATAAAATACTTGTTTTTTCCATTTAATAGGGCCCAGACTCTGATTACTTTTCTATAAGGGAAGGAGATGGAAACATCATGGTGAAAAAAACACTGGATTACAATGAGGTCAACTTTTTCAATTTAACAGTCCAAGCAAAGGTATGATACAAATTAAAGGAAGAATGAGACCCACAATGACAGTTCCTTTGTTTTATAGCATCCCAGTCTCTACAAATATTCGGCTTTGGGAATCCCCACCCAAAAGTTGTGTCTGCAACTTGGTTTATACTGGAGACAAAGTAGCACATTCTTAATATTTCAACCATTGTTTCTTTCTTCTCAAATACCAGCCCAAGTTTCTTTCTGTATTTCTCCAAGTATAATACGTACGTATCCATTGTAACTATTGTAACACACATATTCACCATTTCATCCTAGCAGATCTCTCATATTTGTGCTGTGTCTTACTAGATTTTTTGTTTGTCTTTTTTCAGATTTGAGTATGTATTTGCCTTTATTTCCTTTTAAATCTAAAAAGAAATAGTTTTGCTAGGATTATTGTGGTGTCTAGCAAATGGTACAGCTGTAGCAAATATTCTATTCCATGTTCTACTTACCTGATAGAAAGTGAGAAACTAAAGAAATATTACCTGTTGATAGTTGCGTTCCTAGAACTGGATTCCAGAAATGGAAAGATCTGACTGGCTGAGAGTTCTCAGGTTAAAAATGCTGCAAAATATATGTAATAATATTCTTCTGTATTTTCCACTGAGATATGGGGTTTTTCTCATGACAGTGGTTCTTATTTTCTTCTTTCCCTTGGGTTGCAGGAAAAATTTGGAAACCAGAGTGCCACTGCATCATTAATAATTAATATGCAAGATTATGATACATTGAACCCCTACTTCAGTCAATCCATGTACAATGGGTATATCAGTGAAAACCAGGTAAAAACTCTTCACTGAATGCTGCTGTGAATAGGTTAACCCTATCCATAGGGCTTTTCTTCCAAGGATTCTTCCTCCCTGAGCAGCTTAGGGTGGATGGAGCTGCTTTCCTCTGTGCTGACCAGTGAAAAAGATGTCAGGTGTAGATCTCCAACTACAAGATAAACAGGCCATGTATTATAAGAAACATAGAATTTTTGATAGAAACACATAATTTTATATTTTGGGGGATTTTTTTTTTTAAAGAAATAATAGGAAAAAAACCCACCCAAACTCCTGTTTAAACAGGGCTTTTAATGTAAAATTCAAAGGGCAACTGGCTATCCATCCTGAAATTAGTTTTAATTAGTATAATTCCTTCATACAGCATTACAATCAAGTAGGCAAAAATAAGGATCTGGATGGCAATCCATGGTTTTTATTACTTTACTATCTTTCTTTTACTGTATAGAGTAGAGATTTCTTGGTGGAAGGTATTTGTTGGACTCAGGTTTCTGTATGCATGAAGGAAAAGAAACAGTATAGTATTATCAGAGTAATCCACTAAAATTAAAAATGTTCATTATTATCCCTATTTCTATGTCATTATCTTCATGTATTTTAAATCTCAAATACCTTTAGAGTTACACCTTCAGTGTCCCTTTTGTTCATCTTTAATTCTCTGAAAGGAATAATTTTAGCCCTTCTAAATTTTTTTTATCTTTTAAATTACTATTTTTCTGTGGCCTGCAGTATAGACTTGTGTGTTGTTTTCCAGGAGAGAAATGGAACTGAAATAGTCAATGTTCTTAACATAAAGTCCATCTATGACTGCAGCTTCATAATCTGGTGTTTCTTAAACATGGTGTACCCATCAAGTATCTTGGTCATAATTTTCCTCTGCAAAGCACATACAGCAAAAAAAGATTTATTTTCTGGATCACATTGATTAAAATACATGTTTCTTTAATCACAACTGTCATTTATCTACTGAAAAATTTGAAGTTAATGTGTGCGTTTTTTTCAAATATCTTTTTCAAGATATTCAGGTTAATGTATGTTTTCTAGGTGGGTCCTCTGGCTGTTCTCCCAGAGGTCTTGGCTCAAGATGGAGACAAAGGTATAAATGAAAAAATAATTTACAGCATCAGACAAGGTAAGTGCCTTTTTTCTTCTAGACATTGACACAGTAATTCAGGATGATTCATTTACCTATTACTGGAGGGACTGATAAGAAAGTGCAGGGTCCATTTAGATGTCTTAAAGTGCCCACAGCTTCACTGCAGTGCTACTCCATGGGCTAAATCAGCCTGATCTCAGTCATTCTTCAGGGTCCTGCTACTTCTAAAATGTTTGGATGTTCTTACCCTCCTTCCAAGGAACAAAAATCGATTCCTGATTTCAAGTGGAAGCCACTTTAGAGGCTTCAATTTGATCAAAGAATTTCCATTCAGGACCATCTAGAGAGAGAATTCCATCAGGAGCTGTTCCTCCTCCTGAAGAAATTGCCAACAGTTTATTTAATGATTGATTTGAGGCCCTTGAAGTGTGAGAGAATTTCCTAGGAATTGTTTTGAGGACAGAGTGTATGAAAAATAGCCTTTCACGTTCATGTTCCTTTTTGCTGTAGCTGAGAAGTTAACACTCACACAAAGGACAGATCAGATTTCCAGTTCTGGTTCATTCTCATTAACCCTTCCCAATTTGTTGCTTTTCAGTGAACCCCTCAGCCTATAACAACAGCTTTTCAATCAATGATGCTGGAGTGTTGGAAGTCAAGACCTCAATTGACAGAGAAATATGTCCAAACCTTGTGGTGGGCATTCAGGTAGAGATTGTTTTGGTATTTTTGTCTCAATTTCAGAAAATAATACATAAATCCAAGTTGCTGTTAATAGTATTTCTCATAGTCATTGGTATCAAGGCTCCATCCTGCCAGTTAAAAATCAAAATAAAAGAAAAATGAATCAACTATAAACAGGCAGTTGTCATATCCTTGTGTTAAATTTGTTGTTATCAGGGCATGGAATTTACAGCTGCAAACTGTTTTCTAGGCAGCTCAGCAAGACAAGATTTTCAAAACAGCTGATGCAGTAGTTCTGGTCACTATTGGAGATGAGAATGACAATGATCCAGTACTGTCACAACCAAGTTACAATATCTCACTTCCAGAAAATTTCCCAAATGGGATGGAAATTCTTCAAATAACAGCTACTGACCAAGATGAGGTAAAAAGACAGTGGTTTTATGACTGCTACAAATACTGCACTTCTGAAATATAATATAAAATGCATTTGTGTTATACAGCTATTGTGAATGGATTTTTTTTTTTCTGGCTACCTAAATATACTTAAGCAAAACAAACTTAGTTTCATTTCTTTAAGGAGTAGAGTACTGCACATAAAGAATAAATTTTGTTTCTCTTTAGCACTCCTCTGGTTTGCATAAGGTCCCAAATCTGGAACTGCTGAAAAGTGCAAAATGAACACAAAGCTGCAAGTCATTCTCAGCCTGCATGTTATTTCTTCCATGTTATTTGCTTCTCTATCTTTTTTAAATTTTGGTTTTTTGGAACTGTGTTCCAATTAAACCAGGAAATTTCATCTTCTCCATGTTAAAAATAAGAAGAAAGCATCCTAAGGGAGTAGCTCAGTGATTGTCCTATTTAATAACAAATGTCTTTCCTATTTGCAGGGTGGCTTCCAGGGAACACTCAGTCTCACTCCAGAGGACAGTCCCTTCCAGCTGACTCCAGATGGGATCCTAACTGTGAGGAACTCCACGCTGCTGGACAGGGAGAGAGTACCCTCTATTCACCTACAGGTATTAAAAACAGGCCTGCTCCTTTCCCAAGGTAACCTGAGGCCAACAGGTGAGACCTGATCTGTCCTGGCAGGAGGCCGAGCCTTGAGTATGGATCAGCAGCTTAGTTGAAGAAATAAATGCAGACGTTGACAGCAATGTTATCTGGAGGGAAATGCCACTGCTGATACCACTTTCCTCAGCTTGTAACTCTCATTCATCCTTTTTACTGCTTCCACAAAATGCCTTTGAACAACACAGTCTTCTCACTGCATCGTTCTTGCAGGTCACTGCTAGAGATCGTTTGCCACCTAACAAAGAGGTGAACTCCACAATCAACATAGAGCTGCTGGATGAAAATGACAACACCCCAACCTTTAGAGACACACCATATAGGCAAGATATTTTCCGCAACATGACTGCAGGAATGGCCATTCTTCAGGTACTACAAAAACTAACCAAAAATGACATTTTTGACTTGAATGCATGCATGAGTTCCTGCTTAAACTTGTGAAGCAGTTCTGTTGAGTAGGGAATCCTTTTGGAACAGCTCTCAGTTCAGAAACCACCCACCTTTCATTTCAGAGCTATTGATATTCCATAATCACAGCGTCCTGGATAATTTAATCACATCTCAGATCAGGGAATAAATTATAAAGGATTTTTATTCTGGTACTGTGCACCAGCCTGAATTCCACAAATATATGACAGAAAAAAATATTCTTGAATTTACTTGTTGTAAAATATTTAATAAAAATTGAATGTTGTTAGAGGACAGGAACTCAAATAATGGCAAAACATTTTTGAAGGGCTTCTGGAGTGTGGGTGACAATTTTTAGATCCAATATACTTTTTCTAACATAGTAAACCAGTTAACCAAATAAAACAGGAAATAGGGGCTGAGATCTATAGGGAGGCACTATCAATGCTCATACCTAGATATACAGATTTCATAGCTCCTGATGAAATCTCTTGAACAATCTGCCTCCAGTGCCTTTGGAGCTGTTATGAAACAAATTCTCTGAGATACAAACTTGGTGTAATTGACATGACTTCCACAGCAGCAGGATTTTGTTTGTGCTGCTGGAATATTGTGGGTGTGTCTATCTAAGAGCAAACATTGTTACTGAGGTTTTACCCAGGAATTACATAGGAAGTGGACAGTCAAGGGTATAACCAAATTTAACTGCAGCTATACTTATCTGATTTTCATATATATCTAAAATGGGAGAAAATTTGATAAAAGCACAGAACCTAGAGTAAAATAATTCTTTTTTTTCCTCCAGGTTGCTGCTGTTGATCCAGATGATGGTATAAATGGAGAGATAAGCTTCATCTTAGCTGGTGGCAATGAAGATGAACACTTTGAATTGGATGCATTCACAGGAGTAATCAATTTAAAAACAGTAATCCCATTAGAAATCAACCAGCTTAAGAAGTTTGTCTTGTGGATAACAGCTACTGATGGTGAGACAGGATTTTAGTCAACACAGCTATTCCTGGTGACGAGTTTTGTTTTGTTTGATTTTTTACTTGAAGGAATGCTGTCAAACAGCTTCACAAGCTTTGTTTGAATAATACCATATATTATATCTGCTCTTGTTTGTTGAAGATAATAAACTTATTTATCCAGAGTAATTGCTGCATCACTGGTAAAACTGTTCCTGCTCATGACATTATAGCAAATCTGTTTTCATTATGGCTGTGGGAAGAACACGTGAAATTATATATATATATAATTTCACATGTTCCTTTACCTTACTGACTGGTGTTGCACAGCATGGAAAACAGAAATTCAAGCAGAAGTCAGAAATGTATAACTCTCATCAGTCAATAAAGAGTAAAAGGAAAGTAAAATGTGCTGAGTAATTTGGTCAGTATTTGCACATCCGTGTGGATCAACTGGAGATGCCAAGTCCATTTTTAGGATGACCAGCATGAACAGCATTTCCTTAGCCATTATTATTGAGGGGTTCTTTGTTTTAAACTTAGTGAACATTCATGACTTGAATAAGGGCAGAAATAAAAGTAACCTAGGAGTGGCATCCCACTCCTGGTGTAATGAGATTACAAATTGGTTTTCAGCTTTGTGATTTTTCTGTGATTTGCTCAATATGAGCCCTGTGTTTTCAAATTTAGGGTCATGTGGATAAAATGGGTCTTGCAGGGAATATGAGTACAAAAGGGGTTGCTCAGTCCATCCTTTGTCTGTGGTCTTGGTAAGGACCTCTGAGGCAGCACCATAACAGCAGCACTAAGGATTAAATATTTAAAAAAAAAAGGCAGTACCAATAGAAAAGTTTATTTTCAGGGGTGGGGAGGGCAGTAGGTATTTTGTGCATCTGCTGAGAAATTGTTTCCTTTTGCTTGCAGGTGGGACCATTCCAAGAAGTTCATCAGTGCCAGTAGAAATCTTTGCAGTTGGAGATTCCAGCCCACAGTTTATTCAGAAAACATACAATGTGTCTGTGGAAGAAGAGCGGGTTGCTCCTGTTGAAGTAGTACAAGTAAGAACAACTTTATTCTATCTCTATATAGGACAGGGCAGTTCTGAGAGAATCCTAATTTTGTAATAGATGTGCTCTAAATATCCATATCTCCCTGAGTTATGGGGAATTAGATACTGTGTGTTGTACATATCAAGCTTCACATGCAGTGCATCCCTCAGATGAAGCTTATCACCTACAAAGGTAGGCTTTCTTCCAGTTAAACCTTTGCAAATATTTAAACAGCATCTGCTACCATTTAGCATTAAAAAAACAAACAAACAAACAAAAAAAACCCCAAAAAAAACCCAACCCCAAAGCAGCTCTCCAAATCAAACAAAATGAACCCTAGAGCTGCTTGAAAAAGTAAACTTTTGTGCGTAGCTCTCTGTTGACTTTGGACACCCTTCAAAGGATTTAGTGGCTCAAAGCTTGGGATAGGGAATATTCCCTCATCTTTTGGTGATAAATCTAAAACTCTGTGACATGATCAGAGAATTCCCATCAGAAAAAAATGTCATAAAGGCATTTTCAAAGAAGGCTCTAGAACTCTCTTCATTTTGATTAAAAAAAAAAAAAAAAAGCTCAGACAAGTAGAGCACCGGAATGCACCATGATAGCTCCTTCTTGGATGAAGGTCTGAACACACATGGGGGGTTTCATATCATAGCAGTGACAAGGTAATGTGTTTTAGTGTTTTGATTTATCGACATCTTGAGTTAATTTGCCCCCTTTTCTGATGTAAAGAAAGGCAGAACCAAAGGTGAAAGTGAAGTCTGTTATTTTTATTCTGTCTTATATATATTCACATTTTAATAAAAGGCAGTATTCTCTGCATTTTTATGTATATTGAGGCTTGATCTTTACTTTTTTTAAAGAATCTGTGATGTTAACAAGTATCTGAATCAAAATTCATTAAAAGAAGTAAAAACCAAGACACACTATCAACCATAAGTTGATATCAATCCACAATATCAACCATAAAATGAGACTGGACATAGTTAAAACTGCTATTCTTTTTCAGACAGTGGTTTATGTGTTTTAATTAATTTATTGATGATATGCTGTATCTTACACAGGTCGAGTATAAGGCTTTAAGTCCCCATATACCAGTTGAGTTTCGGGTGCTGACAGAATCTGCTCTGTTCACCATCGATGACAAGGGTGTCATCTCAACAAACGCCACACTGGACTACGAATCCCAGAAAAATTACACCCTCAATATTTCCTTGTCAGATGGAAGCACTGCTGACTATGCCACGGTGTTTATCAGAGTTACAGATGTCAATGATAACAGCCCCGTGTTTGGTACAACCAACACCACCATTGCCATCATGGAGAACCTGCCAGTGGGAACCAATGTCACCAGTGTGTCAGCCGCAGACATGGATGAGGGCTTTAATGGATTAGTGGTTTACACTCTGAAGGGTGAAGAAGGAAAAATGGATATTGACAGTTCAGGATTCATTTTGCTGCAAAAGGCGTTGGACAGAGAAGAGCAAGGCTTCTATAACTTAACTGTGATTGCCAGTGACCAAGGCCAACCCGTGCAATCTACGACGCTCAACCTGACCGTCATTGTCGAGGACGCAAATGACAACGCCCCGGTCTTCTCATCAAGCAGCTATGAAGTGAAGGTCTCTGAAGACCAAGAGCTGGGAAGTGCTCTGCTGACACTGTCTGCTACTGATCAGGATGCTGGGGCCAACGCCCTCGTGACGTACCAAATCACTGACCAGCGACCTCAAACCTCCTCCTCGGTGTTTCTCATCGACTCGAGCACGGGCCAGCTCACCTTGAGCCAGCAGCTGGATTATGAAACCGTAAGAAAATTTGAAGTGAAAGTGGAGGCATCAGATGGAGGTCAGCCTACTCAGAGCACTGAAACACTTGTACTTGTTTGTGTAGAGGACGTCAATGATAACCCACCAGAATTCAGTCAGGCAGTTTATGATGTATCTGTGTTTGAAAACCATCAGAAGGGGAGTCCTGTCTACACATTCAGTGTTGCTGACAAAGACCAGGTAGGTGCCACATTAATCTCACCCTGATAAATCAAAATGACATGCTTTTCTCTATTAAATGCAAAAAAAGCATTGTAGTAAATGGGCAAAAAGAGATTTCTTAAATGGTTGGTGCTAAGTATGTTATGGTTCATGAAAACTTTGTCTTGCTTTCTGTAGAGCCAGAAGTAAACCTTCCCAACCCAAGGAAGTTAAGACCTTGTGCAAAATATTTTAGTGGCTATATCAGACAAGATGGGGAGAGCTTCTCTCCCACTCCTAACCCAGGACAGGAAGTGGTGTTTTCTTCTGTTAATGTGCATATGAGATAAATGCATCACACCAGATAGAGACTAGATTTTTTTTTAAATTGTCTTATTGCTTCTTATGTCAAAATAATAGTTTCTGATCAAATGTTGCTAAACTAAACTTGGTAAATTTACCTTTAGTCTCAGCTTAGTCAGACCAAGAGGCAATTTGTAACCCTGATAGAGTTGTTTCTTCTACTACAGGAAATTACAAATTTTCCCTCTGCTTTATAACAAGTGGTTTCTTTCTCCCCTTGTTTTATAAAGATATTTTGCATGTAGCCATGGCACTGGGGAGATGCTTTGGAGGAAGAGATTTCTGATTTGCAACATTAGTGTTGCTTATGTGAATTTTAAAACAACATCAATGCTTGGCTCATACTCCACTGAACTCTGTTTTGCTGCCCTTTCCATCATGGGGATAAGTCTTGGAGAGCTTCAGGGAGACAGAATGTGTAGGACCCAAATAGGGAATTTCATAAGTGCTTCCACATAGCCCAGTTCCTGTTTGCCAAAGAAATCTATTATTCCAATAGCTCAGGGTGCAGAATTTCATTTATTAAACCTGGTAAATCACTTGTAGTTCTGTAATGAGAAGTCTCATAAAAAGGTCAGGTATTAGTTAATAGATTATTTTTTGTACTTAAACCTTAATAATTTTAAACTCACATGAACAATGTTTTCTTTTTAGGCTGGCTTTTCTCAGGGATACTTTACTCAGAACAGCACTTCATTTACTGTGGATATCCCTGGAACAATTTCATTAAGGAATGACACAGAACTGGACAGGGAGACTACATCTGGATTCACTTTACAAGTAAATTTGGAGAGACACTCTGCAGCTCAAATCTACTTCATTGCCTTGAATGCCATTTTATATCTTTTTAAGAGGCTAAAATGACAATGCAATCAACTAAAATTGCTTTTTTCCCCCTTACTTTGTTAGGTATGGGCAGTTGATAATGTAACAAATGGGCTTAGTTCAAGTGCCTTGTTCCGCATCACTGTTCTGGATGTCAATGATAACAACCCTGAGTTTCAGAATCAGCCATACAGTTTTGAGGCTCTGGAAGGGGAATACACATTGAATAATCCCACTAAAATTGGAGATGTGACTGCTACTGATTTGGATGAAGGAGAGAACGCACGAATTACTTACTACTTGTCATCTGAAGATGGGGATAATCCATATAACATCCAGGAGGTAAGGGTTTGAGTATGCTGAAAACAAGGTTTAGATCCTGCTGGTCATAAAGTGACTTGGCATAGTAAGATACATCAGGTAAAAAAGAGCAGGCAGTACCATTCTAGTATACATCACAACCAGTGTGTGCCCTGCAGGCTGGAAATCTATGTTGATGTTCAAAATCCTGAATCCAAAATTCAAAAAAGACATTCCTGGTCAGGTGTTGCTTGGAATGTGAACCAGCCCAGAGGAGAACAGATCATTTCAATCCCTCATCCTTTTTGAGATTCAGTCCACAAGAATTCTCCAGATGATCTGTGCATTGAACCACTCTCTTCTCTAGGATGGAACCATTTTGGTCACTGGCTCTGTGGACAGAGAGAGTAAAGAGAAGTATGAGCTGCTCCTAGTGGCATCTGACAATGGAGTGCCTCTAAGGCAGGTAAGGAGTAGCAAATTATGCTTTATCTGAACTGTCTTTTATTTGTACCCCCAAGTGCCTGCACACTTTCTGAACCATGTTTTTTCTCCTGCCCCACTCCAGAACTTCACACATGTCAGCATCCAGGTGTTGGATGTGAATGACAACCCTCCTCAGTTCACAAGGGCACAGTACTCAGGCAGTGTCCATGTGGCAGCAGCCAAGGAAGGAGAGTTTGTCCTGGCAGTGTCTGCCACTGACCTTGACCTTGGGAAAAACGCTGTCATTTCGTACAGGTATGTTTCGGTGAGGTTAATAAGTACCTCCTGTGAGAGACACAGAAAGGTATTTTTATTGATCTTAAGAAGGATAAGATCTCTTCATAAATATTTTACAAGTGCTATCATGGGTTTTGAGTTCTTTATTTAGGTAGGAGGACAGTCATTACTGGGTGTTTTAGAGCTTATCAAATCATGATTGTGTCATAAGAGAGGGCACAAATGATAAACTGGCAACAAAAACCCACAGCCAAGAATTGCTGCAGTTTCTGAAATTTTGAATAACACATTGGAGTTTCTAGGTACAAAGTAAATGAATCTCTGGCTTTTTTTACCTATTTTCTGTTTGGTGGGAGGAGGAGATAAGAAATTAACTTTCTTAATGCACTATGCATAGAAAAATCAGGGGAGAAAGATATTTCTATGAGCCTTAAATCATGGAAAATACCAGGATACCTTGACATGAGAAGCATAGATTGAGAAGGACAAATGAATGAGCAGTAAACTTGTGGATGTTTAAAAGTACTGCCTCGAAAGAGGTTATTTTTAACTATGAGATAGCATCCTACCTAAAACACATCACTTGTGAGCAATCCAGTTATCTGTGAGAGGTCATAGAACGCCAAGAATTAGCAGATCTTGAGATGAATGTCACTTGGGTTTCTCCTACTGCTGAATATGCAGCTGAGTGTGCAAGATCTCCCTTCTCCGAGTGGGCGCATCAAAGCCTTGGGTTGTAATGGGAACTGAAGGCACAAATGCTGCACATTTTCATGATAGAAGACTTGCTTGGAAATAAAAGGCCAATATATTTTAGCCTAAAGACAGCAATTAAAAGCTATCCTTTTTAAATATGCAAATATTGTCTGTGGAGTGCTCCTTACAGAGGTAGCAGTAAGTAAATGCCACTTTCAAGGTCATTAATATGAATGCTCTCCTGATTGCTCCTTGATCAGCCTCATGAACCATTCTGATGATTTCCATATAAATAATGCCACTGGAGAAATCACCCTCAGCAGAAACCTGGACCACATCACAGCTGACACAGTTGTTACACTGACAGTTGTTGCCACTGATCATGGAGTTCCTCAGCTTAGCTCAAATGGTAAACCATCTTTTTTACCCTTTTTTCTTTTCCCACATAAACATAACCCTTGCAAGCATTTAAATTTGAAATTAATCCCATTGCTGTCAATCAAACTGAATTTAGCAAAAAAAAAAGTACATTTGAACAATGATGAATATATGATTTTTACCTTTTGATCTCCTCCATGCTGATCATATTAACAGAAAACTGGGTTTTAATAACCCTGGTTAGAAATATTTTTTTTAATTCATTTATTGCAGTTGTACTTACTGTACAAAACCCAAAACTCCACAGTTGTAGTCAGTCTAAAAAGATGTATTCAAATAATATTGTCGATGTGTTTATTTTTCAGTTTTCCTTTATCTTCCTATAATTAGAAACATTTAAACAAACAAGCTGGCAAATCACCCTCAACTGGGTTTCTGTTCCACAAAAAATATTCAGAGATGTAGGATTTTTTGGTAACTTTTTCATATGTTTTTTTGGAGGTTAATTTTGATTTATCATGAACAGGAGAAAACAACTGATTTTCTTAAAATAGGACAAGTGGTCACAACAGAAATTGCCCTCGTGGGTTTATGTACATCCCTCCTCTCTTATTACAAAGAAATTAAGGGTGGGATTTTTAAGGTGTTTGAAACACCTGCACATCCCATTAGCTCCAGATTGGTGATCCTTGCTCTTCTGTCACACTGAAGCAACACTTCTGTAATCAGGGGAGTGAGGTTATTCTGGAAAATCAGTTAGGTGTCAAAAGCATCACGTTTTGTGTTACATATTAATCCTTATTATTATTGCTTTCTTTCTTCTCATCATTCCTCTTTCCTATGTGATATTTTCTATAATTTTCTACTAGCTCCTCAAGAGCTTAAGGAAACAGAGCACTGGTCATGAAGACTTTAGCAATGACTTCACTATTTTAATTTGTTTTCTCTCTCCAGCCTCTGTTATTCTCTACTTGCTGGTAAATGATGCCAGCTTTGGGCTGACTTTTGAGAGCTCCAGCTACGAGTTCAGCATTGAGGAGAACAAAGCCCCAGGGACTGCAGTGGGCTCTGTGAAGGCTCTGACTGGAAGCATAGCTGTGCAGGTTGGGTACTCCTTGAAATCCCACTGGGACAAGTTCTTCATCGGGGACCAAGGGGATATCACAGCCCTCATCCAGCTGGATCGGGAAGAAGGAGACCTGTACAGCATCCTTGTGGAAGCTGTGGATTCCCTGGTGCCACCCAACACAGCTGTTGCTTTGGTATGGAATATGCATTTCAAAATATTTTTATCGAGGAATATGAAATATCTTTTAAAAAAATATTAACAATCTATAAAAATCCAGATAAGTGTCTTCTGTCATGCAAATGTGGAGCTTTGAGAGCCTTCTATTTAATTTTCCTTTTTTTTTTTTAATATCCTGAGGAGATATTACCACCATCTGGAGATATTGTCAGCTTCACAGATTGTGTCACTCCCTGAGAGTTCCTTATGAACAACCCATAACCAGAGAAACTGATTAATACCAAAACTGATTCTGTGCACAGTTCTGTCAAATGCATGAGGTAGATGAGCCAAAAAAGCCCCAGGTTATTAGTTCTGCTCATCTCTTCCAGTTAGAGTGTGTTATCTCACATATATGTTATCTTGCAGCTGAGAATTCAAAAAGATAAAAAATGTAGAGGTTGTGAAAATCCTCAAATGCTGAAAAATGCTGAAGTAGTAATCTACCCCTTTGGGTTTGGTTCCTTGGGTTTTTTTTCCTATAGGCTTCCATGGACTAAAATAAATCAAAATTCTCCTTTGGATACAGCTTCTGCAGCTCAAATTTGTGTCTTCTTTTCTTTTGTTTCTTATTTTCATTATAGGTAACTGTGAGAGTTGAAGACATTAATGACAACCCTCCAGTTTTCTCTGCATGGATCCAAACTCATTTATCAGCTCCTGAGAATCTAGCTGATCTAGACTTGGGCACATTTCCTGCTACTGATCTGGATATAGGAGATAATGCACTTATCAGCTACTCTCTGCAAGATGATTTTGCTGTAACATTCCATATTAACAGTTCTACTGGCAAGCTGACGACAAAAAAATCCTTAGACAGGGAAGTGATGGACAGTTATGAATTGAAAATAATGGTAAGTTGACAAATCTGATGCAGGTTCACAGAATTTTCAGCATTAAAAAAAAGAGAAAATACTGAACCCTCACAAGAAAACCACTTAATCTTAGAGAATTCCATTTGAATTCATGCATGATTTTTAAGTGGTCCTTATGTTTTGTATGCAGAGCTCTGTTTTCTGCCCTGTAAATTGGTATTAGTGAATAAATGACCTCTGAACTCTAAATTTTAAAGGTCACAGTCAAAACAATAGCTGACTGTGACATCTGCAAAGCATTCCTGGGTGCATTTGAGACCATACTTGGCTGCCTTGCCAATCCATGTTATTTGCCCCTTTTCCTTTTTTTATTATTCTTTTATTTTCCAAAATATATGTCCTTAGGTATTTTTTTAAAATAGCCAAAATGAGATTTTTCAAGTAAAAAAAGAAAGAAAAAACATAAACATTCACTTAACATCCATGAGATTATCTCTTTATTCTAACTGATTTCATTGATTTTTACTGCCACTAATCAGATCAATTATTGTGCATACAAAGAAGTGTTCCAGCACTGGCCATCAAGTACAAATATATTTGAAGGACATTTTTACAGATCAAAGAACTTGTGGAAGATATAGAGGAGATTTATTAAAAATTGAGAAGTGTCTTCTGAAAAATTTCAAGTTAATAAAAGTGGAGACCTTTTAAGACTAATTGAAAACTGTATATATGTACCTGCAGATGAGAATTTTCTATGGCAGATGCTGGTGCAGTGTGTAAAACTGACTGTGAATTTGCCACATATTGGATGCTCTCCACAACTTGCTTTGCTGGCACTTTAAACCCACAAAATGCAAGGGATTTCCTCATTCTTTTGCCTTCCACAGCACAGAGATATGTGTACATCACAATCTTGTGTTGATTAGTGCCACATCTGATCACATATTTAATCTGCATCCAGGCTCAGGCTTTTGATTAATTGTTAATGAGAGTCAGAGCATGTGATTGGGTGAGGATACCAGCTGCAGGAAGATATGGCAACTAATCAAGTACAGGGCTAGAGAAATGTCACTGAGGGATAATTGGTCCAGCAGAAAGACTTCAGAGGCAAAAGCTCACAAGTTTTTGGAGCAAAATTGAACTGGCAGAGTAAGTTTGTGTCAAAGTACTGCTGTTTTTAATGACAAGTTGTTCCTTCACAGGCCACTGATTCTGGCAAGCCACCACAATCTGCAAGCCTAGTTCTGAGCATCGCTGTGGAAGATGTGAATGACAACCCACCATTGTTCCCCCAAAAATCCTACTCCGTGACTGTGAGGGAGAATGAGCCTCCACATGTGGTGTGTGGCACTAAGAATAACCAGCCTGTTCTGCACTTATTTTCTCTCTGTGCACTGGGGAAGGGGCAGCCACCTCTCATTGATGTTTCAAAATGAAACATCATTTTTTACTTTGTGGGGCCTGTGGAATCACACAGCATGTTTGATTTGTATGACAGGGGAATACTTGTCCCACGGATTCTTCCTATAACTCCCACAGAGAATGAGAGCTGCTCTCCCTTTCCCTCTTGTCCTTAGCAGTGATTCCACGCTGAACAGATTGAGTTTTCACTAGATCTATGGGCAACATATTTTAAAGATGTTCAGTGCTGTAGGTGCTGTGCATATGTCCAGCATCCCTCTGTTCCTAAGCTTTTCTGTCTTAAAATCATGGAATGGTTTGGATTGAAAGGGACATTAAAGATCATCTTGTTCCAACCCCTCAGCCACAGGCAGGGACACCTTTCTCTAAGACCAGGTTGCACAGAGCTCCACCCAGCCTGGCCTTGAACACTTACAGGGATGGGGCATCACAACTTCCCTGGGCAACCCCCCAGTGCATCCATTTCTTGCTCTGTATCTGCCTTGCAGATGTGACCTAATGGTTTACAGGAGTCAAGGGAAGAGGTATCATCTGACAATCTGTAACTGCTCTGCCACAAGTTGTGCCAGAATTCCAGCAATGCAATTAATCAATTAATGAGTAATTCAGACAGTAAATGCTCTGTGGGTCAATACCAGTCTTTGTGCATATTTTGCCACTCTCTTTGTTCTGCTCTAAACCTTTTTTTTGCTGACTCTTTTCCCTTTTATTTTAGATTTTGAGTGCAGTAGCCACAGATGCAGATATGGGGTACAATGCTATCATTCATTACACCATAACTGGAGACACGACTTCATTTTATGTTGGAGAACTTTCTGGAGATATTGCAACCCTTCAACCTCTGGACTATGAAAGTCATTCCCAGTATATGTTTATTCTGAAAGCTTTTAATCCTGGAGAGCCACATCTCCAGGACACAGCAAACATTACAGGTATTTCTACTTAACCACAGAAAATGAACCTTCATTAGCCTTAGGGAATATTTCAGCATGTGTAATTCTGAGGCATAAACCAACAGTAATGCAGTAATGCTAGAGAAAATGATCAGAAATGATGGTGTGATCTTTTCACTATAGCCAGATGAAATTTTTCTAAAAACAAAGTTTGCCATATCAAAAATGAGGATTTTTCACACAAACTGACATTACTTCTCTCAATATATTCACAATTTTTTTTCTATTTTCTGAGAGCCTATCAATGTTTGGATTGAGAAGTTTCCAAAAACATAATTCAGGTTTTTAATTCTTGTATACAGAAGGGCAGTTTATAGGGTGATAAACAGTGTTGACAGTGATTTTTAGTTTTGTTAAAATAACAGTGCTTGATTGCTGGTTTTTTTTCCTTGAAAAAATTAAATAAATTTGTTCTGTTGGGGGGAAAAAAGACATTTCTGTGAAGTTGTTCTCTTAGCTTTTGGCCAGCCCTATTGTTGATCAGTATGACTGGATATATTCTCATTCAGAGGAGTTGTGCTGGTTTATATTGGCTGAAAAAAAAAAAACCCAACTCATAACCATCTAGGTAAAACTCACCAAATGTGCTGATTCTTTCTCAGTTACTGTGGAAGATGTCAATGAAGAAGGACCTGTGTTTGACCAGTCCTCATATTACAAGATCCTCTCAGACAATTCCACAGCTGGCACACTGGTAGTAGACATCAATGCAAGAGATGAAGGCAAGGGTTATGATGAAGGCATTTCCTACAACATTTCAGGTATGTTAGAAAAAAAAAAAAATCTTAGGCCTGTTTATTACTGGGATACTTGATACTGCTAAAGCAAGCTGCATGACACCAGAATGAGAGAGAATGGTCATAAATTGAGCTGGCAGGTTCGGACTGGATAGAAGGAGTAAGAAATCCTCTGTGAAGAACAGTAATTAATGGAAGAGGTTGCCCAGAGAGGCTGTCCTTGGAGATTCTCACCTGATGTATCAAATCCTTGAACAGCCTGTGCTGAATTCACTTCTGGCCATGTTTTGAGCCAAGAGGTTGGACTAGAGGGGGTGTCTTGCTCCAAATCACATGTACAGATTAGGATTTCAACTTGTGTCTCTTCACTCCTGGGCTTACACTTCAGTCACTGGTCTCTGCTGCTTCCAGGGAACATCTCCAACTCTTCTTTTTTCTGTTTTCAGATGGAAACTCAGAAGGCCTCTTTAGTCTTTCCAGTACTACAGGAGAACTCAGGTTAACAACAGACTTATCAAAACAAACTGCTCCCCTGTATTACTCCCTGAATGTCACCGCTACAGATTCGGGTCTGCCACCTCTTTCAACCTCTGTAAAGGTACTAAAATTTCTACCTTGCACTCTGTTTCCTGCACAGTAATTCCTGAGATTGCTTTGTTCTAAACTGAGCATAGTTAGACCAGGAAAGGGGTATTAGGCAAAACTGTGCAAACCAGGAATCAGAATGTCAGAGATTTATTTCTGTTTCAGGCTACAAGATAAGAGTTACCAAGTTATGCTGCCCTAGCAAAAGCTGGCACACCACACAAAATGTCTGTGATCATCCCATTTCAGAAAAGACAGACAGAAGCTCCAGGCTGTGAGGGAGGAGGATTAGAGCAGTGGAGACTTCTGTGCAAGGTCGAAGAGTGGGACAGACAGAAAGGATGTAATGGAAGTATGTGATAAATAAACAGGAGATGGCAAATAAAGTGTTTCCTATAATGTAAGAAAAAATAATTTCTAGATTGAAGAGTGAGAAATCTAAATATGATTTAAAAATTATTTTTACACAGTGCTTATAACTTGCTGGTGATCTTGTGGCACTAAATATCACAGCAGAATTTTAAAAAAGAGCTAGAAATCTATATGGATAAAGATGTAGAAAGTTACCTTCAACAACCTTAAAATGTAGACTTATAAGCCATCATTCTTCAGAGGATTGGATAGCACCCGTGTGGCAACAGAAATAAATTATTTTTGTGAAGCAGTAGGCATTTTTTATTTACCACCTATCACCTTTTGTTCTTAATCTATAAATCAGTTACAATAGTGTTAAAATACTGTAAATGCAAGCTCCTGCTCTGGTTACACCCTCTGCAGTGGAAGACTGGAGATGAATGCAGCTCTTTGAGAGCTGCTTAGTTAGACAAGTCCTTTAAAATGTGCTGTATGTGAGGAACTGGAATTCTGTATTTATCAAAGTACACAGGTGAACCACAACTGGTGAGTCTTCTGGTGTCTTCAGGGCAGTGTCAAACTCAGCACACAGCAATCCCAGGCTGCTCACTGCCAAGGCCTGGACTTGTGCTGTCTCACACCTCAGTAGGAAAATCCCAGCTAAAGCTGCAAACGTCACCCCCATGTCCTTTTCCCTGCAGGTGTCAGTTATGGTTGCTCCCATGGATGTGTCCTACCCAGTGTTCCTGGAAGAAGCCTGTCACCCTGCCCCTCTGTCAGAGAAGACCCCCACAGAAACATTTGTTGTGGAGATCAGTGCCTGGTACAAGCTCCCTGTGAACTACAGCATTGCCTCTGGAGATGAGAAAGGTGAGCCCTGGATGTGGAATAATGGGAAGAGGGGGTGTGAAACAACGAGCACAGCACTGAGCTTTGGAATGGCTTCTTCTCTCCTTCCTTTTGCTCTTACCTCAGTTCCACAGCCATTAATACTGGATGGGAATAGACCCAGTGCACCAGTTTGATGTGCATCAGGTGTGGGCACATGATTGAATTTCTTCAGAGCAGCACAGGGCGCATGATACAGGGCTGGCTTCACCAGCTCTGTGCTGTGTCTGCTGCAGGAAGGTCAGGCTCTACCTGCTCAGGCATAAAGTTACTCTGCCTGGAGAAGAAAATAATAGCACAGGAACTTCTAGTAGAAAAACTAACTCAGCAACGTTTTCCTAACAAATGTGAGTGCCTAGAGTAAGTTTTTATGTGGTCAAGTGTGTCAGTGCTTTGTCACTTTTTTTTTTACTAAATATAGAGCTGATTTTAATAGGCTATTTTAATCTATCATCAAGCTGCAAATTTGTACTTCAGTTCTGTAAAGTGTTTTGTACAAAGTCGTGATCTTCAAGGTAGTTGCAAAATTCCTCATCTTCATTAAGAACAGGACTTCTTAGGAAATATAAAAATTTCTAACTGAAAAAGGGGCAAATAATCTCTGACTGTTTCAGAGGAACATGAAGACCTGACTGGAGAGTGGTGGATTGGATTTTCTCCCTTTTGGTTCCCGTCTGAGCTTCTGAATTATTTCTTTTTTGTTAATTGCAACCCTGGATATATCTGACATTCTTGTCAACCTTGTAAAAACATTGAATTTAATTTTGTTCTTTGAAAAATACTGTAACATAAAATATTCATATAAATAATGTGTAATTTTCACTGGAAGATTCATATGTCCAGTTTCAACTAATGAAATCCTAACCAGAATAATTTCCTGTTGTTTTTTTTTTTAAACCAGGATATTTCATTATTCATCCATCTAATGGTATTGTCAGAACAAGTAAGAATCTAGAACTGGAAGATTTTCCAGTAAATTTCAAGGTACGAGCAACAGATTCATCTAATGCTGCCATATTTAATGAAGTTGGAGTGACAGTGGAAGTTATGGATGAAAATGATTTCCCACCGGTTTTCCCATCCTCTCTACTAGAGGAGAGGTTGCCAGAGGTAAGAAAATGTCACCCAAACTGAATCACAAAATTAAGTCTTCAAAATAATAATAACAAAAATAGTGTTTTGTTGAATATACAAGTAAATCTTCTGGAACTGGGCAGACTTGCTGTTCCGTCCTACTGTATGATGATGTGAGGTTTATTTCAAGCTGGAAATCCCAATACACAACAAGAATGATCCAGAAGTGTGGACTTATTGAAGGAAAAGTGAATTCTTTCTAATAAAGGGCTCCATGAAGGAAGAACTACCACTCCATTTTGAATATTTTACATAGAGAATATTCAGGTGCATTCAAAATCTATTGGATGTACTGGGCACCTCATAGGCTCTCACTCAGCCTTTTGTAAGGGAGCTTCACACAGGGAAGTAACAGGGCAAAGTCTCTAATTTAGCAATATTTCTTCTCTTGTTCACGTACAATCTGTTGTGATTTTGTTGGCACAAGTGATCAGCAGCAGAGAACAAGCCAGATTTCAGTCAGATTTTCAGCCATTGTGGTTCTCTACAGAAGAAGCCACAGCATTTAAATATGCAAAAGCACCTTGCTCAACATTTCCCTCTCAATTTTCAAGCAAAGCTTTTCACACTTTAATCTGCTGGTTGCTATTTTTTTTTTAAATAAGCACATTGATCATGTAAATATTTTATAGAGCACATGCCTTGCCTTTGAGATCCCCAGCTGATGCACATGTATTGTCTTTAGCAGCCACAACTGATTTCAAATCTACTCAATTTCTACCACTGAGTTAAATATAGTTTTACTTATTACACCTAATTTTAACGTTCCCAGTCAGTTAATTGGAGAAGAAATAGAATCACATTTCCCAACCTTAAAAAATTGCTTTCCATGTGAAATATTTACACAGTGGGGATTGCTGGATGCCTTGTTGGATCAAATAACTTCATGAGGTCTCAAATAGCCCTGCAAGTGAAATGCTGATCTCTACTGTCAATCTTGGTGCAAATAACACAGTTAAAAAGGAAGAATTAGATAATTTATTTTGATAACTATTACCCAAATAGTGTTCAGAAAGAAACATGACTTTGGAGTTGAGAACACCTATTGAGTTTCATAAGAGAGGTTGTTAAACAGAAATAACTGCGAGTCAGATGCTTGAGGTTAACATTTGGGCTGTTTGAAATCATTTTTCTCCCTGAAAATTGCAGCCATGGGCAGAGACATGGGGGGAGTAAAGCAGTTATTTTCTGTAAATTAGAGAAAGGAAGAGACTCTCTTACTGTGCTGAACAAGTTGTATAATTTTGATTTTAAAGTCTATACTACCATAAGTGGATGCAGTATCCATTACTCTCACATAATTCAAGCAATTGCAGCAAAGCAGTCTCTGAGAGGCTCAATCTTTCCTCCTCCACAGAATTCCCCTGCCACTCAGATTGTGCAGCTGAAAGCTCAGGACAATGACACAGGTAGAAATGGCCTCCTGACGTACAGCATTCTCAATGGACAAGGACTGAAATTCAGGATAAACGAAACAACTGGAATCCTTTATTCCACAGCCCCCTTTGATTATGAAGAGGAACTCACAGAGTATCAGGTTTGCTTTAGATTTTTTTACATATTTTTTATTCAGAACTCTTTATCTTTCTCTTGGAAAACAGGTGACACTTGTGCTTTTGTTTAGCTTGATAATGCTTGAGTATTTTCTGCACTGGCTTAGAGTAGGAGCATCTCAAGGTGTGAGATGTTATTAAAACAAGCCAGTACCTTTTGACTATAATGAAATTCAAGCACAGCTCATTGTTCATCTGCCCTGCCAACACTTCAGCACATTAAAAACTAATTTCACAGTGACAGCTCATGTATTCAGCACTGGCTGTTGCTTGAACCAGTGCTGGACTGAGATCTTGCAGATATGATTCTCAGTTAATCTTCTTTTTGTTGTTGCCATTGCTGGATATTTTTTATGGTCTTAGTTTGCTTCAAGTAAAAATACTGGTGAATTTGTTGGTTCTACACAGAAGGACTTTTTCAATTCACCCAAACAATCCTTCAGTTTTGAAAAATCGTTTTGAGGTGAATTTAGAACTGGATTTTACAGTTCTAAGAACATTTCGAAGTTTAAAATACACCAAGATTTTTTTAATCCTTATGCAAGAACCTCTTTGTATGGCTTCCCATTACCAATAACTGTGTAACTTACAGGTTGTGGTGTATGCTGAAGATGATGGAATCCCTGAGAAGAAGAGGGGTTACTGCACAGTTGTGATAAAGATCACTGATGTTAATGACTGGCCACCTGTGTTTGATCCAGTGCCTAACTTCAGTGTCCATGAAAATGTGCCTGTGGGATTCACAGTTGGAAAAATCACAGCATCAGACAGAGACACAGGAGACAATGCCTTCATTCTGTATAACCTCACAGGTAACAAGGAATTCTGTCACTGCACTGGTACTTCGCTGTCTGTACAATTATGAGCATAATTAGTATTATCCCTGTTATTTCCTAACCTCTTTCCACCAAAGCCATTCACTTTCACCTGGTTTGGAATGTTACTAATTTATGCTCATAAAATTTTCAAATCTTGGCTCATGTTTCAGATGCCCATCCACTCAAAATACTTCTGCTCTTCTTCTACATTATCCATACACTACTTAAAAAATTGTTTGGATGCATTTGGGACACAAGTTAACATATAATTTAGGATTGTAGTTAACTATGTGCAGCTAAGATGTATAATTGATGATGCTTGTTTAAATCTGTCTCAGGAGATGGAGAAAATATATTTGAAATAGATGAAATACAGGGCATCATTAAGATAAGGAACTCTCCAGACTATGAAACCACAAATAAATACAACCTTACAGTGACTGCAGTCAACAATAAATCTGCCCCTTTCTACCAGGTAAGTGACCATTACTGTAATGAACAGCGACCCTTCAGAGTGGATTTTGAACTACTGGGAGGGAGATCTATCCCAGCCATTTATTGTCTAGAATAAATTAGTCACCTCATCATGTTTAGAGTCAGACTTCTACAGCTTTTAACCACATTGAGTAGTAGTATACTTTAATTATGTGAAATAATTCAAAATTATACATGGTAGGCTTTGACTCTGAATTGTTTGCTGACTGACCTGTGCTGGGGAACTGGAGTTTGTGTGCTGCTGTTAGAACTATAAGTGATATGATCATTTTTTGTGGGAGAAGTATTTTCAGCAGAATTGTTCTGGTTCTGCTGTATTTCTTTCATTTGAAAAAATATGAGACACTTCTTTAACAGGATCAGAACGTGTGTGGTTTCCTTAACTGCATGGTGGAGGTCTCCTAAACACATCCTGTTCTTACTCATTCAGACACCTCTCAAGAAGAATCCTACTGCAACATTGAATTCCTACCTCTCCTGTTGAAATCCTGTAGAGATCTCTGAAGCTGAGTTGACACAATTAAACCCAAAGAATATTTTACTGCAGCATTTTTGAAGCCTGATTTATAATTTCTGTTGCACGAGCAAGTCAGGAAAAAACAATGCTAAATAAGAGTTTCTAAACACTCTAAAATGCATGGCACCATTTTGTTTTCTAGGCAGCCACCCATGTGAGTGTTGCAGTGACTGATGTGAATGATAATGCCCCAGTGTTTGCCCAGAGCTCCTACTCTGCTTCCATAAACATGGTGAACCCCGTGGGTGCTCCTGTCCTCACCGTGAGCGCCACTGACCGCGACCAGGTGATTCCTCCTGTGACCCTGACCCTGCTCTGGGCTGCAGCATGAGCTCATCTTGCTCCATCCTCCTGCTCCTTCCTCTTGCCATGCTGCACCAAACATAGCAGGAAGTGAATCCTGCCTAACTACCAGCCCAGGGAATTGGAAATTAGGAGTTTTGCTGGCTCTGCCTTGACACCGATGTACTCCCTGGCTCTGGGCATGTTTCCTCAGCTGTATTTCCTTTAATTCCTCCCTTTACTACACAGAGCTGCATGCACCAGTCCTTCAGAAGTTTACAAGGACTGAAGCAATTTAGTGTCTCTGAAGTTATTTGAACTTTTGAGACAGAAGTATCTGTAAAAACTAAGCATCATAGAGCTGATTTGAGCAAGGAAGTATCTGCTTGCCAAACTCCTCTGAAGTGTGGCAGCCCAGCTGATTCTTTCTGCCCCCATTTTTAAATGTAATTTTGTTTGATATATCTGTACTCCACCCATCACATAGTATCCAGGCACTGGCAGGGATATCCAGTAATCAACCACATCACCATGACAATATCACTAGTAATTATATCATTTACAAGATGAAACATCTCCAAGTAACAACAAAATAGGTGTAGCAGGTGCCTTTCTATTTCTTCATGCATAATTTTGGTTGGAATAACTCTAGCTGTGGTACATTGCTGCAAATCATCTAACAGACCTTTCTTAATCAGCCTGTTCAGTGACTTTGTACAAAAAAGTGGAATTGCCTTTGAAAATTGCTGAACTGTGGGAGATCTGCATTGAGATCCCAATGAAACTCCTCCTTCAGGTGTGCAGAGTGGCATTTGTCCTCCCTGTGCCACCCTCACTACTCTGACTGTCCCTCTCTACACATCCAACTTATTTTCATTAGAGACTTTTTGCCACATTTTTACTGTGTAAATGACCAAGGTATTGTGTACTTTCTTCTGCTTTTTTTTTATTTTTTTTTTTTAATTTTTTTTTAATTTTTTTTTTTTTATTTTTTATTTTTTAATTTGTACACATCCTACTGTGGCCTTCATTCTTCAAAAAACCACTATTTTCAAAATTATTTCACTAGAGACATTTAGATATTTTTTGGATCTCTTGTTTCAGTGTTTATCCTACTCTTCCAAACATACCCCCAGTTCCATTAAATTCTGTTCCTTTCATGGCAGGGGCAAAATGGCCTCATTGAGTATTACATCCTCCCGGATCCCACCGTGAGCCCCTTCTTCCTGATAGAGGATTTGAGTGAGGGGAAGATAATCACAACTGGAAACCTATCTAGATCTGGAGAGATTCATTTAACAGTGATGGCAAAGGACAAAGGTTCTCCTCCTTTAAATGGCACTGCTGTGGTTACCCTGAGTGTGTTTGACAACCACCCGTTAGTTCCTCGCTTCAACACAAGTGAGATCAGGTGAGGCTTTCATGTTGAGTTAAATAACTGGGATGTGTTCACCAGGTAGTGCAAAGCATAGCAAAGTTGAAGGTCGTTTTTCCAGGCAGAAGAAAGGACATCAGTTTTCAGGTTGTTTTTTTTTAAAGCAAAATATAGGAAATTCTGCTATACTTGGGGTTCTGTGAATGTGAGTTGAGGCACTGCCTTTTATTTCTCTACTTTGCAGCTTTTATAAGTCAGACTCTTTGTCCCTTTTCTCTTGAACACTATAAAACTTTTTTCCTTAGGTTTTACTCAAGGATGACCCAAAATATGGCTGGAAAACCAGGGTTTGCACTGCACTCTGACAGTTGGGCAGATCTGGCCAAACAACTAGGGGGAGGGGACAAGATTTTCCACAGAGAACTCTCTTTCAAAGAATTAAAATTCAAAGCCTGCCTGGGAAACCACTGTTGGCAAATTTAACATTATGATTTATCACTTATTTCCTGCATTAGCCTTTCTGTTTCAGAAAACACTGGAGTGGATTATTTAATTTATGATTTTGCTGCGGCTGAAACATCAGGAAAACCAATTGATTACACTGTTGTATCTGGCAATGAAAGAGGTGAGTACTATCCCCCTTATGAGTTAAAATAGCCAGGAAAACATAATAACTTGTCTTTTGCATGGCAGGTGCTGCTGTGCATAAATGAGGAGATGGAGAGCATGGATAAAACTGTTTTAAAAGAAAGGAATACACAGAGAATTTTTTTTCAGGGCTTTTCAGCATTGACTTTGCTGAAAGGGTGGTAACTTGCTAAGAAATGGCTTCTTTTAATCTTAAACTAGGATAATTTAGAGACCAGGAGGAGCCAAAATAGAAAGTGTTGTTAACAAGCAGCTTCCTCCCTGCCAATCATTTTTAGTCCATCATTTCCTTGCATTTATGTTAAGGCGTCTGCCCTCTTTGCCCAGGCACCATTTGGCCCACAGCAAAGGAAGTACATAGAAACTGAGAGAAAACTTGGAAATGCATAAAAAAATGGAGGTGTGCAAGAAGGAGCTGCAATTCTCCTTATTTGTGAAATCATGTGAAATTCTTTTTCACATTTACTGTTCCTTTACACAGTTAAGAGCTGTTTGGTGTGGGGTAGGAACCCAGCTGTGATGATGCCTTTGCTGCTTGGCCAGTGGAAGTGTTGAATTTCACATTGTTCAGAGCAGAGAAGCCACGGGAACATCCCAAGGGCAACCAAGACACGAGAGGTAGGAGAGGGGTACAAGTGACATGGCAGCTGTCACAGCAAAAAGTGCGTGTTTGTCCTTTCAGGTCACTTTAGACTGGATCCTGAAAGTGGTGAGCTGAGAACAGCAGTTAATTTGGACTATGAGGAAGTTTCTCAGTATGTGATTTTAATTCAAGCAACAGAAAAAGTCTCCTCTGCTGCAGAAGTCCAGCGTTCAGGTAACTTCCTGCCTTGAAGGACATTTCAGGGGAGCAATGGACACATGTTTTGTATTTGCAATCCATACAGGAGTTGTGGTTCTCTAACTTGTGAAGTTTGATGTGAAAGGTGAAAAGCTGGTGGCCAAGGTGGTTCACTTGTGTTTTTCCCAGGCCTGTTTGCTGAGAACGTGGCCATGCTGACAATCTCAGTGCAGGACGTGAACGAAGAGCCCGTGTTCTCCAGCAGTTCCTACTCTGCCCGCATTCCCAACTCTGTGCCCTACAAATACCCCATCATCACAGTCCAGGTAGAGTATTTCTTGTGCTCTTCACAAGGACAGAAATCCTGTGATAGAGCTGGGTTTCTTCCACTGTACTAAAGGAGCCTTAAATCTGCTCTGAGAGCTGAGTTTACTGATTGAAGAGCAATGTGCAGCCCAGGCTGAGTGTCACAAATCACCTTTTTTTAAACCCAGGCCACAGATCCAGACTCAGGAGACAATGGACTTCTGCTGTACAGCTTAGTGGGAGGTCAAACCAATGAATTCGACATCAATGAACACACAGGGCAGATTTTTACAGTATCTGTAGCAGGAAAGACTGGAACATTTAATCTGGAAGTCCAAGCTGCAGATCAAGGCACAAGAAGACTCACAGCCCGGACAACACTCAATGTAAGGAAGATTTTTATGTAAAATCCTGATTTACTTCCATGTCAAAATTGTGAACAAGAAGGGCAAAGTTTGGTAATGGCAAAACCAAAAAGTTATTATACACTGTTAATAGGGCTGTCAGATACATGAATATTTACATACTAGAATTAAGAGGTTGCCATTTTTATTGATATATAAAAATATGTTGGCACAAAACCTGATTTTTGGAGGACTTTGATTTTATATCAGAGGGGTTTAGTGGGTTGAGGGGTTTTTTTGATCAATCTACGAGAGGTACAAATGCTTTAGAAAATCTTATCTGTGATTCTTTATTAGGTAACTGTTGATTCCAGTTCCAGTAGCAACATTGTGACACTGGTGCTTAATCAGAAGATCAATGTTGTGGAAAGAAACAGTGCTGAAGTACAAAGGTATTTTTGAAACTGTGAAGCTTATTCTGGTATAATATCTAATGATAAATTCCAAGTCCCTTTGGGACAGGGGTCTGACAGCCTACAGGGAGCTGATACAGCCAGTGCCCAGGAAAAGCCAGGCCGTCAATTTGACATAGCTCAGAACAGTTTGAGTGAATTCACAGAATGATGGATTAATTGGACCACTGGTCCAATCCAGCACAAAATCTCTGCAAAAAGAGGAAAAAACAATGAGGATTATGAGACTAAATTTCTTTCCTCTCCACCTCTACTGTATATAGTAATCTACAAATATTTTTTCCTCTGCTACTCGATCACTAAGCAATTTTGGACAAATAACTTAATTTCTTTGCTGATGATAATCCTGCATTTTTACATGCTTAGATTAAAATACCTGCCAAGGTATTTTTATCAGTATCAATTAATATCTGCCAAGTGTTGTATTAAAGACTACTTCATTTAATTTCCAGAATAAAAGAATCCACCATTGCCCAGTTAATTAAAAATGTTTTTCTTCATATGATGTCAGGGTCCTGGAAGATAAACTTGGATGGAATGTATACTTGGTTAATATTTATTCCAAGGAGCTTGAAAGAAAAGCAAGGAGCAGCACTGATGAAACCAAAGTATGGATCATTGCTTTTGATGAGGCCCACCAGGAAGTACCTGCAGAAGATGTAAAAAGGTCTGTATGGCACAGCCTGACTTCTGGGGGCTAGAGCTGATGCAGATAGGATTTTTTTAGAATTCAGAAAGCTGATTCACTATTTACTGAAAGCTAATTTTCAGAGTTTGCCAAAAAACATGAGTAAGGCTGTTTCATTGTGCAAAACAGATTTAAAAGTCAGCTTAAGAAAAAAAAAAAGCTGAAGGAGAAAGAATATATTTAAAATAAAAAATATATTGATCTCAGAGTGGTAGAATGTGGATTAAAACCTCACACTTTAGGCGTATTTTACATTGCTTTGGTAACCTGTCGGTGATGTGGATCTAGTTGGACTGTCCAAGCTCTGCAGCATTTTAGTTTTAGGTCATGGGCACCAGGGCTGGTTGCTGGAACACAGAGTTTTCCTGAATGAATGACACGAGAAGTCTGAATCCTCAGAAGAAGTCTTGGCAGACCAGGGAGGAATAGTCTGTATTTTCTTCACTATTCCTGCAGCCAAAGTGAAGGTAAATCAGGCACGTTTTCCCATTCTATCCCCAGAAAGCTGCGTGAGCAGAGGGGTGCCATAGAGCAGGAGCTGGAGAAGGTGTTCTCGGCATCCGTCAGTGCTGATGTCGACGAGGCTGCGGCCGCTCCGCTGTCCCTGGAGCTCGTGGCCACCATTGTACTTGGGGTGCTGCTGGCTGCCACCTGCATCGCCTTCCTGGCCTATGTTCTGCTGGATCTGAGAAGGAAAAGGTACAGGCACCTGGCCTTGGCCATGTGGTTTAGATTTACAACTGATGGGTTTAATGAAGGGTCAACTCGAACAATGTCTGTCTGGTAAATTGCTACCATTTGTGGGGAGCGTTGCTCAAGATTTGTTATGTTGGGTGCACCACACGCAACTGGGAGTTGTTTCTTCTTGTGTTTGTCACGCAGCAAAAGCAGAAACGAATGCTTCTAAAACAGAGAAATGTGGGCAGCAGAAATTTTAACTGGGAAGGGTGGCACATGAGTCTCTTCCAACCCCGTAAGTGATGATATCAAGGGAGGTTTTGCTGCTTAACTGCAGTGGCAGAAGGGCCACGTGGCAAAGGAAAAGAAATAATTTCCAGAAGGGAAGCAAACATTTACACTGCTACCATTATGGAAAAATAGGAAATACTCCAAACTAATCTCCAGAAATACAATGAAAATAAATGCTGTGTGTTAAACTTATTACACAAATAATTCATCTTCTGTTTCTAAAACAACTGTAAAGCCAATCTTCAAAAAGAATTTTTTTTAATGTGTTATTTTCAGAAAGTATGGGAAAGAGCATTTGATTAAGAAAGTTGAAATTATGGAGGGCATTGATAACCCGTGGGCAGTTGACAAAAATGGAAGTCTGAAAAGCTTAGAGCCACTAGAGCACATGAATAATGGGTAAGTAGACTGCTGCAATCACAAATCTACAAAAAATTGCATATAAAAACTGTGGTTCTAGTTTATTCTGGTACCATAGGATTTCCCTTGGATCTCCCACTATAAGGCTGTAAGTCCATTTCTAAGGACCTTTAAAATGGTAAGTTAAAAATCTCTACACTTGAAGGAGTTAATACCTTTTAATCTTGTATCAAAGGCAAATTCCTACTTACTCTTTAGCAAATTGTTAATCCTAATGCAGAAAAGACCCTTCAGGAGACAAGAAGCTACTCAATTCCCCTGGGTAAAATCCCACTGATTTTGAGATCAGGTACATGCTGCTCTTGGCTGTAGAGAGGCTGAGATTTTTGTCTCTGCTCAAAGTGCTATGAATTCTCTGAACTCTCTTAGGAGAACTGAGATGATGTCATTTGACAACCTGGAAGGCACTGGAGATGATGCTGAAAAAGATGAAATCCAGGCCCCTGAAAAAGACAATTACCTGGAGACAGTGCTGCTGGATTACAAGGGTGAAAGTGAGCAAAATGGAACACCTGAAAAAGCTGCTGAAAGTAGAAACGTGGAGGTCCAGCCCATTGTGGGATTCACAACAAAACAGGTAACCAGCTTTTTGATTGCACAGCATGGACTGAAAGATATTTTATTGTTATTCATCAGATAAATGAAGGAACTATCACAAAACAAAACTGATGGAACTAAAAACAAACAAACAAACCACCAAAAAACCACAAAAAAAACCAAACCAAACCAAACCAAAACAAAACAAAAAAAAAACAAACAAACAAACAAAAAAAAAACCCCAAACTTGAATCTTGTGAATAATCCCTGGAAGTGTTCAAGGCCAGGCTGGATGAGGCTTGGAGCAACCTGGCCTAGTGCAAGGTGTCCCTACCCACAGCAGGGGAGGTTGGGGCTGGACAATCTCTTACAGTTCCTTCCACCCCAAACCAATCTACAATTCTATTAAAAAAAAGAACTTAGAGGGGGTGTTTGTCCCTGCCGAGAAGAAGGAGCAGGACTTTCCTCCCAAACTGATGACTCTCTTCTGTCTTTATGGAACGTGAACAGTGAAGGGCTCAGAACTTTATGGTTTCTACTGTTTATAATTTCCCCACACCCAACCATTTGTAGCTTTCTGCCTCACCTGCCTTACGCTTTTTTGCAGGATTCCTTCCCGACAGACACAAACCAGGAGCCAGCTGTTTCCTTAACACCTCATCCCACACTGCCTGCCCCGGAGAAAGAACTGAAAGGAGTTAAATTTTTAGAGGTGGCAGTGATTTTGGACGCAGAGCCTGGAGATGATGACCCTGGAGATGATGACTCTGAAGGCAATGAGTCTGCTGCTGATGATGTATCCCTCTGATAAGAACACTCGATGAAGAAAATTTTTAGAAAAACCACAATAAGACTCATTGGAACAGCTGAGAATTAAATGTGCAATAAGAATATGGGAATGTTATCCAGATTATAATTCTGCTGCTGTTGCAAGGATGTCTAAGGAAGAGGAGCAGCACTATGCGGGCAGGGCTGCAGTGCTGTACTGCAGGGCTGCTCCCCCAGCAGCAGCAGCAGCAGCAGCGCTGTCTCACAGTGTATTTAATCTCTTTTGGCACGTGTCAAACGGGCAAGACAATAAACCCCATTCCAGAGGCGTTGCCTTGTCATTGCTTCAGACGGAGTAATTTTGGGATATATCAATTCTTCTGTTCTTCCGCGCACAAGCGTCCGCCGCAGCGTTTGAAAACAGAGAGTCTGTTTTCTAATTTTCCTGTTCTTTTTTTTTTTTTTTTTTTCCTCTCCTCTTTTCCAGTTAGGCGGTGCCTTCCCCCGGATCCGGGAGCAGCAGGAGCGGCTTTTCCCGAGCATAGGAGCGGCTTTTCCCGGACAGGCAGCGCAGGAGCGGCCGCCGAGCCCCAGGGCGCTGTGGAGTCTCCGGGCGCCGCCGCCGCTCCCTCCGCCCTCCGCGCCGGGAGGAGGAGAAGGGAAGGGAAGGGAAGGGAAGGGAAGGGAAGGGAAGGGAAGGGAAGGGCTGGGCCTCGCCTTCCTCCTCCTCCTCCTCCGGCGGGGCGGGGAAGTTTCTGGCACCTTCTGGCGGTGCCGGCGGAAGCGGGCGGGAGGGAGGCGCCTCCGCCGGGCCCGGGGTAGCGCCATGGCCAAGTGGGGCCAGGGGGACCCGCGCTGGATCGTGGAGGAGCGGGCGGACGCCACCAACGTGAACAACTGGCACTGGTGAGCGCCGGGAGGCGGCGGGGATGCGGGATGCGGGACGGGGTTGGCAGGGGGGGAATGTGCGGCCGGCGCTGACCCCGCCGCTCCCGGGGCAGGACGGAGCGGGACGCCACCAGCTGGTCCAAGAGGAAGCTGAAGGAGGTGCTGGAGGGGCTGGTGGTGGAGGGCGAGGCCGGGCGCTGCGAGATCGGCGACCTCAAACACGTGGAGGGTGAAGCGTCCTGCAACAGCCGCAAAGGGAAACTCATCTTCTTCTACGAGTGGAACCTGCGCCTGAGCTGGAAAGGTACGGGAGGAAAGGGGATGCCAGGGGAGGTGGCCTCGGGCACCGTGGGCTCTGTGCTGGTCCCCGCTGCCATCCCTCTGCAGAGGAACTTGGCCCCTCCGGGCTGGGAAAACGGGAATGTCTCGGTGAACTGCAGTGACTCAGAGCCGTGGGGAAGATTGCAGGAGCCACGTGGGCCTGGGCTGGATAAATGCGTGTTCTTAAATAACCTTGAAACCCGAGCTTGGCTCTTTCCCCCTCACCCAGGCTTTTCCCACCACATATTCCTTAGCGCTGCGTTCCCGGTGTATCAGTACCGGGTTATTCGCTGTGCTTTGCAGCAAGTGAATGCCTGCATTGTGGTGATATTGACAGCAGAGTGCCCAGGCTGCTTCACTTCCACTATTCCCAAATTACAGCTCCGGATTACAGCTGTGTGCTCCGTGTCCGTGGAGAGCAGGAAAACCTAGGAGACGTCACATTACAGCTGTTCCCAAAAACTAACTCTAGTTTACATTGAGCATTACGAATTACGTGGGGATAAAACTTTTTAGTGGGAAACAGAAATAATTCTTGATTCTTTGGGATAGTGGGGGCTGTGCCCGTGCATTTGTTTTGTTTTGCGATCTCCGTTTGTAATCCCAGCTGTTGGAGTTGCCCTCCGCTGTGCTGGTCCCATGACAAGTTCTTTGTTTGCAGTTTGGCTTTTGGCGATACTGAGGAATTCTTTACATTTATTGTATGCCTAAAACTTGACAGTAAATTGTGGCCCGTGTCTTGCACTGGAATAAGAAGTGGGAGCAGCTGATGGAATGAGCAGGCACAGGAAATTGTCCCTGGATATTGCAGTGCCAAGTGACAGGCTGTGCTTCCCCAAATACTCAGCCCTCGGGTGGGGAGATTTGCTTGACTGGAATATTGCTGAGACCAGAACAGATCTGGCATTGAAGTCTGTACCCACAATAAGAGGGGACTTTAAACCAAGTACTGTTGTTTATTTAGAGAGTTTTATACGTTCCAAGTGTGTTACAAACTAAGGCCATACTTGGAGTTGTGGTGTAAATGTTAGCAGAGAGAGAGGCAGATATTATACTCTTGTGCAGTTTAAATCAGTGTAGATAAAAGAATTGTAATCAGCTTTTTGACTTCTTTAAGTTCAGCTAAAATCACCTTAAAACTTCAAACAGAGCTTAGTTTGGCTTTGTGTGGTTTATTTCAGAGTATAAAGTTAGAAGCAGGCAGACAGCATTTTGTGTGTATCTCTACAGAAGTTCTCTAAACTGTTTATCTACACGGTGTTTATGCTGGTCAGTGTTTAGAGACAGCTCTGACTTGTGCTGGCTGCTTTGTTATGCTGAGAGAATCGTGGCTTTGAGAGCTTAATTTTAAATGAGTCTTAAATTTCCTACTACACGGCAAATTCTAAAAAAAAACAAACCCAGAGGCTGATGATTTTTTTGGTGACAGCCATCATGTTGTGTGTTTTGAGAGCTCTAAATTAGAAGTGAGAGTTCAGATTGAACTAAAAACCTGTAATTAATTCTACAAGTCTTCAAGGATAACTAGGACTTCAAGCTATGATTAAAATGTGGGTATGTAAGGACAAATGATAAAAATCCTGAAATTTGCAGCCGGTTTGGAAAGGCCAGTGTAGGAAAAACATTGTGCTTAGCAATTTAGATAAGAGAGAAATGAGAAAGTGAGGAACTGAATGTACTTAATGGCACTAAAATTGAGCAAAATGGCTGTTCTGTTCTATCATTTTTAGAGGGTGTAATGAGGATTTTAATGGATCATTCTACATTGTGGTGGAAGCTTTTGAAAACACATTTGTTCTTTTAAAGCAGGTATTTCAACAGCGTGTTGTAGCTGGGTCTTTCTGAGATGTGGGCTTCACACTGGACTACCAGGAAACCATAAAATAATTTATGCTCAAGTCTGTTATTGCATTGCAGTGCAATTCCAACACATAATTTGATTGATTGATAAAAGGTAGTAAAGCTTCGTTTACATTACAGTGGCAGTGAAAATGAGAGCTGCAGTGACATTGTGCCTGTGCCATGTTGATCCACCAGCTCTGTTTGTTCACTGCCTGGACTTTGCTGCCTGGCACAGATGCTGTCACTGTGAAACTTTGGGGTTCTGAAAATTCCTAATAGGATTAGCTGAATGAAGTTAAGTTTGTGTTTTGCTCCCCAAAACTCCTTCCTGCATGCCTGCACTTCCTTTCTGGGAAGAGCAGCCAAAAATAAGATGGATTTTATTGTCTGCAAAGACCATGTTGTGTGATTTTCCTGTACTGATCCTGGTGCTGGAAGGGAGCAGGGAAGAGCACACTGGGCTGGCTTTGTGGGCCCAGGAGTCTTTCAAGGATGGCATGAACCAGTTCCCATGGCTTCACTGAGTGGCTTGTTCTCCTGGGAGACTCCAGGGTCGAGATCTGCTGTTCCTGTGTGGATGTGGATGTGTGGTTGTGGATTAACAGCCTTTGCATGTTATGCAATCCCTCATTGCCTCAGACCCGAGTGGGGAGGGATCTTGGCACTTGGTGTTCCCACCAGCCCTTCACTCTATTCCTGCTAGGAAACACCTGGGCATTTGTTGGAGTCCCTCACTGGGATCTCGAGAAGTCGGGTTCTGTCGGTGCCCCGCGGTCACATGGGGACTCAGGGAAAGTAATTAAAATGGTGAGAGTGATGGCCAGGAACAGTGGGATCCAGGTGGCTCCTGTGAATCCCCAGAAATTCTGCATCCGCCTTCCTGATAATTCCCCTGGTGCAGTCGTGCTCAGCCCTGGGCTGTTGGAATTTGAGTTTTGCTGATGAAGCACCTTGCTGGATTTTTAATGTTCTGACATTGAGCTGACAGACCTGCCTGTTTCTGTTGTTGCTTTCTGAAGAGATTTTTATCTGATCTAATCAGTGAGTTAATTTAAATAACAAAACACTTTTGCGAGGCAAAGGGGAAGAGTCTTCAGTGAAATCTTTTTCGTGTAGATCTGAGGCAGGGCAGCACGGGGACAGCTCAGTGGGATGGGCTTCAGCCCCGGAGGATCTGAAGTGGAACATAATTCCTGTCCTTGCTGAGTGTTTCTGCAGTGTGCAGTGATTGTAAAGTGGTTAAAGGTAATACCAAGTGCTCTACATGTGCATGTGAGTTTCCTGTTTAAGAAATGCGAGTTGTGTACCTCTCCATTATACACATGTATTATTTCCTGGTGACATGCCCCCATGTTGGGAGTTTTCACACAGTTAAAGAGGGGCATGGTCGGCATTCCAGGGAGCTTCTGAATCCAGAGCCATCACATTCAGGAGAGATGATGGTTTTCCTCTACCCACCCTTAGATGCACATTCAGTGTTGGGGACAGGCTGTAAAGGGTGTCAGAGGAGGTGACAACTGCAGGGGAGAGCAGTGCAGGGAGCAGGTGGGTCCCTGTCCATCCCTTGGTGCACCTGGAGAGGGAACACAGCTCCCAGGAGAGGCTCAGATTGCTATTCAGTTCCTTTAAATCAACTTTGAGGCAACTCCCTTCAGGTAACACCTTTGTACAACTGAGTTCCAAGTGTAAAACTCTTCCTGTGGGGGAAACAGTTTTTAATGATGCATTTAAGAATTTGTTATGTTAATACAGGTACAGTGAAAGAGTCTGGTGAGAAACATAAGGGATCTGTTGAAATTCCTAACCTGTCAGAAGAAAATGAGGTAGATGATACAGAGGTAGGTGTGCAACACTGGTATGGCTGTACAGGTCCACAATTCTTAAATGAAGTTAATCAACATCTAGGCATCATATTTTGATTTATCCTGTTACTAAGTGGGGTAATTACATGTCGATAGTTTATTTCATGCTTTTGTTTATTATACTTGGAATAATGCCTTATTCTGTTCTCAGATTTATCAATGAGGAATGTACAGTTTGCTTTGCTAATAATTACTGTTTGTGATGTTATTTTAACTACATAATTGAGAAGAACTCTGCTTTTAGTCTTAAAAAAACCCCAAACCAACACAGCAAACTACACCCAGCCCTAAGACCTTAAGGAATCTCTGTGTTGGTTGGACAGTGGTTGATACTGGGCTGCCACAGACCCTTCAGCCTCCACTGAGAAGCAGCTCTTGATGAACTAGACTGAGTGGAGATACTGCATTTATTTATGTCTGAAGAGGACTTATTCTTAGCAAAGGTTGGCAACCCCAGGATCATGAATTAGAAATAGCAGCTGTCCTCTGAGCATAGTAAACAAAGCCCAAATGCTTTCCTTTGTTGCCAGAACCCAAAAGGCTCATGACTGGGGTCTCTTAGCTGCTGTCATTTTCCTGTTTCTAGATAAATGTTAGCAAGAAGAAAGGGGAAGGTGATGTCCTGAAGGACCTGATGAGAACTGAAGGAACCACCAAACTCAGAGAGGCCCTGAGGGACTACCTGAAAGCACTTAAAACAGGTAAATTAATCAGTACGTTGGGAGTGTTCCTGTGCAGGTGCTTCTTCCCTGAACAGCTTGGTCAGGTATTGACAAATCCCTGGGTTTGTGCTGGTTTTATTTTGAATTGTCACCAGCTGAGATGAATTAAGTTAGTCCTGACATTCAGGATCTTTTTTGCTCTCAAAAGTGGCCGTGTCCAGAAGGTTCTGCAGTGACTGAGGCTGTGCTGGGTCACACAGGCTCAGCTTGGCCCTACTAGGACTGGCCAATATTAGGATTTCTTTTTGTTGCCTGATTTTAAAAGCTGCCTGCCTTATTTTTGTATCCCTTTGTTTTAGTTATTAATTAAATTAGTTATTTTCTAGAATTTCTGAAATGCTGTCTTAATTTCTGTTCTTTAATCTATATTCTTTGCACATCTTTAAGCTTGCCATTAATCGTTTAAGATTCTAAGGTTTTATTTTCCTAAACTTACTAAATGTACAAATTTTCACTTGTTCTTTTAAACCAAAAGTCAACCAAATATAAATTTTCCTTTCTATTTTTTGAACTCTAGTATTTTTGTGAATTACAGCTGTTTCCAAGAACCAGGGAAGTATGCTAAAAAAAAAAATAGATGTGTTTACAGCTTGTAGTCAAATTATCAGGTGCATCTCTTGATTGTGAACTGCTCTGTTAAATTATTACCTCCTTTCTTTGTCAAATGCTGTGTAATTTTCCCAAGTTGGATGCAGCAATTTTTGGCTTGATAAATTACTGTGTATGATTTTTAGGGTATCCAGAGATTAATTAACACTTGAAACTCAGAGGGCAGCAGCCTTTGACAGGGACGGCTCCCATTCTGGATTGAGTTTCACTCCAGTCTTCTGCCAAACTTAGAGGAATTTCTTTGGGTATTATTTCTCTTTGATCTGAACATCTGCTGTGCTGTCAGAAAAGTCTGTGCAGATGTTACTGATTAGGGGTCAGGTAACTTGGAAAAGCCTTTTTAAGGGAAATTGCTGTTAAGCCTGTTCCTGATGGAAGCATAAGGAGAAAGCATAAGGGAAAACTGGATTGGGTTTTATGTCCCTGCAGAGTTTTACTCATTCTCCAGGGTTCTGGTGATCTTCATTGAGTATCTGAATGTCAGGGGGGTTGAACAGCTCGGTTTCACACTGAAAAGTGCTTTTCTGCATTACAGAGTTCACCTTGGGAATGATCCTGCCAACAAAAGCTCCTGTTGGTCAGGACCTGGCCACGGAGCGAAAACCAAGTGGGAGCACCATGCAGGTACATTGGCTTCAGTTTTGCCACTGAATTTAGTGACTCCTGGTTAATAATACTGCTGAGTAAATACAGAAATACAGTGTACAACTGCCATGCACTGTGTTTGAGATGTGCAGGTGACAACACTCTTGCCCTGACAGCACTTTTTAAGGGTCAAGATCTCACACTAATTCTTGTGAATTTTTTTTTTTTGCTTTGCAGGACTCTGTTGCACCACAGTCTCTGGATATGGTTGGAGTAAAAATTCCAACAGTGAGGATACATATGAGGGAAGTCTTCAACTCTCCAGCTGATGAACTTTACAGCATCTTCACAAAGAAGGAAGTAAGTGATGGCTTCAGGAGGCATTTTAACTGACTGTGGATGTTGATGCTGCTGTAGAGTTGTGTAAGCAATAAACATGTCACAGTGTCAAGTACAAATTCCATTTGATGAATTTAGGCTGCCTTAGAACCATTTTTGCCAGTTACTCCCTTTACAAAGTGAAGCTGCATTGTTACGTGGTTTGGGTACAGCTTCCTTGTGCTGTCCTGCTACATCAGAAGCTTTGCTCTTTGATGTAGGTGTTGCTGAGGAGCCTGAAGGGCTCACTAATGGCACTGCTGTTACCCACAGCTTAATGAGATGAATTACTGGAGGTGATGATACTGTTGCTTATACGGTATGAAACACACTATCACTGATTTTGGGATTGTGTCCTTCAAACGAGTCTGGGCTGGTATTGAAGAACTTTAAATTATAATCCCAGGGCTACCTCTGGGAAACAGAAACGGTTCTTAGTAGCTCTTCTGCACCTTCCTAAAGCTGCTGCTCCATTTCCCAGTCTGGGAACTGTGTCTGCAGCTGTGGATGTGCTGGGGGCAGAGCCTGTGCTAGTCTGTAGTTACCAGTGCATTAATATTCTGACTTTGGCATCTCACTGGTCCCTGCCACCATCCCAGCAATGCTGTATAAAATCAAAAGCCTGATGGGTGTTTAAAGACTCCCAGGTGTGTCAGAGTTCAGTTAATTCCTGCAGCAACCCTCCCTTGTCTCCCAGCATGGTGCATTTTGTGTTTTTCTTTTTTTGTTAGTTGGTACAGAAGTTCTCCAAGTGCCCAGCTGTGATTGAAGCAGAGAAAGGAGGCAAACTTCAGATGTTTGAGGGCTGTGTCAGTGGCGAATACACAGAACTGGTAAAAAGCTCCCCTACTCTGCTTTAAAAGGGATGGGGGAGGGTGGCTCCTTCCTGAGCTAAAAAACATGAATTTCAGCTTCTCTAGTGCCTATTTCAGTTGGTTTTCTGTTGCATGGTTTTTCTGTCCCATGAGAAGAGCAGAGGTTGACCACACAGGACCTGCACAGGGAGCAGAAAACCCAGCAAAACCCTTTGTAACTAAGAGAAGGGAGAAAGCAGGTTTAGAGTTTATCTCCCAAATCCCTATTCCTCTTTAATTGGGGAAATGATCTCTTTTCTATTCAGGGCAAGTGCTACCCTGTCCCAGCTGAATGCTGGTGCAAATAGAAGGGAAAAACCTGATAATTAGAGCTCAGCTGCATTTTTGAAATGTCCTAAAAACCATTTTCATCTGTAGGAGTGCCTTACTTGTGTACTGGGCCAGGCTGGGTTGTGTAACACAATCACTCGGTCACACTTGAAAATTTCAGTGGGGAAAACTGGGCTTGTCCTTGTTTCAAAGTCTGCAAGAAAATCAGTGTTTATGTGCAGTAACCAATGAGACCTGGCCTCTTCCCACAGCAAAAACAGAACAGTGGAATGCAGCATGCTGAAAGCTCCATGAAAACGGTTTATTTCAAAAACCAAACCCTAGTCTCGCTCATGTTTACATGCATGTGTCCAGTATTCCACAAGATAATGCTCCTTTCCCTGTATTTCAGGGAGAACTGTAATGGGATTTCTCTCCTGCTTATCTTCCACAGGTGCCAAGCCAAAGAATTGTCCTGAAGTGGCGATGTAGGAGCTGGCCTGACGGTGAGTTTTCCAAGGATCTCTGGTATTGGAGGGCTCCTTTGCAGGGAGAAGGACCAAAGCTGGCAGGGACCAGCCTTGGCTGGACATTGCCTTGTTCCATGTCCTTGGGAGAACAGTGAAAAAGGGCTGTGCTCAGACAGGCATAGCAGAGAGGGAATCAGCACCAAGAAATGTCATTCTTTAAAAGGCAGTTCAACTGAAGGGTCCTGTTTTCCTCCCTCAGAACATTATGCAACAGTGGCCTTGACCTTCCAGGACATGGCGGCTCAGTCAGAACTGGAGCTGGAATGCAAAGGGGTTCCCGTGGCCCATGAGGAGAGTACAAGACAATGCTGGAAGAAGCAATATTTTGAAGAAATACATATTTTACTGCAGCAGTCAAAAGACAACATGGAATGATAACAGCACTGTAGTTTTGTTAGGGCATTACTTTTTATACTTTGTTAACATTTGTTTTTTTTTAAAAAAAATAATTTATTTGTGGGAAAAATAAAGACCCACTTCTATGAGACTGTACATAGTTTAAGCACTATTTATGGGTTTTTAGGGAATGAGAGGCAAGTCAGACTGTATATAAACAGCTTTACTTGGGGACAGTGATCTTGGTTCTGCTTGCTTCCAGCTTCAGAGAGTGATAATGATTCAGCTGCAATGAGTCCTGCCCTCAGAGGTAGGTGAGCTACACCAAACAACAGGAAGCATTTCCAGTTCCTTAATATTCAGAGTATCAAGTGGCAAAATTAAGTCCCTGTGTGAGAAAGAGTTCCCAGCAGAGGTGAGCTGAAAGGGATTACAAAACTGCTGATCCATTTCAAGAAATGGAGAGGTATAATTTAAAGCCTCGTGCAATACTTGCTAGATGCTTTTAAGTGCAGACTGTTTACAGCTGCAGTTTTAGGAAAGATAATTAACAATGTCATGTAATTATTAGGTCTGCATGCACTGTATTCCCTTACTTGACCTCAGTGTGACATTTATTTAGGAAGAAACAAACAATATGTAGTGCTTTCTCTCTGCAGTTCTGTAAAACCTTCCACTGAAGTGATTTACAGCCCTCTGCAATGTTGTACCTCAAAGAGAACAACTGTTAAGAGAATTCTGGCAGGAACAAATTGTGATTCCTAATTAAACCATCTTGAGGTGAGCAAGGATAACTTAGTTCTTAAATGCTTTATAAATAAAGTGTACAGATGAAGTATGCAATCTGAAACAAATTGACCACAATAGGGCAGGCTGCCTTTGGAAAACATGCTTGGCTCAATAAAAACGTTACTTTACATCAAGCTGATTTTCTCCATAAACTGATAACTGCCACACTAAATAAGTTTCTTAGAAGTTAAGTCCTAGTTTATTTTTAAAGAATGCCAACACATGGCAACCTTACCACCCAAAAGGCTTCCATCATCCCGAGGATAGAGAGGTGCTGCTCCTTGTCACAGGCCAGGTTCTCCTGAAGTTTGCCATCAGTTACTAACAACCCCTCTGGACTGAGGTGAGCTCTGTGGTAGTAAAAAGAACAGAGTCCCCACAGTGCCAGGCACAGAGCAGTTCCGGGGTGTTGCTGCTGCTGTTTTAAGTGTCCATGTGCTAGGTGGGGAACAACCTCTTGAGTAATGTTGTATTTTAGCATCTGCTTCTGAATGCTCAAAATTTAGTTACCTTTTTTCACCCAAAATATTCAAGGAAGAAAAAGCCTGATGTTTTAAATACAAAAATTTTTCAGGGTAGTGTTTGACAGAGGGAAATGAAGGTTTAAGACAGTTCAGGCTTCAGCAGGTTTGTGGGTATATGGCTGAAGAGATTTTGCAATGATGTAATCCTTGAGAGTAGGTGGTTCTATGCAATTCCAAGTTTCTTTAAACTGAAAGTGCATCCCCAGTACTCTCTGGGAATTGTGCCTTACCCATTTTCCCCTCATGACTGAAATCCCCTGTTTTTCCTGTCTCCCTGCCCTCATTGGAATGGAGCAGTTGCCAGTCACTGGTAAAAAAGACAGGACTTACTTGTGCTTCCAACATTGCAGTCCCTGCTCCAGGTGTGGGGCTGCCAAAACCCCCAGAAAACGAGGAGGAGCAGCTCTGAAACTGGTGCTAACATTTCTCCTAGACTTCCCAATTAAAAGTAAAAAAATGATAATTAGCTGAGAAAGGCAAAGAGAAAAATAATACAATGGGAAAGGCATGATTTGTAAGCTTATGGCCAAAATTCCTTACAGATCTCAGCACTTTCAAGTGCCAGAGGAGAGGCTGGCTGTGCATGGAGAGAGTCCTTAAAAGCTTAATTTTGAAGGGGTTAAATGGGAGGTAGAAATTCCAGGAGGAAATAGGTAGTAATAAATGAGAAGTGGGATAAAATCTGGAAGAAAATCAAAGCTTTAAGAGACTGAGGAAGCCAGTGGAAGATTAAAGGGTTTAGGGTTAAAGGGTTTTCAAAGGCAGGGATAAGGGAACATTTTTGAAGGCAGAAAAAATACAAACCAGAAAACTGATTTAAAGTGAGAGAAGGGGAATGGAATGGAAGAAGTAATGACTTACAGAGCATGGAAAGTGAGGGAGACAGAACAAACACCTGGAAACAGGCTCTAGAAAAGCAAGACATGTTTATGCAGGTATTCCTTACTTCTGTTCAAAAAATTCTTTGTAAAAATTGCAGGAATACTCAAGGGGGAAACTAGGAGGTAAGGGAACAGCAATAAGAGTAATCATGTTTCTGGTAATCCTGACATGACTAATGGTGCAGTATTTGTGTACCCTTTTGAAATCATTATCAAATACTGCTTATAGTTTGGTTGGCTTGAAAATGAGCTAAAAAACCACCCCAAAGGCCAGAATGCCACAACTCTGGTGTGATCCCGTCCTGCAGGACCTGCTAAAGGCAGCAACAATCAGCTGCACAGTGTTAATTAGGTTGGTTAATTAAGGGAACTACTCACCCAAAGGGTTACAAAAGCTGCTGCAGCTCAGGTTTTGATCCACAGGCCAATGTTTTCCTTGAGAGACATTTTGATTGTAGAAGTTTTGACTAGAAGCTGTTGATGGTTTCTCTGGAGTTACAGTCTGGGGAAAGCTAATCAGAGAAAATAATAAAATTATTCCTAAAGAGAACAAAACCATAATTGTATTTCATGTCTGAATAATGAGGATACCAACGTAAGCACTTACCAGTGTCAGCAGTCTCTGTAAATGCAGGATAAAAATGCTAAATAAATGGGACTATAAATTTGTAAACTTTAAAGACAAATTAATTACAGAAAATTAAAACCGATGAGAGTAAATTCAAAGGGAGCAAGAGCATCACAGACTCAAGGAGAAGCAAGTAATGCAAAACTGCAGTGAATGGTAGATGGAACGAAAGAATTTTGAAGATAAACGACCAAGGTAAATGAAGACAATAGAAAAATGAGCTGAGCAACTGGAAAATGAAGCTGAAAATGGAGTTTAATCAGATATTAAAACTAGTAGCACCGACAGTCCAAAAGGTCACACAGGAAACTGTTATTACTCAGAAATAACAGAGGGAGGTAAAATGGGAGAGATGATAAAGTCATTCCAGGGATGCAGAAGCTGTCAAAAAGTGAGGGAGCACAGCCAGACAGAGAAGAGGGGAAAAGGAAAGGAAGTCTATAAATGGTGCAGGAGAAAAATTATGTAAGAGATGTTCAAATAAGGGAAATGAGATGCCATGTTCCACTGGCTTTTGACAGCACTTCATGTCCCAACACCAGGCACCAGTCCCTCTCCCCTGTGTGGCTGAGCACTCATGCACATAAACGAGCACCAACATTTACATCAAATCTGAGCCTCTGACCATCATTTCTCTCTGCTGCTGTTTCACTTACAACGTTCTTTGCTGAGAAATCCAAAGACTGAAGCAACATATTATAAACAAATGAAAAGTCATCACAATCAGTTTAATGAAGTGCACAGAATAGCAATTGATCATGTCAATAAAAATAAAACAATTAATTTTACATCAAGTGTGCTTTATTTCCTCCACAGGTATTCTGTTAAATAAAGCACCATATATATACTGCCAGGCCACAGCTAAAGAGGATTCTTTACAGAATCAAATTTCTTGTGGTTGTTTAGTATACAAGTAAACTTAATTTTGATAATAAGAACCACAGCGATCTGAGGCAATCTGCCTCGATTATAAGGTACAAAACTGGCACAGAGGACACCATATTATACACAGTAAAAATGCCATAAGTTTAAATTACATCATACAGGGCCAGGAAGCCCTGTCTCTTAGACAGCCATATTAAATGAAAGCCACTACAGTGAACTCTTAATTACATAAAACATAGCCATTATCTGATTGCCCTTTAAGAAAGTGTACGGTAGATGCAAAATAAAATTAAAAAAAAAAAAATCTTGAGTTCTGCCTGACCAAGAATTAAGCATATAAATCTATCTTGCCATTCAAGCAGAGAGCACTTGACAAACTGAAGCACAAAACAGAAATAAGCAAAACTTATACAAACAGCATTTTTTGGGGGAGAAGAAGGATTTAAAAATAAAATAAAATAAAAAGAGCGAAAAGCAGACATGCTCCATCTAACGTCAAGAAGCAGCTTGGTTTCCTTTCGCGGATATCCGTGTGACCACGTGAATCGTAGACTCAATGGTCCTGCACAGGATGTCTAAAATGTCATGCTGCTGCATGTGACTAAAAAGTCCTCTGGAATGGCCACAACTGATTGATAAATTAGTTTCGGGGTCCTGGGATGGTAAGGCTTGGCCATCGCAGCTCCGCAAGTCTGCAAGGTCGGATAAAACCGCTGAAATCGACGTGGAAGGAAACTCCAAGTCCTCCTCGGCTCCCATGGAATCCTTGGAAACCTGCAGGTCTTTGAACTCTTTGCATTCTTCGAACTTCCCGTTCCCTGGCTGCTCCTCCGCGTGCGGCGCGCGCGCGGCCAGCATCACGTCTTCGGAAAACGAAGAGGGCACTTCCATCCTGTACTCCTTGACAGAACTGTTCTCGGGGGAGGGCGGGTCCTGCTCTGTGCCCGGGTCAATGATGGAGGAGTCCCTGGTCTCGTTGTCCGAGGTGCTGGTGGGGGTCAGCGCCTCGCGGGGCTCGGCCTTGATATCGCTGACATCCACCGTGTGCTCCTCATCGCTGCTCACCCGCCGCCTCTTCACCGGAGTGGCTCCTTCGTCATCTGCGGGGACAGGGGAACGTGCTCAGGGAAGGGGCACTGCTCCCGTTCCCACCCTAAGCACAGCACTTCAATAAACATTCATCTCCTTGTGGACAATTTGTGCAATTCACCAATTTTAGCTCCATAATAAAATGGTGTTTTTGTGAACTATTGGGATTTGGAGCCAAGGCCCACCCTGCAGGGATAAAATAACATATTGCATGAATTGGATAAAAGGTTCATCAGAGTGACACCAAACCTTTAGTTTTTCTTTCTTTGGCTTCTTGCTCTTGTAATGAGTTCTTCTGTTGTTGACAAGCTCTACATTTGTTTAAAAGCTCTTGTAAAGTTGGAATCAGGGCTGAGTTGAGCTGTTTGGGAGCGTGCACCGAAAGCAGCAAGGCAAGCGCTCGGAGGTCCTGGAAACAGAGGAACAAACTTAAGGCTTCTTTCAAACTGGTGTCTGATGAATCCTGCACACAGAGACTGTGCAATAAGGAGATGCTGTTCATGTTCTGAGCAGCCCAGAAATCCCATCCTAGAGCTACTCACACCACGGCAATTCCTCACTCGCCATCTGCTGACCTTGACACAGATCTGTCTTGGGGGTGGGGATGCTGTGCTGAGACACAAAACCCAGGACTCCTACCATTAAAGCTCCTGCAGTTGTTAGCACTTTGCTCCCCACAGTCAGGTTAATATTCCCAATTTCCCATGTCCTCCCCAGGAGCCCAGCTGAGGCAGGGAGTGCCTAACACCTGGCACAGGGCACTGAGGAGTTCCTGTAGGAAATGAGCTGCCTCGTGTTTGTTAGAAAAGACTCACCCCGTTTAATGTAGAGCTTGCTTTGGAAATTTCAACTCTCTGGTTGCTGAAGTCAGATTCTAGGCTTTGATACTGATTTATTAGATTAGTAATTAGAGTGTTGATTAGGTTGGCACAGTTTGCTTCAGAAAATACCTGCCCTTGCACCTGTGGAAACAAAGTAGTTTTTTTTAAAGCCACAAAAAATTGAAACTGTGAAAACTGCATCCCAAAATGAAGCAGCCTCAGTGCCTGCATGCCTTGGAGTAATAATTATTGCTAAGAGACCACGTACCTTGAGAAGGAAATGGGTCAGAAAGGCGTAGACGATGTTGTTGTTAAGAAAGGTCCTTTCATCCATCAGAATACATTTGATATATTCTGCAAAAACTGGATCTTCACAGAGGAGCTTCACACAGTTCTTGGACATTGCAGACTGGCAAGGAGAGAGCAGATGGCAGAGTCAGCACTAGAACTGCAGGCCAGGCCCACTGAGAAATAGCTCAGTCTTTCAGATGCCAGTACATTGTACAAATCAATTACTGACAGTTCTTATTTCCCACTTTGCTGAGATGAAGTTCCTTCCCCAGAAAGGCCAGTTTATCCCCACCAGTGTGTGTGGGAAGAGATAGAGCCTCCTGATCCGTGAGCCAACCACAGGGCCCTCTGCAATCGTACCCAGACCTTGACACCTCATTTTCCCTTCACCATCCCAGTGTTTGTGCTACATAAAAAGCTGCAATTTCAGAGGCAGCATGAGGTGCTTTCTGCACACCCACCACTGTTAATGGGGGGAGTTGCTGTGTATCCTGCTGTTTTGCAGGATACAGGGAGCAATCAGAATTTAGCAGATTTTTTATTTGATTTAGCAGAGCTCCTCAGATGGCAGTAACACAGGCAGAGTATTTTATTAAACACCACCCACCATTGTGGGTTCTTTGTTCCATATTTAGTGTGTTTTTTCCTGTGTTTCCATTCTGTTGGTTCTGACTCTTACCTGAGTCTGGCAAAGCTCAGTCCAGAGTTTTGGGAAGAGCGCAAGGTGAAGTGGCAAACCTTCATAAGCAACCAGGACACCTGCAGTGGCATGAGGGAAGAGGTGAGTGTGGGAGAACTTCTTGGGAGACAATCTGTGTGTCTGGCACACAGTGAAACAGTGCCAAGGTGCCCCGTCATTTTACAGAGAATCACATTCCAAGCATTTTGTATGACCAGAAAGCTGTAATGTCCATGAGGTTTTTATAGTCCATTTAATAAATACATTGGAAAAGTGTGACTGACAACAAGCAGACGGGTGATTTGGGGGAAAAAAAAGACATTCTCTCATTGCTCCTTGGATGAGATTATTTGTGTGACACTGAGGTACTCGCCCTTGGAGTTCCATGGAGGGAATACAAAAATTGAAATATTGTCAATTAATTGCCCTTGCTGAGATGCTGAGGATTCAGAATCTGATCCAAAGCCATGTAAACTGCCAACCACCCAGAAACAGCCTTAGTGAGTACTAGCTTAAACTCTAAATGTACAATAAGACTGAATTCTCTGTGGTTCCCTCAGCTCTTTTCTGGACAGGTCCAAAACATTTCAGTCATGTGCATAAGGCTGCACCCTCTTATAAACACATTAACAGTTTTGTGGATAAAAATAACATCCAAACACAACGAGTTTCACAAGCTCTGCTTTTTCTTAAAAACTCTGAATATAAAATTTAGCAGAGAAGGACTCAGAGCTATTACAGAAAAAAACCCCAACTTTTGTCTGTTTCAAATTGACACTTACTCATTTTAACTAAAGTTTCAGTAAACTTTTCACAGTTGATTGCAACTCGACACAGGAGGTGGATGAACTGGTGGTAGGAGAAGAAATAGTCCAGCAGCATCCGGTCGTAAACATCGTCTTTGCCCTGAAGATTTAAGAGAGCCTCATTTAACCTCCAAAGCCACAGGACAGCTCCCACATTCCCCTGAGCACCTCCCTGCATGTCACCTGCCCTGCAATGTTTCATCCTGGGCTACAGGAAAACAGTGGGAATCTCCAGGTGCCTCCTCACCCAGCCCTTGGCAAGCACCAGGGTGTGACAGGAGGAGGGATGGTAAATGCAATTCCCTGCCAGGAAAATCTCTTACTGGAACGCTCTGAGCCAACACCCAGAGGGTGCAAAGCTGTGCAAATACCAGGGCTTGAAGAGGACAAGAAAATAATGCAGTAACTTTGTATCACATACAGACACCTAAATACATACACACTACTGCTTTTTAATTCATAACTTGTCAGTTGTGATGTGTAGAAGTCAGAATTTTCTCAAGAATGAGCTTCAGAGCAGAATTTTCAGGAATGTCTCAAACCCAGTAATACATGTATGTTGATATTTTAATATTTTGGATGCATATAAGATTCAAATGGCATCAGAGAGCCAAAGAGAAAACCTCTAAAACTCAAGCAAAAAAATGCAACCTTATACAAAGTAACTGAACGAAAAACAAGCATGCAAAACCATACGGCAATGTGACTGTGGATGTGGTTCTAGAGGTTTAAGAATATTCTATTTACTAATGTATTAGGAATTCGACATAAAGGGTGAAATACTGTGTCATGTAATATGACAACTTTTTAACTCCAGCTATTTACATTATGTAGTATCACTTCTGGAAGCACAATGGGGAAACCCACCAGAGACATTTTCTGGCTCTCTAACATCTTTTTAAACACTTGGCTTACACAGTCAATTTGACGGTGCACAAATAGACACAGCATCATTCTGAAAGCTTTAAAAAAGAAGGGTTACTTACCCTACAGTAACCGTGCTTCTTCGAAATGTGTTGCCCACACAGATTCCCATCTACGTGCACATAGGCCCCATGTGCAGGAGATTGGATTCTTTCTGAATAGCTGTGTCCACTGGGGCTGTGCCTGCACCCAGTGTGTCCTTGCGACCACTGTACCTGAGGGCACAAGGGGTATGGCGGCTTCAACCACCACTCAATTCCTTCACCCATAAGAATCCCCTAGGACAGGACTCAGAATTAGCACAGCAGGAGGAGCACAGAATCTGTGTGGACAAAGCATCTTGAAGAACCACAGTTACTGGACAGCAAGTAACCAGTTCTCCTGCTTCAAATGATTGTCCATACATATTCCTTTCCGGGTGGGATTCACCTGACCTGACTTTAGCTATCTAAAATCTAGTCACTGGTGTTCCCTGCACTCCGTGGAGAGGGAGTCATGCCTCATCCACACTCAGGTGCCTGGGACAGGAAGGAGGGCAGCTCTTTCTCTCTTTCCCAGGGTAACTATTTATGGCCAGGAGCCCCAGGAAGAGCCGGATGCTGACCTTTTAGATAGGCAAAGTGACGTGAGCTGAATCCCACCGTTGCTGCAGCTGTAACAACGGGATGTGGCAAGTCACTACGGAGTAGCCCCACCAAAGCTGGCATCCCATCAGGAAGCCCACAGAAGGGAAAATGGAAAGTGAAAAGACTTAAAGCCCTTTATGACATTTCAGGCACTGGATTTTCACCCAAACAAGTAGGAGATTACGCCTCAGTCCCAGCTGAATGGACTCTAATGGAACCTGCAGGGTCTCCTTGGCTGTCTGGCAATAAATCTTAAAATAGTGTGAAATCCATCTGGACAATCCATGGGTGGTGCCTCAATTTCCTTTATAAATGCCACAGACAGACTGGGAAATTACCAAAATGTGTACTATGGGTTTTTTTCCTACCACAAGGCCCAGACCCTTATGGTGTCTGCAATATGAAGCTGTGTATCCCCAAGGGCAGGGAAATGGTGCTTCTGAAGTGCACATCCAGAATGGAGTATATGAGGACAACACATCTTGAAGAAGAATTATGCTTTGTTTACAAAGAAAAGGTAAATGCATTGAACTACCAGATTCTTCCAATGCTTTTATAAAAATGGGAAAACAACAGAGAAATAATTCTTTATAGGAGCACTTGTTTACATACCTTGCTGGCTTCCACCATGGTGGGCAAGAGGCACATGTTGAGTTCGGGACGCGGAGGACGAATATTGCTTTTCCCCCCTATTAATTTCAAATTTTCACGACATGGAAAATAAGGTCCAAGAGACACTGTAGTGTAAGTTCGGATAAAATAGGGATATATTAAAAAGGTCAATATTTGACATCAGCAAGGAACATGATAGAGTAATAACAGTGTAAGAGAACTTCAAAATACAATCACTGAAATACCTACTTGGGATATTACTGTGGTGGTATGTACAATGATTGTGCTGTAGAAATGGAACCAGAGTATGTAGGAAATCATGAGGACTTAAAAGTACAAGCTCCTTGAGGACATCTACAAACAAAAAGTTGTTTTTGCTATTACAAATTGTTATTTCTTAACAGCAAACAGTTCAATTTAAGGTTCATGCATTTGCAAACTCTCTCTCATATCCCTTTTGCCACAGCTCCACCGTGAGCAACATCTGAGTGACACGCCTGACTCCATCCCGATTCCCTTCACCTCTGCCCCTGGGAGAGACCCTGCTCAGTGGTGCAGCAACCACCAGGGAGGGGCCAGCTTGGAGAATGAGAACCTCAGTGAAATTACCCTCTCTGCTTCTTCTTTACAGAGCAGGTTTGACACCTGGAAAATGGCAACCAGCAGCAGTCAGGAGGACAACGAGAAAAACTCCAAGTAGGGGGAAATGCATACAAATCACACCAAAAAAAGGTATTTTGGACACAGCGTTAGGCCTTTATCAACAATCCATTAAATAATATTAAAAATTTAAATTAAATTAGAACTAAATTTAAACTAAACTAGAAAAAAACTGTCTCTTTCTGAAACAGCTCCCCTAATGTGAGAGAGGCATTTGTATATAATACCTGTGTCTACACTTTAAAAAGCAAATCTATGCCTTTCTACCAGCTCTTTAAGCTTTAGAGTTCAACTATGACACTTCACAGTACTGAATCATAAAAATGAACAGGAAAAGCTGTTTCTCAGAGTAACCTGGTCTCCACACTCCCTTCTGAGGGAGTTTGAATTTTAATGTCAGATTTGGGGTTTGACTCTGAACTCAGTGACACCTGAAGTGAGGAGTTACTCCTCAGTCATGCCCCTTATCAGGTGGCAAATCTGTGTCACCAAGTGACCTGTGCCCTTCTGTGCCCCCAGCCTGAGTGCCTTAATTCAACGCAGGAATATTCAGTGCAGCCTGACAAACCCAGAACTCTCTGGAGTAAGAAGAGCAGTACTGACGCCCTGACAGTATCACACCAACAGTCCCAACCTCCAGAGTTTCCAGCAGAGCATGTGCACTTGCTCTGGCATTTCCATCTGACAGCAGGTGCCTGTGCAGGACAGGTCCTGCATGGCCAGGACTTACCAATGCAGGCGTTTCTAAGCTCGGGAGGACTGTAGGAATTGAGCAGAGTTAAGAGCTTATGGGCAAATTCAATCCGCTCCTGCCATTGAATGAGAGCTTGCTTCACATCTGCAAATGCAAATATCCCAGGAGGCTGCTTAGCTCAGGGCTCAAAAGCTTGTTAAATAAAGCACAAAATTTTACTGCTGAGGAATCTCTTTTTCCTCTACCATGGTCTTAATCCATCTAAGGAATCTGTTAAATCTCACTGCTCTACTGCTATTAAATTTATGAAATCCAGTTTTGTATTAAGTCAATAAGTAATTTAATAAGTAACAATTTAATATCCATTAACAGCCACATATTCTACTATACAGCAAGTTTTTTAAAAACAAGCAAGAAAAAACACTAGGGTTTTGATGAGGAAAATTAATTTAGAGACAAGAGGCATAATCCTTTCTAGAGTTCCAATCATACCTTTTCTTTGCAGATAGGGACGTGTGGATTTGAGCACAGAAAGGAAAATGGACAGAAGCTCTACTAGATCTCCAGTCACGTGGCAAGCTGTGGCCTCGTGGTACATCATGTGCAATGTATTAAAGGACTGGAAGAAAGAGGAAAAAATGCCAAAACATTATGTTGCCAAACTAAGGTACTTGGTTAGTATTCCTCTTTTTATCCTGCAGATACATTTATTTTTATTTTATGCTTAAACAAGGTATTTTATACCCAAAAAATATGAGGTGTTGGATATAATCACAAAGTTCGTAATTTGTTTTCAAGGTAAAACATTTGTGTTACCAGCTTGAAATAATTACCAAGTTTTCACACCTTTATCTACAACCCAATGAACAAAGTGTCCTTTGAGACACAATACTTCTATATCCCTGTAATCCCAAACTTTCTTTGCCAGCAGACAAAGTGATACAAGAACTGGGCAAAGACAGACAGATATATGAATTTGGGGAAAGAAAGGTAGGATTAAGATGGATGCCAGTCATTTTTTGAAATGCTGCTGAAGGATATATGGTTGTACATCAGATGAATTACTTCTCCTTTTATGCCTTGTGGGCATCTGTGATTTCTATAAATATTGGGAAGGGAAAGCAACTCATTTCTGAACTGCAAAAATTCTAGCACAGGATATAAGAGAAGATATTTAATCTGCTGGGGTATTAGAAAGATATAGAAACAGTAGCCTCAGTCCCTAGAATGCAAACCCTTGCCAGGCCCTTTTTATATTACAGTGAAGACAAAAGACACCCCTAAGTGGAAAACTTTCCTGGATGTGACAACTCCTTAATGCAGTTTTTTGTCACCAGGCAAAATCCAGCCACCAAGTGACAATATAGGGCCAGCTAACCTCAAGCTGTAAAGTAGCATCAATTTAATCTAATTCCCAGCAATGTTTTACACAGGATAAATTAGTTTTCTCTTACACACTTTCCATAAACTTTATTATCCACTGTTAGTATGGATGAGGGCTAACTAAGCTAAACCAAATTCTTTTTATACATCTCTACGTATGTACCTTAATCTACTTACATTTCACATATGGATAACTTTATAGCCCAGTTCTTGACTTTTTACAAGAAGTTTACTGGATGGAGTATTTTCTGGAGTAATTAATTACAATTAATTAATTTATATATTATTTTATATATTTATATTTATATAAATATATATTTATGTTTATATATATTTATATATATATTTATATTATATATTTATGTTTATATTTATAACAAGCTCCTGAAAACCCAATTTTCAAATAGCACTGCACTGTTTCTATAATTCCAGCTCTTTCTACCACACTTTTTTCCCAGAAAATGCAAACCAGTGACGTAAAACGAGTTAAGAGAACTTTTTATACAAACCATATAAAACTGGGACTGGAATCAACCTGAAAGCATCATCCAGGCCAGCCACGTGCCTAAAGGCAGACTAAATATCCTTGACAGATGTTTGCTCCAAGTCATGATGACTTCCAGTTGTGCTGGCTGCCCCTTCCTGCAGCAGTCTATTCCAAAATGCCATTTTCTGCACAGCCACAATTACCTCTGAGCCACTTGTCTTGGCCCATGGATTTTCCCAGTTTAATATGTCTCATGGATGTACTGCTCCACAGGTGCCAAGAATAAACTGAATCTTGGTTTTATGCTTTCTCCAATACATCCAGATTTTTATTCTTGTTCTCAAAGGGATCCTGCCCCATGAAGCACTGCCAGTGCTTTTAAGAAACACAGATTCTCATCCATCACCTCAGTAAATGGAAGTGCTGAACGGAATCCAGGATATTCCACTCATCAGGACATGTGGATCTGAAGAGTGAAACTGCTGGGAGCAGGGGCTTGACATTCCAACTGTATCCATATTTCAGAGGTGCATTATTTAATTTTCTTCCATTCAATTTTGAACTAATTCTGGTCTGGTCTCATGGACCAAATCCCCTTTTACAACTAGAGGTGCTCTAGAAATGCATTTTAGGTCTAGTTCCATCAGAAAGAAGTTGAGTTTGTGTTTCAGACCACTCCTTGCAAACAAAGGCACAATAGGTAGGAAAGAAAAGGAGAACTGCCTCAGGAGGATCAGAAACATTAACCACAACTGCAGCTGAGTACCCTTTCAGTTATTTCTGGATTTTAACCTGTTGCCTTAACACTTTTTAACTGCACTCAGCTATTCATTCCCTATTACCTGTAATAAAAGCAATGACAACAAAAAAGCATAAATTTATTCCTCTCTGCATAAACTGATGGTGGTTTTCCCTCTGTCCTGAGAAGCAGACAAACAATTTCCTGATATTTTTAGTACTAAAAAGAAATCTTATTAAAGCTGACAGGGGAAGTAGGGTGAGATGCTTGCTCTAATTAAATAACAAAGTAATTACCTCAGTCATCAGAATCAATCCTCTGTTGAATACAACGAGAAGTCTGTCTTCATCAGATTCTAATAATATTCTGAAGGCACTAGGAAAAAAATCCAAACATCGAGAACACTGAAAATTGCATCCCAAGCTTAAAATTGTTATGATGTTATTTTGGAAAATAATCACAAAAGAACAAAGAAACTCCAGAAGAACATAATTCTTCTCATTATTACCCTCCCGTTTTAATTCAAAAATGCCTCTGCCATCAACCTCCTTTATGTTATGGAGAATAATTTATAAATAACCTTAACAGAAATATTTCCCATACAACCCCTCAGAAACTTGGAAAATTATGTACCTTGAAAGACAGGAGTTTATGCTTCTTAAATGATACATTTAAATAGATTCAGTCAGGCATATGTTTGGCCTTTTAAATGTCTGAAAACATTTTTTATCAGAATATTTTATGCTTACAGCAGAGGAGAAAGGAATGGATTATGCTAATGAATGGCTTCTTTGGACATGAAGATTATTTGGGACAACATAGCTGTGCTCTGTGACAGGTAAGTGCCAGTGAGTGCATGTAGCCCCTCCTGGTAACCTGTCCTTTCCACAAGGGTTTCAGGGCACCAACAGTTCCATTTAAAACCCCAGCCCTGACCTACATGCACAGGCAATTTATAGCTCTGCTGAGAATGCCCAAACAGCAGTTTCAGCTGTACTTCTTAAGACCAGAAATGAAACACTCTTTGAAGACACAATACAATAAAATTGTCCCACAGGCACAATTTCTACATCATATTTCTGCTCCAGAGTAACAACTGCCAACAAGAGCAGCTGGAACTACAGCTCTGCTCATGGGGAGGAGGCTGAGGATAGAATTCCAGCTGAGCTGCTGGATGAGCACAGGGCTGTACCTTATGAGAGTTGTCCAACAAGAGCGTCCATCCAAGCAGCGCAGGTAACAGCTTATGGTGGTTTTCTTAAATTGCTTTATGTCCTCTACCTCTTCCTCTCTCATGTCTGGCCTCTGAGCTACAAACAGCTGCATGAGGTTAAACAGCTCTTCTACTGCCTAAAACACACAGAAATACTTGGTTAGAGTCAGCTCTCTCACTATGGTATGGTTCAGACTTACTTTCAAAGTTATAAAATGAGATGCTTTGATGCTTCCTAAGAACACAGCTCACTGTCACATTTATGTGTACATCTATATATGTACAAAGCAATCTGAAATCCCCATCCCTGGGAGCAAACATTCGGAAAGCTGCTTCTGCCAAAACCTGCTGCAGTCCCATCTGCCTGGCAAACACCAAACACAGTGGAGTAACTCAGGTCCCTTACAAGTCTGAGACTTTTGAGCAGAGATGCCAATGAGGAGAGCAACAGGACTGTCAAAGTGTAAAATTTCTCCAAGAGCTGATCTAGGCAGAAGTTCCAGCGTGGAAGATACCCTGCATCCTCCTCCCTCCTCTCCATAGTGATGGGAAGCTTTGTATTCTTTGTGCCCCTGCACACCCCAAAGGATCCCAAAGCAACAGTCACTGTGTAATCATTCAAACCCATGGTCTCTTCCAGCCTCTGTAAGCCTGTTGTTTGAGCATCACACAGAGCCCACTTTAACCAGCACCTGCTCTCTGCTGCAGGTGTCACTGTGTTGTACTGACACACAACTTCCAGGCCTGCCAAAGGTATGTGGGTGTTCCTTCCCAGGGAGAACACCAGGCTGTCCTCCCCTGGAATCCAACAAGCTAAATCTTGGCCCTATTCCAGAAAATGAAAACAAAGAAGAAAATGGGAATTCCTCCACCTTTGTTATAATGCAACCTCCTTTCTGGAGACCACCATCAAAGTTTAATCCTTGCTATGCTGGAATACTAAACAGTGGAAACACCACTGTGCCTGCTCCCAGAAAACAACAACAGCTCTCCAGCTGTCACACAGCAAGGAAAACCCAACCCAATCCTCCCTAAGGTCTAGCAAATGGATCTAAAGACACAAATTACTTCCAGCAGCAAACCCCACATAACACTCTCGCCATGGGTTTGTTAAGTTACAAGAGACCCTGGATGAGAGAGGACACAAGAACACCAGACTGGAGCACCGTGGTGCCGGTCACTTACCCCAGGGTACTGACTGGCGTGAGGGGTGAGGTTCTTGAAGGCCCACTGGATGTTCTGGTGAGAAGCCAGCTGCCTGGTGAAGGCAGGGGACTGCTCGCAGCACAGGCGCAGGATGCCGTAGTAGGCGGGCAGCATCCCGCGGTTGAAGAGCACCACATCCTGGTCATCGTGGTCTGCGAGGATGTAATTGAAGGCAATGTTCTTGGTCACCATGGGGTTCTGCACGATAAGGCGCACGTTCTCGGGACAGTCCACACACACGTTGTACCAGAAGGACAGTAGGGCCTGCTTGTTGTGGTTGGTGGCAATGGCTGGCTCCGAGAGCTTCGGCTGGAAGAGGTTCCACAAGTCCATGAAGTAAGTGGAGAACATGAGCTTCTCGGTTTTGGAGATCAAACAGTACGTCATGAAACTGAAGTAGGGCACCAGTTTGGTGGTGCCGTGAACGGCAGCGTCAACGTAGAGCTTGGCTCGTGAGAGCAGGCCAAGGAGCACGTTGTAGACCTGGTGAAGGACTACTGTGGTGTCGGGGCTGAGGGGCAGGTCCCGTGTGGGGATGTGCAGAGAGCGGGTCGATCGGAACATCTGACGGAAGGAATTGCTTGGAATAAGCGACACCAAGAGATAGGCTGCGGCTTCAAATAAAAACAGAGTTGTTACACCTTTGACAGTGACATACCTGCTTAACAGCCATGTAAACAGCAATTAAACTGCACTGCATGTTTCATTTACAGATTTCAAAGCATTTTACAGAATCTGGTATTACTATATTCACACTAGAAAAAAAATCCAAGTGAATGAGAGTAGTACAAAGCACATTAGAAGTGGTGCTGGGATGTGCTACCTACATCCCTGTCTGCTGCCTGCTTCTCCCTGTGCTAACACAATGCATCCCACCACAGAATATGATCCCAGATCCCATCACACAATGCATACCAGAGGTGTTCCATGACTGAGGCTGTCCATTGCTCAATTGAGAGGTCATTGCCTCCTCACAGATGTTTACAACTGGAGCCTGTTACAAAGCTGTACCTCCAGTTTTCACACCTCCTTAGCCACAGAAATGTGTTAAAGGTCTGTGACCTGTACTGTGGAGTCTCCTTTGTAAAAAAACATTGACATAGGGAAGGCTGAAAATGTTCTCTGGCAATGTGACAGTGTGATTCCTGGCAGAACAAACCAGAGAGCCAGGACACCCTGGAATCTGGGACAAAGCACAGGTGGCTTCTCCTTGATCCACAAGTTCAAAGGACTCAGCTGAAGATTACTGTGGAAGAACAACATGTACTACTCCCACCTATTGTACAGCCATGTGATGGACACAATGGAAAACCTCTGGAATTACCTCTTCTTCTTTAGGTTTTCCTGGACCTTGCAGATTGACCACTTAAAATAAAGAACCTACCAATGTATCATTCAAGTTACCAAATTTTAAACATAGTTTTCATCAAAACTGGTAACACCTCTGGATAAGGCACCACAGTTATCCCAAGACTTGAAAACCCAGCAACTCTAAACCAACTGGAAAAGGAAGAAAAGACAAACACAGGAGCATGCAACTCACTGCAACAGGTGACAAATTTCCTCCAATTAAAATTCACTTACAAGTTCTCACTCGAGGGTAGTTGTGTGCCAGGAGGAAACGCTCAACCCAGTTCTCCATGTTCTGCAGGACCCAGCTGTGAGCAAGTTTGTTCCTGGGTGTTTGCACAGCCAGCCAATCCAGGCACTGCGAGGGGTTGTACTCGATGACCTAAAGGAGAGGGGGAAAAAAATCAAAAGGAATACATTAATCTTCCTGCTATGCACTGATTGAATTAAAAACCCCTAAAATCACTTTCAACATTTCTTTCTAAAATCATTTAGGGCTATCAAAGCACCTGCAAGACTGAGTTGCTCTGCACATAAAGAAAAGCTTATTAAATTTCACTGGTTTGTGCTTCTGAACCTCGTTCACAGTTCTGAAGTTCAGTCTAAGTCTAAGTAATTTTCAGGAAATTACTCTGCCTATTCTTTCTGCATATTACGAGATATTTAGGAGTTGAAATATTAAGCTAATACTAAGATGGAACAACCTTGTCTTTATGAAGAAGTACTTTTAAAAAATATCTAACACAAAACCTTAACACTGAATCCGCATTTTTGTAAGTTACATCAAAAAACCATAAATAGTATGCAAAGACGTTCATATAGATTCATGCTGAGGGTAACTATTACATTTTTTACTGAATATACAATTTCAAGGAATAAATTTATCCAGCACTTTCCAAAGGCAATGAGTGCTGTTGTGCAGTCAGCAAACCTTCAGAGAATAAGGAGAAAACAAGGCTTCCTGTGCTTTTCTGGCTCTGTGTAGCTGGAAATCTGTTGACATGAGGTCAATAAATGCAGGTTGTTCTTTTTTTAATTTTTAAAAACTACTTCCTTTTTTACCTCAAGGCCCAGGTGCCCAGACAAAAAAAAGTTTTACCCCAAGGAATCAGAGTAGTAACTGGGTTGCTGAAGCTGTTCTCAGTTCCTCTACTCCACCTGAAGAATATGAGCAGCTGACACGACCATAACTCTGCTTATAAAATTTTAATCTCATTTTAAAAATAAACATCTTAGGAACAATCTCTTCCCTTTATTTAGAAATGACAAATTGCTCTGTCAGGTTTCCTGGGGAATGGCTGGAGGGAATGTCTAAGAAAGAGACAATAATTTCTCAGTGTCTGCAGAGCTCAATCAGTTTTTAATGACTTCTAGAAGCTGCAGAGGCTTTAAAAGTAGATTCTACACCCCAAGTCCATGCATCCACTGCTGGGTCTCAAAGCCCTGCCTGCACAATTTATATGGCTGGACCTGTGTCACCAGCTGGGTGTCACTGTGCCCCTTGAGATGTGCTGTTTGAACTCCCTTTACCTGAGATGCAGCAGTTACAGCTCATCCATCACATCACTGGCCATGCTTGTGATCCTACAGCTGCTCCTGACCAGGAGGAAACCCTCTGGGAACAGCAATCCATGTCCTAGCCCACAGTGCTGCAGCCCCATTTTTTAAAGGGAATTAAAGGGAATGAGCTGGATCTCAGCAGACTCCAGAGTGGCCATGCTCTCAGCCAGGAATGAAGACAGTAAATTGTACTGGGAACTCAGAGCAGGTAGGTAAAGAGAAAGCTTTAACTCCTCATCTATGGCTCAGATCAAGGAACTCATCCTGGTGCCAACCTGGTAAAAAGTCTCTCTCTCATTTTAGAAACAACCAAGGTTGGTCCTGCACACAGCAATTATCCAGCAGATTCAGTTTAGCACTATTTTATGTGTTAAAAGTGGTAATGGACATTTTACAGAGAACCAAAATGTCAAATGAATAGTCAAGGAATCTGTACATAAAGGCCAAAAAAACCCACAACCAAATGATGGGTGTTGAAACATTTTACAGGCCTTGCAAAAAGATAGCTTAGAAAACAATGTGGAATTTGTCTAGAAAAAGCATTCTAGACCGTTTTTATAAATTAATTTCTTATTAAACTAAAATTTGAAGTTAAACTGGAAGAGCCACTAACCCTACATTAAGTTACAATAGAACTTTTTAATGTCTATGGCTGTTTCTGCTTATTCAGAAGAGGAATGGTAAAAAAAAAATCACGGACTGATGCAGGAAGGATGACAACAAAATGCAAAAGAGACATAAAAGGACCAACAAGAGAAAGACAATTTATCTTCTGTTTTATTTTACATTTTGTACCTCCCATATCCTCTGCAGAATGTAAGAAGCGAAGGGTGGCATTCCTGGAGGTCCACCAGCAAACTCCATGAGCATGGTGAGCAATTTGAAAAAAGGATTGGCTGCCTGTAATGCAGAAAAGGGAAAAGTAGCCAATTTCATCTATTTCATTTCATCCACATTTTTAAGAGTATTTTTTTAAAAACCCCAATGTCTGTAAGATTTCTATGAACTTCAGACATGAACATTTATAATGCTTTAATTCCTTACTATTCAATCTGCACATAATCCATATATATATCTCTAAATTACGCCACTGGTTAGTCAGTGCAAAGCAACAGGATCATATGAGGCAGGATCAGTCTAGGAGAAGTTATAGGAAATAACTATTTTTTTTATATATATATATGTATGTATGTAGGTATTACAGGAAATATAGACATTATTCTGGAAAAAGGACAGAATCAAGCTGTCCATTGTTGAAGAATTCACCAATTTATCCTGGTTTATATTTACGGCAGACTTCATTGGCTCAGATAAGTTATTATTTTAAGTATTTACATAACATAGAATATGGATCCTGGGAAGTTTATCCAAAAGCCTCCCATTTTGAGGTTTTACACTGCCAAGACTCACCCAGCTTTTAACAACATTTCGACAAAGTGATTACAACTATAATTACATATTTTGCATCTGGAATCTATTTGGAACTCTCAGTATTTCTGTTATTAACAGGGCAGAAATTTACTCTGAATGAGAAATGTGTTTGCCAGCACAGAACTGCACAGTGCCACAAATCTTGAACAGCCAGATGATAAATAATTATCTCCACTTATTCTTGCACACAGTATTTTAAAGTTACCAACTTTTTAAAAGAAACTCATACTGGTGGAGAATCTAGAAATGTTACTTGATTTGAATAAAACTTTCATCCTAAGTGGCACAGCAAATTTCTGTTTTATAGAACTTCACAAGCTGTGCAGTTAAGACTTCGTTTAATAGTATACAAAAACTTCCATGGACCACCTTCCATGCAAGAGTTTTGGTGAGCAAAAGATTACTTCTGTGATTTAAACCATGGAAGTATGACTACAGATTATTTACTAGACAGGTGGTGTGTTTACATACCTCAGGAGTCAGCTTTGCTATAGATGTGAACAGCATGGACACAATCTTGAAAAGAAAACACAAAAAACTCACTTAAGACTTGTGTTTCTTCAGTTAAAATAATCACAATTACCCCATGACACTTCTAAGAGGAGATTTCAGCAGCTGCAGGCTCTGTACTCACGTGCTCTGCAAGGCGATTGTTGTAGCGGCACAAACTGAAAATGAGGTTGCACGTTTGCCTGATATTGATCCCATCACGGATATGTTGAAATAAAAAAGGGAAGCCCTGCAACAAATAAAGCAGATAAAGTACACTGCCAACAGCTACACACCACAGAGGGTTTGGGAGGCTAAAGCAGTCGTTTTTAACTTGATTACCTTTCCTCCTGTCAGTGCTGCCATGTCGTTTTGTGACAAGGTCAAATGCCTAAAATACAAAAGAAAATGATCATTTTACTTCAGCCATGAGTATGGTTAGGGACACACTCAGGATTGAGTGTTACTTCACATTCTTCAGTATCACAGTATACAAGAGACAATAAAGGTGTTGATGTAAAACTGAGCAACAACAAAAAAAAGTTGCATTTGAATGAGATAAAAAAAGAAAACCAAATGTAGGCAACTGAATGTGTTCAAGTATTAAACCCAAGTGTTTCATTTGGTCAACAATGACAATGCCTTTTAAGTTATTACAAATATAATGGATTCATATACAAGCTTATTTATGCTGTTAAAGAAGCCCACAACAAAACCCTCAGACAAACGCATAAAATCTCTGATTCCTTTCAGAACTTTAAATTCTAAATTGATTTTGTTTTATCAGAAGCTCTTGCCTTTCTGAGCGAGACTGCTCCACCAGAAGAGCAATCAGGGCAATCATCTTTTCAAGTGCAGCAGGCCTGTATTTCTCTTCTGCTAAAGAAAGAATATCTTCCTCTTCCTCCTCTTCCTCCCCTTCTTCCTCAGAAAGCACTTCGACCTGAGGCTAAGGAAAAAACAGAGAACTTCAGTGTGGACATTCTGAGCCTTCATTTTAAAGATCATATCCTGTCCTTTTTTCCAAACAACTTCATCAACTTGTATGAATCAAACCAGGTAAGCATCTAATCCACTGATTTTCACATTGGAACATTCAGTTTGCATAAGCTAAATTGTATTTACAAATGCAAGAGGTAGGCTGGCTGAAGATATAGTCTATTTAACAAAAAAGCAAGTAAATTTAAGAACCTAAGTTGTACAACAGGAGTATGTAATCAACTGTTGTTAATAGCATTACCATTAGTATCAAGTTAAGGGCAACTTTAATTGCTTTTACTCAGTACCTTTTTCTATAATGAACAATAATAGTCAGTTCAACGTATTTTTTTATTATTATATTCATTTAAACATTGAAAAAAATTGTGGAAGTGAAGCAATTTTAATTAAACAGCTGAAAGATGATTCAAGGCACACAGCAGTAATGATCACAGATACCAAACAGGAAAGATTAAGTCCTTGTTACATAAAATACTCCAACTTACATTCTCAGGCCCTTTGGTTCCCATGTAGAAATGGACCATGGTGGATATGGCTTGCAGAGAGAGCAAGAACTGGCTCTGAAAAACGCAGGGATAGAATTACCTCAAAATACACAAAATGCACAGATACCACCAACTCCCCAGATCCAAGGCTATACTCACTTCCTCCTCTCCCATTTTGGCAAATTCATACAGAAAGGCAAAGTACTCGGTGAGGTGTTTGCTGTGGGGTTTCACGCCGTGCTCCATGATGGACAGCAGGGTCTTCACGAAGCGCGTGACGCACGAGCGGCTCCCGATGTCCTCCACTGGCCCATCCATGTCATCCGAGCTGGCAGCAAACAACAACAGCCAGCATGGGTATTCCACACACAGAGTCATCCTCAGACAGTCCACACAAAGGGATTCACCAAAATTCCTGCTCTGTCCTGCTCTCAGAGCTCTCATCCCTATCCACAGCCTGCATAACAACACAGCCCAAGCTAAGGGAGCACCAGACACTTGAAATGCTGAAAGGTTCATCAAATTAAGTGTTCTGAGTCAAGACGCTGCTCAGGAAAAGAACTCTTAGAACAACAGTATTGGGGATCTCCTACTTAAAATCATCCTCTTGATTTGCTTGTCAAATTTAATGAGAATGCAATTATAGCTATGGAACCAAGGCAAGGCACCCTCCTGAACACACCCTTCCAAAGCAGTGAACATCCACCTTCAGCCTCAGACATCCACTCAAGGCTGCATCTTGTCACTGAACAAAACCAAGCCACAGACTCAAGTAAGGCTTCCAAAGCAAATTGAACTCTACTTTTTGCCATGAAAATTGTACCTTCATTTATTCTGAATATGTTCATATTGTATCTTCATATGTTCTGAATTTTGATGTGGCAGCATAGTTATTATTACTAACTCTGCCACTTTCACTCTGGGGAAAATCTATTATCACAATCACAAGTTTAACACAAGAGGTGAAAGAAAAACCACTTTTTTTCTTCTCATCATGGAACAAAGAGTTTAAGTATTTCATAACTGGAGATGAACTGACAGTTTTCTTAATAATAAGCAGAGCAAAGGAGAATCCAAGAGGGTTCTTCCTCGTTTTTGATAAAACCTGTGATTTAGTTACAGGACTAACCGCTGATCTCCAAACTCTTTTGTTGGATGTACAAATAAAAACTTCCACTTTTGTGCCTCCAGATCCGGTTCATGGTAGGATTCTTAAGTCTAAGGAGTGAGGTTTACATTCAGTGTCCAAGTGACAGGGAAAATAAAGACCATGCTGAAAACCTGCCCTAAGGGAGCAAATGTTTCAAACAATCTGACACTGCCCTTTGCAAAGCTACCAGTATTCTTAAATAAATCAGAGCAGTTTGGGCAGAATAACAAAGAACAATTAGCACTATTTCAGCTTTATGTGACTGTTTTGAGTGACTCATTAATAAAAGCTGCAGCAATGCATGGAACGAACAGGAAGTTTGCAGGGGGTTTATTTTACCAGTCTTCCATTCCTGGCTGCAGATAAAGGTGTGCATGTACTGGCCTCAGTCTCTGGATCACATGGATACACAAGCGCTGGAACATCTGCAAAGGGAGAAGAGAATGAACTCCACATCTTCAGTCCTCTACAAAAAGGTCAATATGTCATTCCTGAGCAAAGAATATTCTGTCTCCAAGTCCCACTGCCAGGTCTTCAAAGTTTGAAAGACAAAGCTGAGACCGTATTTTAACAGCAGGGTCAAACCTGGTTTTTATCAACAGATCTCACAGAGGAACCCAAAACCCAGCTTTTAATATCGGTGTGCACTGAAACATGACTCCATTTTTTTTCTTCTATCTCTATGGAATGTTTTCTGAAACATTTTGGTATTTTTGGCAAGATGTTTTTTAATTTTGCTGCTGGCTCATAGGAATTCATGTGAAAACTTAAAGCATTCACAAGGAGAAGACCTTGCCTAAGACCTTGCATAGAGTTTTCCCATGAAATATATTCTTTTACTGATGCATTGCATACAAAAACTATGTATAGGTCTATATGGAAAAATCACTTTAATAACCAGAAATACAACTGAAGAATTCAGGTGAGATAAAATAATTGTTAAAGTTTATATCTTAACAACTTGCAAAGAAAGAACACTTGTAAGTGACACTATTAATAATTTGATTTGTGAATGTCCAAATGCTATTAACATAGAGTGCTTTTTAAAAATTATTTCCCAAAAAGGGTATTAACAAAGCTTTGTGGCATAATACTGTAAAATTACCTCTACCCACACAAAAATTTACTACAGAAGTTTCAAACTGGAGCTTTGAGGAGTACTGAATGTAAACAGTTTGAGGATTTTTGTTTGTTTGTTTGTTTTCTGAAGATGGAGCTTGATGAATTATCGTTGAATTAATTCAGAAAAATCACAATTTTTTTATACAAAGTGTTCAGATTTGTAGAGATCATGAAGGAGTTCTAGAAACCTTAATTTACATCTATTGTGATTTAGTGATCTTGACTGTACGGCTAAGCTGGGGGTTGTTTCAAACAGTTACACTCCCATGGCCCAATATCTTCCCTAAATCATTTGCAAGAATGGAGAAGGATCAGACAATTACAGGTATTCATTAGAACTGCCAGAATCACAGCCATCATAATTGTCTGCTCACAGGTCAAGCAGTCACCTGGCTTGGAAAGGAACTTTTTTTCTTACCTGCCTCACAATCTGATTGGGACACTTTATTAGAATCTGCATTGGCCACCAATCATCATCAGCCATACGATCCAAAAACCACTGCAGAAGATACATACTGTGTTAGTTTTGTTCCACACTTGCTCTAGTCCAATCTTCTTTTTTGCATGATAATAAAGTCTGAAGAGAAATCGATGTTACTATTATTAAGGAATAGGCAAGTTTTAATCCAAGGGAAATCTAAAAGTCTTCTGTGCATGAAGGAATAAAGAAATAAAAGATCAATAGCAATAAACAGTAATATAAATTTATATCTGGTATCTTCTTATCCCTGTGCTCTGCATGCCATTAGAAAATTATCTGGAAGAACACACTTATCCTGCAAAGTGATGTCAACAGCATAAAAACTATGCTTACAATAAAGCATAACCTGAAGAATTTTGTAACAGAGTGACAGGATTAAACAGAAATTCCCAAGTTAGACCCTTTTTGCATTTTAACACATTTGGAAAAGCCTCACAGCCACCAGAGACCCAAAAATTTAAAACTAACAGAAGATGACTCATTCCGAGTCAGACTCAGCAAATAACGCATCTCTGTCTTCTGATTCCCAGAATTTTGTTTGAGTCACAAGGAAAGACAGTTTAAAATAAAGAATCAATGTTCTTACTTTTATTTTAATTGTACCTGAGTATTCTTACTATATTAAATGTCTTTACTCAAACATCTTAGGACTCTACCTCACTGAGACAACTGCACCACCCAAACACTGAATGTCACATAATTTATCAACCTATTTTTAATTTATAAATTTTATTTTAATTTATAAAACCTATTTTAATTTATAAAAGAATAATGGATTTAATTCCTTTCAGGACACAGTCTGTACTAGGGTCCTTCTACATTTAAATCACCACAAAAACACTCTCACACTTTTCTTCAGTATCTCAAAATGGCTTTCAACGAGACCACACCCAATTCTCTGTCTTTCCATGTCTCTTGTGTGAGTTAATTTAAGCACATCTTCATTACACAAATTACTACATAATAATTGATCAAATCAAGAGATTGTAACACTGGCTCTCTCTTATTCCAGTGACAAAACAATTTTGGCCTGTGGTCTCAACATAGGGTTCTGCAAATAAAAAAGTCATTCTCTGTGATCTGCAGCAATCAAAAAGGATGAATTTCATCTCATTGAGCACAAATATACCAAACAGTAGTTCATAGTCCAAAATATTCCAGGGATACGAACCTCCAGGAAAGTTAAACAATATATAGAAAGTTGGTTTGTACTTTGCTGAGTTCCTAAGTCACTTACTTCACAAGCTGCCTGACTGTTATTAAACTGTTTTGTTAACAGTTCAATCCACTGAAGCATTGTAGGCTGTGAAAAGAAATACAGAAAAAAACTGTAACTTCAAATAATGAATTCCAGTATAATCTTTAAACATTTCTAAATGGTTCAGTAAAGCACCAAATCTTAAGAATATAATTACAAACAGTAAACATTTTATGAATTAATAATATGTTGCACCTACAGATAAATACCAGTCCACACATTTTTACATAGACATTATATTCCATTATGCAGTGCTCACTATAAATGTAGTAAATGACACTCTAAACATTAACTTTGCATCATATATGTCAATTTTATAGCTCAAAATCCCACTTTTAAAATGGAAAATACAGATCTGCCTGTCACTAGGTTCATGCAGCTACTTAATGAGAATTTACAAGTAAATCGAATACCTTTTCCTTTGAATGAATAAATGTCTCTAGTACAAAGGAAGTGCTTAACTGGAAAAAAAAATTGAACCATTAATTTAGAATGCATGAATTAAAATGTCAGCAAGGAAATAGTTAACAGAGGATAAGATTCTTTGGAAATCCTTACCTTTGCTGTCATCAGAGAAACCGCTTTTGGATCTGGTAGTGTACTTGGGATGCTACTACACAACTGCCACATAAACCTAGAGTCAGTAATTTTATTTGTTAATTAAAATAAATAATGATAATCTGCAAGAAGAAAAGAAGCATTAATATTACATTTTTAAAGAAAAACTTACCCAAAATATGTATGTTCAAAAATGTTCTTGTCTTGAAGGAACTGCATGTTATCATGCCATATCCACTGAAGAAAAAAAGCTACCATCAGATACAAGAAAGCAGTTTATTTCACTACTTAACCATGATTTTAAAAATATTTAAATGATTCCAAGGCTAAAAATCCGCAAAATTTTTCTGTATGAAAAATTATTTCTGAAAGCACTTTCTTTAGTTTAAAGAATTGGCTCACAGCTGTTTTACTCATATTGTAGCCGATATTGGTTTTGCCTGCCATGGGACTGCAGAACAGAGCCTCAAAACTTCTCCTCTTTCTGTGGCCCCTTTTTTACAATTTAATTACTCAGAGTTTTAGACTAAAATTTTGAGAACAACAAGTTTAAAAAGAATCACAGCTGAAGTCTAAGCCAAAGCTTGAGGAGCTCTGAGGACTTCAGATAAATTCCCAAAGAGTAAGATTTGAATCTCCATCATTAAATCAGAATAGGATTTCATGCCATGTCCCCTGTTCCACTCTCTAAAGTGATGTTTTTGATCACATCAATTCATAGTGATTTTCACAGCAATATAATTTAAACTGATAAAATCCATTAATATTTTTAAGACCAAGAAGAATAAAATCATGATCTGATTTGCTGGCTAGGAATGAAGAGACATTTTAAATTAAGACACTAAAATGTGGCAGATGCTGAAGCAATACCTCTGGCCAGAGGGAGCAGGGACATTAGATTTTTCAAGTGGTAAAAAGGGATTTATCCTATATACAGGGCAGAATAAGAAAACATCAAAAATTCACGTAAAATATAAATCCTAATTCCCTTCCTATCCCATGACAATCTCCTAAGGAAGACAGTGAAATGAAAGGACTGTCACCCCAGTGATTTAAATTATTTTTGCTTTCCTATGTTTATTCAGATTTCTGATGTGTTTAGGGCCTCCTGGAGTGTTTTAAAATTGGTGTTAAAACAAATCAACTTGTACCTCCAGCAATTCTGATGAAACATCAAATTTGTAGTCTTTGCCATTTTCCTCCTCTGGCTCCATCCGTTTATAAAACAGCATGTAAGCACTGTGTGTCTTGGAGAAAAAAAACATCTGTATAATTTTTGCTTTGAGAGAGAAATCATGAAATCAGAAACACAAACACAGAACAAGGGTTTGGAAGAGAAATACCTTTTCAAAGGAGAAGTCCATAAACTTATCAGTAACAGAATCATAAGTTTTTGTCTGTCAGGAAGAAAGCAAAACCATTAATTACATGCTTTTCAATGCTTTAGTTTCTAACAGTTTGTGATAATTCACTTGCACATTTATTTAATGAAATTTATGACAATTTAGTTCTTGCTCAAAGCAGTCATGTTTCTTTTTTTTCTTGTACAATGGCCTCTTCTGAATTTTCAAAGCTACTATGCAATACTCTACCTCCATGTCAAGCAATTTCCTGGCTCATCCATCTCACTGAAACCTCTTCTTTAGAGGCACCTAAAGGTATTTTATCTATGTGCCAAACAAAGGAATTTTTTGGTTTTATTTCAGCACATTGTCTTTCCCAGACAAGAGAAGTTGTCTTATGCACAGGACTGCTTTAGTAAGATGCTGTGTTATCTAGAATGTGCTTTTTATCATGTACACAGCTATAAAGAATGATTAATTCAGGCACGACCTGAGAACATTTGAGTATTGTTTGTAGTAATAATGTGTAAAAATATTCCAACTAATGTCAAAGGCAGCAACACGAGGCACAGACAAAGATCAAAATGTCCTTTTTTCCAGAATACATCTACGCTTGAAGTAATTATTCCTTCATTAATGGTCTGAGCTAAGCAGCCACCCCAAGCAAGGATTCCTAAATTAGCTTCAGACTCGCTTTTTTGCACCTGAATAAATGGTATGATAAACCCAGATCTAGTAAACAAATACCTCTTGTCTGGAGAGACACTTCACTAATTAACTTTGCTTCACTAGTAATACCTGTACTATACTTCTGACAGCTTCCTTTTAAAACCTCATCCAAAGACCTGGGTTGTAACAGGTTGTAACAGATACTGCAAGAGTTTAAACAGGACAGAAATTCAGGCCCCAACTTACAGTCATTTCTCCACCAAAACATTCGGAAGCGAGCTGGGCAGAATCGAAGGGTTTAACTTCAGCATCATTGAAAAGGTACCTGCAAGGCAGAAAGGAGCTTTGAAACAACTGCTGCTCCTCTCTAGGGCCAAATAAAGCCTAATGAGCACTTCCCAGTGATTCTTCAGATGGAAATATTCCTATTATTAATTTCCAATGTCTTGTTTAGATCCCATCAAATGCAAATCCCAAAGTGACTTCCTTCTAATAACATCAAACAAGGAGGCACTGGTGTGGATCCTCACTGGAGCAGGGATTAGGTCATGAGCTGGTCCTGTTTCAGAAATGCTCTGGCTACTCTAGAGAAGAAGGGAATAGAGGAAACCTTGTCTCCTATTCCAGGGCTCCAGTGAGAAATGGAGATACCACATCCAAAAATAGCAGGCAGAGTGTTCCCTGCTTTCTTCTGTCTCCTAGTAGGACCCTCCTCCTTTCCATGCCCATGTCCCTTCCCTTTCCCAAATTTTACATCCAGAAATGTAGCTGGATCCTCATCCAAGGTACCAAAAGCAGATTTCAGGAAGGTCAATCTAGGAAATCTTTTGTACTGAAATAACTCAAACCTAGTCCCATCAGGAAGCAATCCTTGGCTGTGGTGAGGCCAGCACAGCATCCCCTGCCACCCCTGTGTCCGAGGGACCACACAACTCTCCTGGCTCCTGATCCCTAGGCCAGTAAATTCATATCCTTACAACTATCAAATTCCAACATCCTGTGCTTTCCAGAGGAACCTACAGGATGTATCCCCTATATAACTGCATCTGACAAAGCCAAAAAGCTTTAGTTATTAAAAATACAGAAATATAAACTGCATAGCTCACCACTTGTTGTTTTTGTAAGCATGAGGATTGACAATGTCCCTGATAAAACTGTAGTAATGGCCCCCATCTGCTGTTCCTGTGTGAACTGTCACACCAATCAGGTCATACTCATAACTCTCAGTTTCCTTCAGATATCCACCATCTTCCTTAAAACCTGAAAGAATTCAATACTCTATTTAATCAGTTATTTACTAAACACCCAAACTTCAACATTAGCAACAAACGGTATATAACTACTTGCAATACCTCTCATACTTTACAAACAAATGTAAGATTAATTCAAATTAAACAGTATTTGAAACCAAAAACTGCTAATTTTTCTCATGCGAAATATAGTGTGTGACTTTGGGAATTTAGGTTGATTAAAGCTATATTTGGTATTATTTGCCTCTGTTCTGTATACAGGAAGTGAATATACAGATAAATACACAGTGTATACACAGACAGAGTGCCAAAGCTTGCTGAATCCATTCTATGAGCAAACCTTCTTTCCTGTCGTTTTTTCCCATGAGAAAATCTTCAGTGTAGGGTGTCATATCCAAACGTAAAGGGAATGAAAAATGAGTATTGACTTTCTCCTTCATCATGGTCACCATATTAAATGTATATCTCATGGTGTTGAAGCTCAAGATACGAGGTAGTTTCTTAAAACATGCCCTGAAGGATCACAAACAAACATGATTTACAAAAGCTTAGTAGGGTGAATTGTATTTTCACAGAGATTTTAAGCATTTATTTCAAGTGTAACACTGGAGATCAGTTGCTAAGACATAAATATAAAATTCAGCTCTTATTAGTGCCCCAGAGCAGACTGACTGGCAGCAGAAGGTCAAATTTAGCCCATAAAACAATTCTATTTAGGCTGCCATTGTGCCTTGGAAGAAACAGCAAATCTACTCATATGGCAAAAACCAGTTTTCTAAAATAGTATCATAAAATAAGCCATGAATAAATTCAACAACACAAATCCCCTCACTGCAGGGAGTTACCATGTTCCAAAAAACAAATTTCAAAGCAGAACATCTCCTGCATTAAAATCTCAAAAAATTTGCAATAATGATTTTCAAGTAAGTTACTCTCTCACCCATGTCATTTAACATAACAAGGTTTTTCAACTCTAACAAAGAAACTTCTTAGCTGCAATACCAAGGAAACATAAAATTTTAATTTACTTTCTCTTTATAAGTAGACTTTGGAAAACATGGAAACATTTTTAAAGCTACAGATTTTAATTAAGAAATTCAGGATGACATGAAACCCAAGCAATTACCCTGCATAACGAGCAACCAACCAACCTTTGACAGCATGTAGTATTTTAAATCCAGGACTAATATTTCAAAAGGTACTAATTTCTGGGTTTTTTATTTAAAAAAGGTCATGAACATTTTCCTGTGTTTTTTTGCTAAGATACTTGAGATTCTTTTTTTTTATTTCCTCCTAATTTCTGATTTGCACAGGGATCATCACATCCTTACAGACCTACATGGTATAAACTGAATGAAAGAGCAGCCCTGTTCCATCTAAAGGATCACTGTTAACCCAAATGGAATTTCAGTGATTTACTAAAACAAAACATTAGGAATATTTATTTCTTCTTAGCCACACCTTTTCTCAGCCCGCACTTTCTTCCCACAGTGAGAACACGTGTACATGTTGTCACCTTCCAAAGTATCTTTAATAGTTACTTCATCAAGAGATTCCTACATGGAACAAACAAAAAAGGAGTTTACATTTATCTTGGATATTTATATCTTGTGCTTACATGGTCTGCTTTCCAAATCCCTCCCTTCCAATCTTACTTTGAGTTTAATTAACATTCCCATAAGTTATGAAAATAAAGTCCCAAAAATTTTCACAGAAGAGAACACACCTGAACTAAGAGAAGAGTTTGACAGGAAAACCAGTTCCTAACCCATACACAGAATTAAGGAACTAACTCACAAAAATGGCAGTCAATATTCCAAGCTGTCTCAAATAATTCAAATCCTTTAAATTCAAATTTCAAGTGTGGGGATTAATGGTTGTTTAAAAAGCTTGAAAACATAGAATTACACTGGTGTAAGCTTAAAATTAACTTCTTAAGCAGTAGTACTTTTGACATTTACAGTTCTCATATAAAATGACCACAGCACGTTTAAAAGAAGTAAACAGTGATTACTGACTGTAAAACAATAGTCAATGACTACTGTTGGCTCCAGCTGGTGGCACACAGCACTGAAACTGTATTACCTCATAATATCAACGTAAAAACACCCCAAAACTAGAGTACAGATAAAAAGCATCAACACCTTAAATTGTGTGGCAGTGTTTTATGCCCTTTGTAATGGAGATCTATGAGACACATCCCAGCCTGGCATTAACTTACATAAATGTTCTTCATATCTGCTACCTGGCACCTCACTGTGTAGAACTCCTCAGCTGTCTGACTCACATGCTCACAGTCCTAAAACAAATGCAAGAGAAAAGCAATGAAATAATTTATTTTGAGAAGCTGGGAAAAAAAAATTATCTTTAAGAGATCAGGCTAGAAAGAAACACTTACCAAAGAAACAACGTTGTTTGTGATAACACCTCCAAACAAACTTTTCACTGTGTTTTTCTGTGAATGAATGAATGAATACTGTCAAGGAAATTTGAGCAAATCCCTAAGTTTTCAAACTCCCTTTTGCTCTCTCTTAATAACTCACCAGTTCTGGAGACATTTCCTCTATTTTTGTTATTAGGTCAGTGAAGAACTCAGTCATGTCTTTCTGCTCTCCAGTGTTCAAGGGTTGCTTATCCATAGTGTAGGTTTTACAGAAAGGCCTTGGGTTGTAAGCCTTACATTCACTTTCCTTTGGATAGAAGATACCAAACAAAACCAAATAAACCCAAATCCCTTTATTTTCAAGTTACACAGTAGTACCAAACACACATATATGAATGTGTGTTTTTAAAAAGACATTTTTACATAGAATATGCTTATTAGGCAGGATAGTTTCTTAAATGTTTAAATTTTTCTGCTGAAATACAAAGCAGTTTTTAACTAACTGATAACCATTATCATGATACTAGTAAAATATCATTAATAATATCTTGGCTGAAGATGTGACAGATGCAGTTCCTGCATATCTGTTCAGACATAAAATAATATGTGAGAACATCAGCTTGTATTTATGTATTTCTGGACATTGCTGACTTAAATCTTGCCAAGTGCTCAATTCTCATTCAGACTCCTCTGTGTTTAATCTAGTTTCCAACAGGATGTGTTTAGCCAGAGAAAAAAGAATTTGCAGTATAAAGCAATTCTTTAGAATATATCCCCGTTCCACTGCCTTGCCCTCTGGGAATGCTGGACTTAATTTCTCTGCTCTCTTTTAAGGATGTATAACAAGAGAGTATTTACCTCCTGTAAATATTGTCTTTTTTAGAATAAAGTCTTTCTTCAAGATTTAAGTAATTCTAAGTCTTGGTATGACTTCATGTTCCTATATTATTTTCTGGTGATGCGAACACCCAATTCAGTAATTTCTGTGATTCATGGGAGGCACTACTAGTCAAGATCCTTTTCCCCATTTGTCTTCACACTGATTGTGAATTTCTTACACAAAACCAGTGTCAAGACACTCAACACTCCTCAGGTTTTTTTCATTATTTCAGAATTGTTTTAGTGTTTTAACAGTAGTGAACAGCTGGGAACTGCTCTAATTTTGTTTGGTCCTGGAATCCCAAAATTTTGCTGTATTCCAATGGACTAATCTTTAAATATTGGAGCAAGGAAAATGCAATGAATAAATATAATGTATTTTATTTTATCACCAGGGAAACTCCACCTCTCCAACACCTCTAATTTATTGACTCACCTCAACTATGCAGAAAGAATCTCTAAAATAGGACACTTCCTAAAATACCCTCTTTTCACACCTACCATTAGGTATGTAAACATCTTCTGGAGTTCCAGTAGAGTAGTCTTGTGTTTCATATCTTCTGAATACTAACAAAAATTAATAAAAGAGGACTTGATATTTTTGCTTATTACTTTCCAAAAACATACATTAAAAAGATGTAACATTCAAATAAAAACCCAATTACTTTATTATGGACCATTAGAAAAATGATTGTGTACACAAACACAGAGTCTATTATCTTACATTTAGAATTGTTATACTTACTTTACACTTTTTTTGGCATGTGAACATTAAACCTGAGAAAAAAATAACTCTACTTTCTAAAAATTCATTGCAGGTAGGAGCTTTTTGGGAAAGATTACAAAGTATCAGTGGTTCTGGAATAATGTTTTTGAATTCAGAGGTTGTGAGGGCTCTGAGCAGCTGTCTCCAAAATGCATTTCCTGTGCAGACCAGCAGCTTCTCTTATTCAGCTTTTTATCTGCATTTATAAATGGCAAATCCAGAAGTAACATGACAAGTACCAGCAACGAACAGTAACAGAAAACAATGAGGTCACTGCCAATTTAGGGTATTTCACACATTCTATCTGACCTGCTGATGATGTCAGCGACCAAAATGATACTTCCTCTCTTACAACAAAGAGATAGAAGTGATAATATTGCATTTCTGGAAGCTAACCAATGTATGATAATTTATAGGACCTGCAGAACTTCTGGTAGCACAAGATATATGCTTTGAGACTTAAATAAACATTAATAAAAAACATTTGTTAACAAAATAACAAATTAGCAGTTAAGAAACAGCAGACAATTCACATAAACCCAAACCTGAATCAACCTAGTTGAAAGCAACAGAAATATGACTTTCAGAACATTTTATTTCAATGCCACCTTAAAAACCTACCACATGAAATATTTAAGAAAAAAAACTCTTCAGACACCAGCAAAAGAATCCAACTATACAAAATGCAGACTAAATGCTGAAGAAATATTCTTTATCTAAACATAACTTCTGGAAGTAAATCTGTATTTTTTCAATATTTGCACTGATTTTTGAATGTAAATTTCCATCCAAGCCCCACACTCACCTTTGCAGTGAAAATTGCTTGTCTGGCCTCTGGGATCATGTAGAGCTGTTGAATAGTGGAGGCCAAGTAACACGTGGCTCCAAGGTTGGTTAAACCCACAAACCTGCACTCAGCACGAACGTCGTCGTGTGGCCAATAATCCCACTTGTAAGGTGCATGAGAAGCTGGGAAAAGCAACAATCAGGAAACAGGCAGGAAAAGAGTAAATTCAAAGGGCAATTTGCAAAAATAGAAATACAACGAAAAGCTTGATGTTCACACTAATAAAATGTCACCTGGTTATGCACTGGACATTTACAGGCACGAGGCAGACTGTGCCTTATCTTTAGGAATAGGAATCTTTGGACAGAGCAGCAGCCTTCCTGCCACACCACTTTGGGCTGCTCTCCAAAGCACAAGTGAATCGAGATTGAAAAGGCCATTTGCTTTTCCTCTAAGCTTTCTATTCCTCTGCATTTCATACCATGCAGTGATGGATTTCTTACACAGGGAGGCACCAGACAAGTTTGGCAGGGCTGAGTGACTCTTTCATGAGCCTTGTTCTGATACGGCTGCCAAGAAATCAGAAGAATGGGAAAGGTCTTTTCATCTGCCAGCCAGGAAGATGGTAATCAGCTCAGATAATCTTCCTTGGTATCCAAGAAGTTGGACACAAACCCTGTAATGCATCCAGCTTTGCTATTCATCCTCAGAGATGTCATTCTCTGAACACACAGTGTGTTCCACAAATAATTGAGTACTTCTGTTGAAGTATATGTTCATGTAAAGAGAAAAAAGATTCCCCCAAATAGGCTGGATTTATTTTACAATCCACAAAAGCTTTGTGGGGTTCAAGATTTAAATTTTAAATCCTTAATTAATTTGTCACACATGAAAGACTCATTAAGGATTCTTCTCAATCCACACTATCAGACAGAAATTCAGGAAACTATCTGGCATCCTCATATCTTCAGAGACCAGACCCACAAGATGTTCTGTTGCACAATAAATAATAGTTGTAATCTTCATTTTGGCATTGGCACCAAAACAACTATTAGCCCTGAAGCTCCAAAGAGGGAATAAGAGAGATTTAATTTTCCTGTTTCAACAAATCTCAGTGGTGTGACCTTGGGTTACCTGGGCTGGTCAGCCAGTTGAAACAAAGCTCCCCTGCCCGTTTCACCTCCTAAAGAAGGTCATTAGCACAACAGAGTAATCCAAAATTCCCTCCCTTAACTGCAATCCCTGAATTACAGCATCCTAATACACCCCTTCTGATGTAAGGACTCAGCATCTATCACTGCTCAGAGCTCATCAAGCTGGAATTGCAAAGCAACCAGTTGTCTTCTCTGTACTTCACAGAGCAGCTGGGACAATCTTCCACCTGATGAAGAGCATTCAGGAATTTGACAAGGACTTTCTCAGGGTGACCCTGTGTTCCCCACCCTGGGATTTTTTAAGTGACTGATTTCATTTGTGTAATAGAATTTTTCCTTCTTCCATATGGATCTTAACTAGAAAGGCAAATTTGTGGCTCGTTGATGTCTATCTTCTTTATTCCTCACTGTTGTTATAGAAACCAGCTTTTTCTCAGGAAGAGATGGGGAAACTTGAAACCAAACTTGCAATGTTCACATTCTATTTTAAGCAAACTAAAGCTGAATTTTTTCCTCTCAGAATGACTGTGCATTTCTCTGTATTTCACCTTTTGATGATGCTCCTGCTCCATCCATAACACCAGACATGATCTTAAACTTGCTAGAAAGTGAAGTACCTACTCTTGGAACTGAAGGGTTTAATCAGTCCTTAAAGAAGCAAAACTTCAAAACACTGCAAGAAATTTTATGACCAACTAAGATACCTAAATCCACTCTTCAGTAAGCTCAATCTGAATGAATTGGGACCCCTCCCTGTTAAGAAAACACATTAAAACCAAAGATGGGATGGAAATTTCTAATATTTCCCTTCATATTTCTCCTAAGAAGGATGGAGGAATAGGCCTAGGATTATGATTTTTGAAGACTAGTAAGATTACGGGGATAACAAAGTGGAAAAGTCCAGTTTTGATAATCTCTGGATCACATCAATGGAATAAGGAGCCCTTAAACAAATGAGGTATCACAATTCTTGTGTAGGGTGCACGTCATAGAGACAGTAGCACTGTGCCAGTTGTAATAAAATTACATTCATGCAAGTGAGAAATAGCGGATATGGAGCAGGAGCACAGAGCAGATGGCTCTGGAGAACGTGGGATAGAGCAAACAATCCAGAGAAGAGTGTTTGGAAGAAAGTAACAACCGTGGGAAATGTTACAGAAAACTTCAATACCAGGGAATTACTGAGATTTGGAGTGAGGAAAACAATGATTGTGAAAAACAAATGATTGCAACTGGAGATACAGACACAACCTCAGCAACAGATAATATGCTCATGGCAAGCATAAATATTTTCATAAAATATATTCTTCATAATATTTCTTCTGAGCACAGGAGGCCTTGGAAGGCTCCAGGTATAGGAGAATAGAACACAAAGCATTATTATGATCAGATTTCTCTTTTGTTTGCTGAATTGTAAGGCACTAAAATCAATTCCACAGATTATAATAAATTACAGAACCTCAGGTTAGAGAAATTTAAACTAGGCACGTGAAAGGAAATCTAGCAAACCAAAAATGCATAATAAGGATTTGCAAATCAAAGATAAAATACTAATATTGTGGTGATTTCCATATTATACACAGGAACTGTGGTTCCAAAAGGCACGAAGTATGGAAGCCAAGAGGCACAGCAAAATTGCTTTATGCAGATATCTGGGCACAGACTGAAGTCAACTACAATGATACCAGAGGTTCTGAAACATGACATGGCTGTTCATAACTCCAGTACCTCCATGTGCTTTCTATACTTTAGTTTATGTATAGATATTCCATGGTTTATGTTAGAAAGGAAAAAGGGAAATTAAAACAAGAGGATGAAACGTAAAATTCAACATGTATACATGTCATTTTACAGGACCACACACTCTAAATAACCCACATTTAGGAATAGGTGATACAGAAGGTATCATGGGATTTAATTTGATAGGTGAACAAAAGACCAACACCTGTGTGACAGCACCCCAGAGCTACAGAGTGGAATTCCCAGAGCAGTGTTAGAGGCCATGAAACACTCCAAAGCTGGCTGCGCCTAAGGTTCTTACACTGCATGTGCTGTGCCATGACCCAGTTGTGGAGCAGCCTGTAGTTTTCCACAGAGCCTTTCACCATTTCCACCAGTAAGTCGTAAGCAGCAGCCCTGGAGGAGTGGGACTTGCACTTTGGCTGTTGTCTGTCCTTCAGACTGGGCAGCAAGAACAGGAGATTGAAAATGTCCCTCAGAAACTCCTGGAAAACAGTTAAATTGGCACATTTAGCAGCTTGAATGTATTCTTGGAAAATAAATCACATATTAACAATTTTCTAGAAACTTCTGTAGACTTTCTGGATCTCTATCATGCAGAACTTTCTGACTTGAATACAAGTTCTGAATCCAAATTTCAACAATTTATGCTGCCTTAAGTGCACTGTAACCATATTATAGTCTAAAGAGGAACATGCCAATTGGAAAAAAAATAGCAAAATATGACTGGTTTTTAACTGATAATTTGACAAACCAGACATGGGTTTTAAGTAACTTTTAAGACTAGTTTATCAAGCTCTTCTTAAGCTTTCCATACATTCACGCTACATAAATCTGACCTTTGCATACCTGTATTTTAATTTCCACATCCTTCTGCACACTGCACTCTGTGAACTGAATTCTTACTCTAATTTAATCTGCAAACTCTCTGTAAGTAAAATATACTTATCCATAGAACAACAGAAGCAGTATTTTAAAATGCTGTCAGCAATGTCACATTTGGACAATCAAATTTACCTTCAGGGCTGTTTTATGGTAACAGAATAAACAGACAAGATATAAACAACATCATTAGACACCAGGGCCTATTTTTCAGCTGAAAAAGGCCTAGTAATAAGTTCTGTAGAATCTACAGGAAAAAAAAAATCAGTCTAAATCGTTTTTTACACACAATTTGCTTTTTTTTTTTTAAGACAATGGAGCTCTCAAAGATAAAATAAGAGTTTTTTAGCAACTTCCCCTGTCTCACCAACTTCCCATCTTACAAGCACAGGTGGAATGTAATGATCTTGTAACAGATCTCTGCCACTGCACAGGTGTAGAGCTTAAATGTTAATTTTAGATCAGACTGCCCAGGATCTGGTCAAAATCAGCTGTTTTTAAGGACTTAAACCAGTTAATGCTAATCAACAGTAGAAACATTTAAAGGTAATAAATGAAAATAATTAAAACTTCAGGGATGGAAGAATTCTATCCTGAAATTCCATAGAAAGGGAAAGAACTGTACGTGCTACTTGTTAATAAAGGAATATGTGTGGGTTTCTCCATCATCCTAAGGCTAGAATATGACATACTTTCATATACTGAGCCCTGCAATCAAAATGTGATAAAAAAGGTCCTATTTTGATCTCTCAGTGGTCTTGCAGTATCGTTCTTACCTGGCCCTCCCGAGAAAATTTGAAGGGTGGTTTGTGCTTAATAACACTCGTTGCAAGGCGAAGCAGCCCTGTGAGCCCATCATCCTCAATGTTCCCATCCTGATGGTCAAGGATTTCTCTGCTGGATATGCACATACAGGGAGAGAAGGAACGTCACAGCTCTGCCCCACTAACAACAAACACAACACAAATTCCAAGTGAAATTCCCGTGGGCAAAGCTCACCTCTGAATGCAGTCAGCGAGGTGTCTGGCCAGGGCATCCAAATCCAGCAGGGTTGTCTGATTCAAAATAAAGAAAATGGAATACAAATAGGAAACAATTATGGATTTCTTTTTGGAGGAAATTTTATTACTGCACACATAGGAACAGACATAATTAAAACTCATTCTCAAGCATGCTGTAAGGTAAGTTATCCAACTTATGCTAAGTGGCTGTCAACTGAATTTAACTCTTTCAGCTTTAATCAAATACTTGATTAGCTGCTCCTTGGAACACACTAGAATTATCAACAATGAATCTCACAGATAATTGCGGCATTCCCACACCTGTGACCTTCATCTAAGTTCACCTTCTTTGTGTGTTATAACAACCCCCTTTCTTGACCCTGCACACTCACCACCTGAAGCTTCCAAGAGCTCCTAAATACACATCCGAGTAAACTGGGAGATGGAAAACATCCAAGAGCTGCTCACAGCAGAGAAAAATGTCTGAAGACACGAAGTAAAAGCAATAAACATTGGTATGAATGCAAGGCAAACCTACCTGACTTGCATCTTTGACATGAATGTTATCAATCAGTTTGCACAACAGCCAAAAATACTCCTTACAACCAGGTCGCAGCACAGTTTCCTCTTCATAATCCTCTATCTGTGGAAAGAAATTGCTTTTGTTCTGAAGCAGAAGACAAAATAACTGTATTAAAAAAACACAGTGAAGCCAGTAACTGTGTTACAAGAGTATTACTTTCTTCAAGCCTCTAAGGTAAGTATAAAAACAATGTATTGTACAATGGTAGCAGTGTGTGCTCTATTTTTCTTCTGCAATATTTATTAATTTTCTTGAAAAACTGTCTGGACAATCTGCCTGACCTGTAAAAGATTTGTAGAATACTGTGGAGTTTATCCCACCCACTGCAAATCACAAAAATATTCAGGATTAGACTGGACAAAACATGAGAAAATTGGGCTGATTTCAATTAGTTAATACATCCCTAATTTTCAACTCTCCTTTAATTAGTTAATACATCTCTAATTTTCAACTCTCCTGAAAAAGAGATAAATATTGCAAAACTTTCTGTAGCTTGTTTTAATTTAACTCTTTTTTTAAAATATCTGTGTACATGGACGTGGAAATTTAAGAACAAGAACACTTCCTAAAAGCTGTTCCGCATTTCTCCAGGCACAGCCAAGCTGTAAATTACTGCAGAGTCACAATTAAACCACTTTTGGAAAGTTTCTGGAACATCTAAACCAGAAGCCTTCATCTCTCTGTGTATCTGAAACAGCATGTCAGACACAAGGATAATGGGCTACCATTTTTAGTTTTTATATTAAAAAAAAGTATATTTAAATTTATCTTTGAGAAAGTCTTGTCAGTTCTTAAATTCTTACCCTAACTGGTTTCAGAGCTTGAGCATCAGGGAGAAATTTTAACAAGGTTGATGCAGCCAGCAGCAGAAAGGAGCGATTGATTGAGTCTCCCCCATCCAGGCCAGAGAGAGATAATTTGTACAAACCATTGCAAGACTCATGGCGAACTGCAGTCTAGGAAAAATAATACAGTTACATGATTACACATGTTATTTGGAAGTTTTTTCTTTTGTATGCTTTTCTTTCATAGGTAGATGAATTCCTGTCATAATATCTATGAGGTTATCAGGGCTGCATGTGTCTTTCTAGAACAGGTATTACAAAGAATATGCATTTAAACTGCTTACAGAACAATGCAAGATATACTATTCTAAGTAAAAAGATGATTTGCCTGTGCCCTGTGTCTCAGGTTATGTATTTTCTATGGGAATGATTACAGTGACTAGAATAGAAAATATCATATCTGGCAAATCAAGGAAAGCCTATGTGAATCCTGAATTTACCCTTACTCCTTCATAACTACTAATTAATTTAATTTCACTAGAAGAACTATTTTCTTTTTTCTTTTAATAAGAAAAATATCCACAGTCTAATCAAGCTTTGGAAGTCTGCACTCTGTCATTTCCAAGGATTTTAAATGGAGCCAACCTGTAAGCTTTTTCTGTGCTGGAGTAATAAAGCAACAGATAAGAATTAGCATATCATGGCCACCTTGCACCTTTAAGCAATCACCAGTAAATACAAAAAATTTCTACTCTGAATATAACTAATGCAATTTTTAAGCTTTTATTACATGAGAAGAAATTACTTAGAACTAGACAAAGCTTTGGTCGTGATGAAGATTTTTGTATCAATTCTCATTCACCTCATTTTGTGATTCTAATTATAGAAAAATAAATAGTAAAAAAAAAATGTAATAATGTAAAAAAATCATAACGAGGGAAAAAAATCATAACACTTAAGCTAATTCAAGTCAGGTGGCATCACCCAGAAATTTCAACAAATTACAATGAAAAAAATGACCTTCAAACAGAAGTCAAGGAGAAAGGTGAGAGTTTATAACCTGGTTTGCCACTGACCACAGACATGCCACCTTCTAATGATCACTTCTTACACAGCACTGCAAGTAACTGAAGCAGATCTTGCTACTTCTAGCAAGAAAACACATGTCTTGAGCTTAATGGCAACCCAAAGTTAATGACACTAATTAGGAATGCAACAACCTCCCCATTACCATACCTCTGGGATAAGAAGGGTGAGTTTCTTGAGCCAGTCTTGCAAATGGTCACTGTCAGCGAGACTGGATTTCACCAAGGAACAGCAGTGAGCCCAGCTCACCAAGAGCCACATGGAATAGTGAGTGACTGAAAGAGGAGGAGAAAAACCCCACTGTAAGCAAGAGTAAAGGCTTTTTGGGTAGAAGGGTTGCACAGTCCAAAATGACATTTATTTCAGCCACACGAACAGCAAAGACAAAATCATTCTTGGCACTTTAGGATACACAAAAACCTCTGAGTTTTATCAATATGCTGATTAAACACTGACCACTGTACTAATGGTGATCATCCAGCTAGATTAAATATTACCAGTGAGGGGCACAGTCCTTTCCTAAATCCTTTTTAACCTGTGAGCTGGTGCTTTGCATCACATCTTCACACTTATTTCCTGGTTTGTACTAATTTCTGTGGCCACTTCTGTGTTGCCTCACACAAAAGTTCCATTGCAACCATCTTGCAGCCCCTGAGTAACTTTGGAAATCCTTAGGTAGTGTCTTTGTAAGGAAATCCAGAATAAAGAAAGCTGCTCTTGCAATAAGATCTAATTTCAATTTTTCAGGTGCAACAAGAGTTTATTCCTGGGAGCCCCCTTGTCTTCTTAACTTCCACCTGAATTTCTTATTTTCCTTTTTGCAAAGTGTTGCATTTTGATAGGATCCTATCTGGATACCTCTGCCATTGGTATTAATGCAATAATACATAAAGTGCTGTAGGGGATTTGTCTGAATTTGCTGTTCTCCTCATTGATGCAACTTGAGCTCAAAATTCTCAGAAGGAATTTCTGTCACAAACACAATAGGAAATATTTCGGCAAGAGGGAAGCAGCTGCTGCCCATGGAAAAGCTCACTGAGCAGAAGATGCTTCCAACCCTTACCCCAGCTTCACTCCCAAAATAAAACTGAATTTTCCCCCTTCCTAGACTTGGATAAAATTTGGGGATCAGGGGTGGGAGCAGGAATGGGGGAAAATCCGGATGGGATTTAGCCTGGGAAATGGATCGGGAAGATCTGGCTGAGATTTCAGCCAGAAACAGGAGCAGGAAAAACCCAGAGAGGAATTCTTTGGGAAACTTGATCGGGAGAAAACCTGGACCAAATTTCACCTGGAATTAGGATTAAAGAAAAACCAGACCAGATTTCACATGGAATCAGGACTGAAGAAAAAACAGACTGGATTTCTCCTGGAATTAGAACTGAAGGAAAACGGGACTGAGTTCCTCCTGGGAAGTGGCTCAGAGAAAAACCTGGACGGGATTTCACAGAAAATCTGGATTGGGGCGACATGGACTGGATTTCCCCTGGAGACTGGATCGGGGAATAACCGAGACCTGATTTCACCCTGAATCCAGACTGGGGGGAAAACCCGGACTGGATTTAGGCCCGAAATTAGCTAAGGGGAAAACTCGGGCTGGATTTCACTCAGAAACCATGGATATTTCCGTGGGATAAAACGATTTTCCAGCACTCTAATGGTGGACTAAATCAAAACCATAAATTATCATCCGTTTTCTGTCCCTATTATTAGTTCCTGACACAGCTGGTTTGCAGCACTCACCTTCATGCCTTGACCTGTGATCAGATTGAGCCTTCAACACCCTGATGGGAAGAAGAGAAAACCATATGAATTTTGTTACAGAACATAACAGATTATCACTCAGAAATACAAGTACACACAAGGCACAACAAAGTTACTCTTAAGTAACCACTTGGAAAATCATTCATCTTAAAAGGACTGCGGTATTCAAAATTAGCAACAATAATAAATTTATGCAAACCTTCAAGTCACTCCCATAAAAGCCTTACTGACTACAAGATTAAAAGTCAGGAAGTAGCCACAGTACCTTTATTTTATCCAAAATAGAGATGTCAGAGCTAAGAACTGACCCATACAGAAGAAATCTAGTTTTCTTCAGAAAGAAGCCACACTGCATAAACATTTGCAAACTTCAAATGTTTATATTTATTTGCTTCCATTTTTATTAACTACAATAAAGGGTTATGAAACCAAAAATACAGCATATATACTTAAAAATTATTCCTGCAACTCAGCTAGAGGTCAAAGTTAAGCACGCTTGCAGATTGGACCATCCTTAACAATCTTTTAAAAATATGGTAAAACAACTATCCATCACTTGGAATCAATTCTACAACACTAATGTAGCCAAAACCTGACCTCCCCAGCATGAGTCTGACTGCTACAATGCAGCCTTACACAGAATTGCTTTTCTCAGGACAAAAAGTCAACAGGACCAAAATCTCCAATAGGTCAGATTTTGCCTTCAGTATCAGCAGGATGGAAAAAATAAGTCAAAACCGGCAGACGACTAAGCAACATGAAAGTGAATTTATTTTAATTTCTCCTTTACACTGCCTTGAAATTGAGAATGCTCTGGAGAAAATGAAGAAGGGATTTTGGCATGAGAATCTACATCATATATAATTTATACATCCATGCCTTACACCCTGACCACAGAGCTGTCACCCCTCTCCTCTCTGCCACTGCAGGAGGTGACTAAGAAAAGCAAGTCTACAGCCTCTGGAGTTGAGTTTGTGATGTGGCTGTCAATGGGGACCACAGCTGGAAGAGCCCCGGAGTCCTGAACTAAAGCAGCGATGGAAATGAGCAACACTTGATCAGCTTTATCACAAAAATAAAAAGATATTGTACCTAGGTGCCAAGTTGTCATATGTAAAAGCAACTGACATAAGTCGCTGAATCAAACTGGTTCCCTGGACAAGTACAAGAAACACCTTTAAAAATTGAAGTCGAAAGAAAAAAAAAAAAAAAAAAGAAAAAAAAAAAGAAAAAAGAAAAAAAAAAAGTTAATATAACAACAAGCTTTTTGATCTGCTTTTCAATTATACACACTGTGTGAATCTAAATAAACCCACCTGTGCAGAGGAGGAAGCGCCAGAGGGAAAGCACAACATCTTCACAGTTAACAATTTACTGCTTTTATTAAAGTACAGCTAAAATCCCATGTTTCACTGACTAGGTCTAGATGCTATAATTTCATTCTCTAAGGAAGACAATTCAACTGAATAGGAAAATCAGCCATTTATTCAATCCTTTTAGTAAAAACATGGTATTTTTTTAAACATAAAGTACTCATAGCCTTTTAAAAACCTTATGTTTGAGGAGATAGGGCTGAGAATGAGGCTGGACCCTTAAATTTTGCCTATCTCTGTGATCAACACATTTTATTGATTAAACACTCCCTTAAAATAGTCAACTTCAGCAAACCTGACAGACTACACAGAATTTTAAAATTCAAGTCGGAAGAAAATCTTAAAATATTTAAATATCAAATCCACAGCAACCAAAACTATTAATCAATTGACAACTAAAAATTTTAAACCAGTTAGAGGAAATGACAGCAGCAGTTACATGTTAAAAAATGTAATACATTTGGTAAATTCCCTGTAGCCCTGGTGATTTCGGGATTTGTTTTGTCAAAAATGGCTGATATTTATAGAATAGTTAAGGTCTTTCCAGGTATAAAAAAAGGGGAAGTTTAGTTCCAGCTCAGAGTTCAGACCTGCACTTTTTGGCAATCACAGCTGGTCCTGTGCCCAAGAAAGTTGATTTACAGTGAATGTTTCCCCGATGCCAAAATATTCCATGTACTTGGCCTGCTTTAGGAAATCAGCAGGTAGGAATCTGGTAGGAAGGTTTACACCTGCAGGTAAGTTCCCACTCACTCAAATATCCCTAATAAAGTTATTTTAGTGTTTATTAAAGGAATCCAAAATGCATTTAGCAAGGACAAGGGCAGCTCATGTTATAACTATAGGTTAATAATAATATGCTACTGTAAAAAAGGACTGATAATTTAGGAAACAAAATATAAGAAATGGAGACAAAGCACTGGAATTCTGAATTCCCAATTAATGTGTTCACCAATCACCAAAACACCTTTCAGTTGCCAGTTTGAAGCTATTCAAATACTTTACTAGAGAACAAGTAAGAAATCAATTATATTACTGATATGAATTAGTACTACTGACTTTTTGCACTACGTGATTTTATTACTACAATAAAGACTTCACATTTACTCTTTTTGAAACGCAATAATTTTCAGAGGCTCACAGAATCTCTGTGTGTCTCCCACCTCTGTCAGCCGAGGGATATGAAGGCCCTTGACGTGGTCACTTGTTGTCTTCCTGGACTTGCCCGGCCACGTCCTTTTGCGGTGGCTCTCGGCTACCCCAGACCAGGCAAAGACGTCGTGATAAGCTAAATCCAGGTCTGAGGGGTCCACTGCAAACTGGCAGATCAGCTTCAGCAGGCAAGCAAGACAGTCCAGCTGCCACTGGGAAGGGGAAGGAAAAGTCATCTTCAATTCTGAGGAACTTATTTTATACATCATTCAATGCCTGCCATGGAATTTTTGACTGAAAACCTCAGCAAGGTATAAAGGATAAAAAACTAGAAGTAACTTGAATTTAGCTCAAACTAATGATAGATTAATAATGAAAAAGATGATTATTAGTCATTCTTATATAACATGTTCATTATTGAAAAGTGTCTTTATTAACACCACAGCCACTATGCTAATTGTCTCACTGACAGCAAGGGGAAATGGTATTTCTTGGCCTCTTACACAAAGGAAAGATAACTAACAGATTACTGCTTTTAACAGACCATAATGAATAATTTTCCAAATAACAACCTTCCCAAAAAAAAAGGTAGAAAAAAGAGCAAAAATAAATACTCCATTCTTGTTTGGCTCCTTTTGACTTCTTTAAAGAAGTATGATCTGTTATAGCAGTTGCAATCATTCCTGAGGAAAGAACCCAGTTTTTTTTTCCCTCTGAGGTTCCATGAGCTACAATTTTAAGTTTTACAATTTTAAGAATGGACAAATCCCCTCAAAATCCATAGAAAAACAGGAAGGGTGGTTTAAAACATAAAAAAGCAGAAGTATATATATACTTTCTTTTTGAAAATAAACTCTTCCAGGAATATAAAATATTTTAAAAAAAGATGCTACTACATAGACTCTGGTGGTTTCAATCAGAGAATGAATCTATTTCACAACAGAACGATAACTGCAACAAGGCTCAAAGTATTAAAAGTCTTTACAAGTAACAGCAATGTTCTTCTGGAGAGAAAGGTTGAATGAACACTTACCACAGTCCATGATTCCTGTTCCTTAGGCTCTAGGATTCCAGAATTGAAAATTTCCAGTAACTGTTGGAGTCCTCCAGCAGCAACAAACTGTAAGTATATTATGGAACCAATGTGAGAAAAAGCAGATAGAGAAATACCATTAAGATCAGTTACGTACCAACCTAAGCTTTATGAATTAATAAATAGACAATAAACTGTTCAGCTGGATATTTAATGAAAACAAATGAAATAATTGTACATGGCTATGACAAATTTCCAAGCCTGACAACACAGAAAAATTCCCAAATGTTATCCCTAAATTTGAGATAAAGATTTTTGGACAGATGTTTTACAGGGGTTTTTATTTTATATCTCTCTTGAAAACTGTCTTAGGTATCACAGAACAGTGTGGGAAAAACAAACCTTGCAGCTCCATGTGTTTTTACTGTTTTCTATTTGATCTTCACTTGAATCGTCTGAGTCAGGGTAAAGATCACTGAAACTTCCCTAAAGATAAACAAGATTAACTGTAAAAACAGCTCAAAGAATTGTAACATTATAAAATCAATCATCAACATGTGCTTTGGTTCAGAGAGACACGGATATCCAGTGCAAGAAAATTACCGTAGATTCACGCCTTATCCTCCTGTTGGGCTTTCCCAAAGCTTCAATAATTTCCAGGGCATACAAAAGTTTATGGGCACTTTTTATTCGCAGAAGGTCCTTCCAGCTAAAGCCATCGTTACCCTTAAAAGATGAAAAAAAAAAAAGATAAAAAAAAGTGAATACAATTATATATAAGGCTCATCTACCTAAAAATTCACAGAGAGGATTTTTCAAGTCGCACAGACAAATTATTTGGGGTTTAATTTCATCTGTTATCTAAAATTAGACAATTTCAAGCATATTTCTATACACGGTTAACAATCTGAATAACAAAAAGGCAGCATCATTATATGCTAAAAGACAAACAATTTTAAATTACATGAAAGCAAATGTCACACTGTAACTGCCACCAAAAATTTGATGCCTGTGTGCATAAAGAGCTGTAATATCTAAAATCTGTCAGGATGTAATTTCAACCACTTTTCATTGAAGAGATTGAATAATATTTTCATCTGTAGGACAAGGAATCAACTCTGCTTCCAAGCAACCCATGCTGTGAACTGAGGTAAGAGAGTACAAAAGTATCACAACAGCCACGGTGTTAAAGCCAGGCTGCAGCTGAAGAAACTGCTCTTTCAATCCAAGTAAGACTCATTAGTACTGACTGTTCTTTTAATTTATAAAATAAATTTTGAAATTAAATTATAAAAAAAAAACTTTGGAAGCTAAGCTGACACCTCTGTTTAGTTCTAGATTTATTAGGTTTACTCTTGTCTCAGCACATTTAACATATTTACTATATAACATTCCTATTTGGGGAAAATTCAGCTAAAACAATGGATGCTAAAAAGCTCAAGTATAATAAAGATAAACATGTAAAACCTTGTTCACCTGCTCATCAGAAATATTCTGGAATGCCTGCAGCATATTAGGGCACGTTGGTAGGAGCATTAACAGTTCCCAGACACGTCTGGATAGGTTTTCTGCATGGAGATGCAGCTCTTCACACCTTGCACTCTGACAAACCAAACCACAACCATTCTTACTGTGAACTTGAGAAAATGACATTTCAAAGCCCAAAACCAGATTTATTTGTAATTAAGAAGCTGTTTCCTATCTAATAAGTTAATCCATACTTAGGACATGATAGTTGAAGTCTCCACTTGCAAGAAACTAAGTTACATGATGTTTAAATCATATTACATATTTTGGAATATTTAAATGCAGATAAAACTTATAAATAAATTACAGGTTCAAATCTACTATATATGATTTCATTTCCCTCAAACTAATGATAGCATACAAGACAAAGTTTGGGTTTCTGCAATAAAACTTTCCAAACCTTTCTTCATGCCAATTCCCATTATGAGTCATCGTGTCTACTTAAACAATCAATATTGTTTTTTAAGAATTACAGGTTCAAATCTACTATATATGATTTCATTTCCCTCAAACTAATGATGGCATACAAGACAAAGTTTGGGTTTCTGCAATAAAACTTTCCAAACCTTTCTTCATGCCAATTCCCATTATGAGTCATCGCTTCTACTTAAACAATCAATATTGTTTCTTAAGTATTGTTTTCATAGTTTCTACAACATTTAGAACATTAAAATGTATCAGAACAATGCTGCTAAGAAAAAAAGGAAAAATATTAAGATTTTACCACATGTGAATACACAGGCAATGAACATCTTGAGCAACTGAACAGAATATACAAAAAATAGGCTTCACAGGAAAACCAATTAAATAAGACTTAAATGTAATTGTTCTAATAAAATTACTCTAAATTACCTCACTATCTTCCATAGCTACTTCTCCAGAAGGAGGCTTAAAAGAGGCCAGCATCTCTAACAAATCAAACAGGGTGGTAAGATGAGGTTCTTGCAGGAGCAGAAGCATTGGAATGTTGTCCTTCTGAGGAGGAGGTAGGCAGGAAGCCGGGAGCTGGACACCTTCACCTTTCCGTTCCCTCCTGGGGGCACCCAGGGATACAAACACCATCTGGAGCACACAGACACAAGGAGCACAGAGACAACTTTACGACAAGCCATGGAATGCTCTCACAAGGATCAGAATTAAACAACCTAAAGACATTTTTTTTTTGTTTTGTAGTCAAATCTTTACATTGCAGCAATTTCCAGCAACTGCCACAAATGAAGTTTGGATTTGCTGTGACTTAAGGCATTCGTGGTGTAGCTGCACTCCTGATTCTGCCCCTGAGGCTGGGGAGCCTGCACTCCTGAGCTGGTATCAGGCCCCACATACAGCAATCAGCTGCAGAACACAACAGCCAAGCCCTGGCCACTGTTTCCAGTGACTGCTCTCATGCTGCCAGTACCTGCATATCCTTAAAGCCCAACTCATGGAGCGTTTTCTCATCGTAGTCAGTTGTCAGTTCATGCCCAGATGAAATCATTCTCACAGGTCCCATGAGGCCACCTAGGATAAAAGCCTGGTTCAGCAAAATTCTGGAATCATAGTTTCAGTTTCACAGTTTTCATAGAGGCAAAAACTTGATGTCATTTCCTTAGGAAAAGTGGTTATTACAATCAACTAAATTTACTTGCATGTATTCACAAATAACCTTTACAATACCCAGCTTTGTAGTGAAAAGTGTTTATAATACAAATTTAAACACACCTTCCATATTTTGTAGTAAATGACACTATGCCACAGAATGATAATGGAAAATTATTGTGATCAATCAACAAAAATCCTTTTGTACCACGCACTTGTGGTCAAGTCAAAGAAGCAATGATTAATCTTACTTAAATGTAGTTGGAACCAAAGAAGTCACACCCACTTCAAGGGAAAAACAGAATACCCTGCAAAGAACTCAACACTGAACAAGAAACACGAACAATTAAAAGATTAAGAATTAAATTCCATTTGTTGCAGACAATCAAGCCTCTCTTTTTACAAGCACACTTTGCCCAACAAGACCACACGATTCTAAATGCCAATTACAACAAAAGTATTTTCTGCTGTGTGGAAAACGAGACAGTTTCTTTACTAAAAATGCTTCTGATGAGTGGCTGGTAAAGGATTTTACAAAGAAGGCAATTAATGTGTCCAAAATTCAGTCTGGTTTACTCACATTGTTTTTCAGAAGTTGTTATACTGTGAAAAGCAAGTTTGAATCATGTTTAAACATATACTAATAGTAGTGTTGGAAAGAGCTGCTCATGTACAGAATTTATTCAGATAATTATTCATTACATGCTAACTCATGCTTATAACAAGAAAGAAAAGCTGAGGAAACAAAGGTAATTCATGAAACATTTTGAACAGCAATAACTGATAAGAATGCTGTCATATATAACATCATGAGGATTTAGAAAACATCCTCCTGAAGGATAAAGCAAGAATTTTCATTCACCCACAAAAACACTAAGAGGGAACAACAACAGGATGCATATTCTCTATACAAAGCAAGGTGACATTCCAAAGTAGGAGCCTCAAAGCAGGATGAAGAATCATTTCTGTTACCATAAATGATGACCATATGGATGACCATAAATTAAAAAGCAATTGCAGGAATAAGGAAGATCTTCCACCTGACTGGAATACATGTGTACAGAGCATAAATTATGAATTTGAATTGTGGCTTCAAACTGAATCAATGGCAGAGCCAGAAGTGTATTAATCAGGTGAACTACAGAGTAAGATATACAGAAATGTGGAATTTTATCAAGTCATGTACAGCAGAATCTCCAGTTCACAGAAAATAACTTAATACAAACAACAAGAAAAAAAAATAATGTGGGGGGAAATCTACTGGAATGTGGAACTTGGACAGATTTAAGGATTTACAGGATTTACATTTTCTTTGCTATTTCAATGTAATGGTAGTGCTTAAGAAACAAGACTTAATTAGAAGTGAGGGTGATACTAATTAGAACTAAAGCTAAAGAAAATAAATCAAAATGCTTGCTCAGCTGGGATATCTGGGGTGGGGTGGGGTGGGGTGGGGGGGAAACCCACAATCATTTAAGCTGTAAAGGGAAAATCTCCAGGTAGGAACAGCTCACCAGGGAAATCCCCTTTGCGACTGCTTTGGCCAAACTCCTGAAGCTGTGCTTGCTGATTTATCTGCTCCTTCTGCAAGTTTTCATACCAGTGGGTGACTTCTGCTCGGAGATCAGCCACCTGATCACTAGGGTACATTTCTATGGTCATCTGAAAGAAAAGAGGTGTTTTATTTTTCCAAAGAGAGCTATGGGATTACTAGCATTTAACAGGGTAGGGTGTGCCTGGAAAGGAACTTCACACACCTTATCAGGGAGTCCAGCTGGCTGACAGACAATCCTTAGAGGTAGAGACTGTTTGTCACTCAGGGCTTTCAAGTGACTACTGATGCCAGTGCCCTCAATCTGCCACTGTCTCAGGTGATATGCAAACCTTAGGAAGCAGGGAAAAACATGCAAAGAATGTTTTTGTCAAAGCCTATTTAACACAAATGTTTGCTGAACAAAGAGAGAAAGACAAAACCTGCTAATAGCTGTTTTGAGGTTTTTTTCAATAAGAGGAAGTTATTGACATCCTCACTATTTTTCAAATAAAATTAAAATAACTTTTAAGAAGTTTCTTTGGTGAGGGATGGGAAAACACAAACACATCCACACATACTTATACAAGAACAAGGGCCAACTCTGATAACTGTTTAAACTTTATTACATTTCACAATTATTCCTCACTGTCCCTTCTTTACACAGAGAAACTATTCCTTAAATTAATAATCACTCTTAACAAACTCATTATTATTGTAAGAGGAATAGAAGTAAATTCTGCATCCAAATATATCAACAGAGTTTTTTACCTTCTCCTAAAAGCCTCCAGGTGTGTTTTCAGCATTAAGAGCCCTCTTTCAATAATGGTCAGACTTGAATGAGAGTCTTGCTCCAGGTTACTCGAAGCTATCATCAGACTCTCCATACACTTGCTAATAAATTCCTGTTCTTTTTCCAGACCAGTTTTACCTGTAATACCAGTTCAAGTCAATTTATAGGCACAGCTTTGGAACAACACATTTTAACACTAAGAATAATAAAAGGATAGTGCTGGGTATTTTTAAAAGCACTTTAAACAGAAAAAAAATAAATAAAGTTGATACCGTTGATGTAGTAAGAGTTGATGTACTGGATGGCTGCTCGACTGACATCACCAGACTGTGCCCTTAAAGCTATGCCCCAGAACTGGTCCATGCCACACAGCTGTGACAAAAGGAAAACAAGAACAGAAACAAAACATTGCCTCATTATTTTACTGGGACTGAGGGTTTTCTGATATGAGACATTCTTTTTACCCCTTGACTCAATCACTAACAATACCATTTTTTCCACTGCTTGCACTGTCATCACTGCAGACACCAATTACTACAAAACTCTCAATTTTTCAGAAACATTTTCTAAGTCTACAACATGAGGAGAACTGGTTGAAATTCAAAATAATGAATTTTCGTTTTTGACAAACAGGAATACTTTCAAATGAAGCCATAAAAACCACAACTTTAATCAGTATTCATTGCAAAGAAAAAAAATGCCTCAAATCAATTCGGAGAACATATTCTAAATATAATTTTATTTATGAGGTAAGTGCTCTGAATAAAAAACTTCTAAAGCACATAATACATAAATGGAGACACATTTTACAACTGATTTCTAGTCAGAGTTAAGTATGACTAACAGAATGTCATCTGACTGTTCTTCATTAGAGAAGTAAATGTTACAAACCAATTTTTTAAACTCAACAGTGGATACGGTTCATTTATGATAAAATATGAGAAACTGCACAAAGAGATGCAGGCAGCAGGTATCACTTTTTTATGGTCTCCCCTCTTTGCCTTGAGAGACAAAATCCATACGTGCCAGAGAGAAGAAAAGCAAGAGACAGAATCCAGGCTCACCTCGGAGTTGGAGCCACCATCATAAGCACTCGTAGCCAGCCGGGCCAAATTACACAAATGCTGGAAGAGGTTCAGGCCAGTCATACTGATAGTTTCAGGTTTTAGCTGTGGCATCTAAACAAATGCAAAAAAATGTCACTGGTGGAACAGAGAGCAATTACAGGGGCTTTATTTCACTAGCAGTGTTATTACTAATAGCTGTTACTATTAATCACATTCAAATGCAGGAGACCAAAGAGATTTGGTTTTGAAAAAGATCATACTCTGAGTTCTAGATACAATTAAAAAATCAGCTATAATTGGCTTAAATAGTTCACCACTGATTTGAACTGTAACAATGCAGAGGGGGAAAAAAGGTATTTCATTTTAACATCAGCTGCTTAACTTATCAACAGCAGGAGAATTTGTTAGCATAGGTGACACCCATCCAAAAAAACTTATACATGTCCAAAACTAGACAAAAGCCTGTATAACCTTGGGAAAGAACGAGACCATATTAATTATTGCACATTCTATCCATTTTGTAATGTCATCTGTCAAAATAGATGGATGGAATCCCTTGGAGAAAGCTCTGCATGTTTGTCTCTTCAGTGGCTGTACTGCTGAGATTTGTAGGCCCCACCCAAAAAGAAAACTCCATTTTTCAGTCAGGTTGAGCTGTACAACATAATGCAAATGATAGTTTTGTGCAAGTTTTTGGTGGTTTTTTTTTTTTTTTTTTGTTTGTTTTTGTTTTGTTTTTGTTGTTTTTTTTTGTTTGTTTGTTTGTTTTTGTTTTTTTTTTTTTTTTTTTTCCCCCCAAACTGAAATAAAGTGCTACACAGCTGCAAATAGAACACATGGGCTATTTGTAAAGAAGCACTCAGGTAAATTGTAGTGTGAAAAGAATTCCCACTAATCCATTTCCCTCCTCTCTCCAAGCAGAGAAAAACCTTTGCATGACAAGCAGGGCCCTCCTGGAACTACTGAAGAGATAATTTCCATAGAAATAATTTTAAATACATTCAACAGCGTTGATATGGAATGAAACACTCTTATTGGAACTATAAGGTGGCAATGAACTCTGTACATACCTTTTCCAAAAAAAGATGCTTGTAAGTCTCCATACCCATGGCATGCTGGTCTTTACTCCGTACTTGATTCAAGAACCAGTGTAGTGCATCATCATAACATTCAGAATCTTCTACCAAGCAGTGCCACAAGATGTCCACTTGCTCTAAACTCAACCCTACAATTAGGGAAGTATTTTTAACTACTCCTTTAGAACACCAAATACTCCAACAGAATCCAAAAATACACAGAAAAATCAGAGCATTTCTGTCAGGTCACAGCATATAAATGTGTTGTATGACAATTTGATTCTCTGTAGTGAGACCACCCAAATATCAATTGTACAAAGTGTAATTTCTTTCTTCATATGGAAGATTAATTTCTGACAGTCCTAAAATATAAAGGATTATTTATTTTTGGAATATAGTACTCCAGTAAAAGATCTCTGGGAACATTATGGACACAAACCAAAGCCCGTAAGTACATAATGTATTATCTTCCTTTAGTAATTACCACAATCCTATTATTTAGAAAAACTGCAGCACAGAGAACATGAAAATTTGTTCTCACAGAATTGCAACAGAATTTGAACTCCAATGCTGGTTCTTTACTTTTGCTAGAAAATATTCCTTCTTTTGAAACTGCCTCAGAGATTATTTTAAATTGTATGTTTAAAATAACATATTAAGCTGACATGGATTACTAAGAAGTATTTTTGCCTTACTCTGGGGTAAGATAACCTCAAATACTCACTAAAATGATCCGGAGATCCCAGAGTTGAAAACACACACGTCAGGAATTGAAGACGAACCTGAACCTCTGCACTGTGGCTGTATCTAAATGAAAATTTGGACAAAAAATAGAAGTTTGTTTTGTTGTTTATTGCCATAATTTCTTTCCTACTCATCCATGTGCCTCTTAAAAGCATAAATAATTGTTTCTCTGTAAGTTTCTTTCTGAATTTCTAGTTCAGTGTATGGCCCAAAGCCCAGCTGAAGATGTTGCAGAATCACTCCAAACAGCAGAACGACACAATAGTTGTCACTAGATTAAGTCCTTTTCTTTTTAGGAACTGAGAAGGAGGATGGGAGTGAGTTTTTTGTCTTACAGTCCAACTTCACTATATCATTTAGTCACCTTGGAGGATCTACCTTATTTTTTCCCCTTAGTCGTAAAATACCAATATTTCAACTCTGAATTTCCAATCCCAAATGATACTTATTCTTTATAAAAATATTTTCACAACTTATATAAAAATATTGACTTTATTTCTATATATACATTTATATATACTTTTTTTTAATAAGCTTGATGGTAAAAGGAGCAGAACAATTTCTCATTTTACCTGAATTCAAAGGATCCCACCTTCCTAAGTAATTCCTCACTAAAGCAACATCTAACATAAAGGGTGAGGTTAGATTTGAAGAAGTTAAATTGGACATATAAATAGCAACATTTTTCAGACGTGGGTGCCCATATGGACTTTGACATCTGTCAAAACATGAACAGCCTTTTCCTCTGGCATTGGGGAGCTGGAAATTGTACTGTTTGTTGATATACACCTGATTTTAATCACACAGATTCGAAAGTGCAGATGGGTGTATTTAAATGAAAGAATTATGCAAAGGCTAATGACAAATTTAAAAACTAAAACATTTGAATAGTTCTAGAATACGAAATCACTTTAAATTAACTTGAATATCAAAACCTTCATGTTTCATTTGCACACAAACATTCGACATGACATCTAACAAAAAATGACATGAGAGTTCGGGGGTTTTTTTTTAAGAAAAATGAGCTATTTAAAATGTTTTTACAGACTTTTGTCTCCCTAAGCAGGGAAAAGTCCCTAAAGAAAGTATTTACTTACAAAAACACAGCAGCAGCAACAGAAGCAAGCAGAAATGGTTAAACCCATAAAATGTCAAACACTCCAAGTCAGCTGTGTACTTACAGTGCGTGTTTGTGTCGTCCCTCCCTGACTGCCTGGATGTAGTGTACCAAATTATCAAAGAAAAGCTTCATCATATTTAGTTCTTTTTCTGCCCACCTGTGGCAATTTAAAGGACAGAAAGTATTATGGTTTGCTTAAAAATATCAGAAAAGCCACAGAAAGCAGACAGCTGTTACAGGAAAATAGCATACACACAACCCCAAAGTAAACATTCAGTTTTTAATCCATCATGAATTCAGGAGTTGTACTGTACTCTCTTTTTCCTTGCAATCCTTAAGGTTTCCCAATGTTATTTTCAGGCACAGGACTGACAGAACACTCCTTTTTGAGCCCATGAAAACTAATAACTCAGAGAAAGTCTAACTCGGAACTGGGCATATATTTATATGTCATGTCAAAAAGGCCAAGAAAAATTGCTGATAATCACTGTCATCTTTCCCAGAAGTTCTGTCAGTTGGATCACAGAGTTACATGGTTTGTTCTGCTAAGAAATGCTTCAACTTTCAAAGGTTTTTATATGCCAAAGAGCCCCCTAAACACCATTTGCTGCATCACTGGGACAGGGGCCTACTTACATTGTTATCCAATGTGTATCGTAGCTGCTCCCAAATTGTTGAAAAGTTCCAAACAGCTTGGGAAGAAGACGAAGTGAAACTACTACAGATCTGAGGGAGAAAGAAACAATGACAACATGAGACTGTTACAAAACTGAAATAATTGATTTCAAAAATCCTTTGAGAAGGTAAGGTTCTGTGAGCAAACCAAAGGAAGGCACTAATGGAAAGCACTATAAATCATAAATCATAGACTAATCTGGGTTGGAAAGGATTTTAAAGTCACCTCATTTCATTCCCTGCCATGGTTAGGGACACCTTCCAAGTGTCCCAGGTGGCTCCAAGCCCCATCCAACCTGGCCTTGGACACTTCCAGGGATGGGGCATCCACAGCTTTTCTGGGCAACCTGTGCCAGGGCCTCACTGCCCTCACAATCAACTATTTTTTTCCTCATCTAATCTAAACCTACTTTCATTCAATTTGAAGCCATTCCCCTTTGTCCTGTCACTCCAGACCCTTGGAAACAGTCCCTCTCCTTGTTCCGTTGCAGGCTCCCTTCAGACACTGGAAGGCCACAATTAGGTGACTCCAAAGCCTTCTCTTTTCCAGGCTGGACAATCCCAATTCTCCCACTCTTTCCTCACAGGAGAGGGGCTCCATCCCTCTCATCAACTTCTCTGGATGTGCTCCAACAGCCCTGTGTCCTTCCTGTGCTTGTGAAATCTCCCATCAAATCAACCAAGAAGTTTTCTGAACCTGAACTATGCTTACTTCAATTTCTTTACATGTAACTCCTTGGACACACAGCTGAGAAATCTTTCAGCATGCCTGTAGCTCATCTCACAAATGCAGCTCTCAGCCAAAAGCTAACACCAGAACTTTGTCATTTGTGTCATGAAAACAAATTCCACTTTCACCAGTACAACCTCACAGCTTTGGCTGGTATTAAAACAAGTTATCTGAGGTCAAGGTGTTCCTGACTCAGAGAAATTAGACCCCAAAACAGACTTGGTGGAAAAGAACTTGCCTGTTCCTCAGCCACCTGTGTGCAAAATCTGACTATTCAGTATAAAATGCTTAGGCCAAGGCACCTGACCCTGCTCTTGAATGATTGAGGTGCAGATCTGATTTTATCAAAAGCAGGAAGGCAATAACCTCTGGCACAAAAGAGAACAAACAGATATAACAAAATGAGAAAGTCAAGACACCAAGAAAAAAAGAAATGGAGCATCAGAAACATCCACAGCACTTTGGAAACTATTTTTATTCTTACGCTTTTGCCTAGTTTAAGCTGTATTCCTGTAAAATGAAATAACTGTTAGAGCCAACTTGGATTTCTGGTATGCTGCAAAAATAAGATACTTATAAAAGAGATAATTTATGACTGAAGTTACCTGTTCTTTGCTAAATTTTCTAAGCAGCCTTCAATAAATCTCATTCGAATCTGTCTGTCAGTGAACCAGCACACTAAAGAACAGAGCAGCTTCTCTGCCTCATTTATTAGCCCTTCAGAGAGATGAATCTACAGCAAGTAGAAAGAAAGGTCAATGAATATTATATATTTATTTGGGTTTTTTTAATAGTGTTTTCTGGTACTCGACTCACTGCATCTTCATCCTGGACCAGATCCCAGAGCAGGGTATTTCCTTTCTTACAAACATTATCCAAATTAATGTCTGTCACTGCATTGCTGTTGTATTGATGTTTGTGAACTGCTGGTCCTGCACAAAACATAAAGGCCATTAGTGAATAAACAGAAGGAACCATCTGAATTGAACATTATTCCCTAAGTACACAAACAACAACACATTTTATTTGTTAACTTGGCAATCTCAAAGTGCAACAACACTGTAATTGCAGCCTTTTTTCACATATGGGCTCTTAAAAGACCATACCAGAAGCCAACAGGGCAGTTGGGCCATATTTGCACTGCTTTTGGCCAATGGTAGAGTGCAATTAAAAACAGCACTGGAGAACTGCAGATGCAATTGCTTTGTAATTTAATTCATACTTTAATTAAAAGATTTCTTCAGCCTTTCTGTGGTGCCACGGTCCAAAGGGAGTAATCTCCATAACCACCAGGGCTGGAATGCAGGGAAGGAGCACATTACAATAAACTCCCCTCCTACTGAGACTCCCTCCATCCAACTCAAAACCAGCAAAAACAAACACCATTTTTCCATGTGCTAAAGCATCAAAGTGCAGGGTTTTAGAAACTCATCATGTTTTCATAAACACTGACAGACATATTCTTTCCTCTCTGTGCCCACAGCTGGCACCATTCATTGATCTACAGTTTAATACTATTTTCATAGAACAGCAAAGTCAAGTAGAAAATTCAGACTGCACACAGAGCACTGTAATTATTTGCACATGCAAAACTAGAGGTGTCAAAAATAAACTGCACTGAAGGCCTCATACTCAACCAGTCATTTGAATCTTCAGCTACACAAGTAATATCTATGGAAAATACTGAAAAAATACGCTGATTTAAAGATTTATGAAGTTTATTCAACTCTGCAGTGTAGAAAAAAAAAATCCAGAATTTCAATGTCAGGCTAAAATTATTGCCATAAAAACTTCTTCTTCAATTACTTCAGGGAAATATATAAACAGCACTGGGTTTGCTGTCTGCTGGACAAGAGCAATCTTGGTTATTGCAGGCCAATGAAGGAAAACATGAACCCTTCACCAACTCTGTTCTCCATTATGTTTAAAAAGAGGATAAAAGAGAAAATAAAGCTGCCAAAATAGCATATGGAAAGATGATAATAATTTTTGAAAAGTGTTTTAGGAGTATCTTAAATTGCACCCTGAAGTAAACCAGAAGATTTGGCAGTGTAAGATGAAATAGCATAAAATGCCCTTTACAGAAAACTCCCCAAAAGTATCAAGTCATATTTTAAGTCATTTTTCCAGAATTATCTTCTCTAGAGCCCATTATGGTTAATTCATTTATAAGTTAATTTATGATGTCAAATGTACAAAATCGCAGTAATGTGGACCCACTAACACCAAAACTGCAGAAAGTTTCGGAGAGGTAAATAAAGAGAATCTTGCATTTCAGTCCCACCTTTCTTTACACTTGAATAACCTATTAGAAAAAACACTTACTAGGTTCTTTGGTGCCTTTATTTATTTTAACTTGCATTCAAAGCTCTAGACGAAATGGGAAGGTGGGGGATTTTAAAAGATAAACACAGCAAAAACACAGCTAAACACAAATGAATGTTTCTGTGTTGACAAATGAACACGGACACAAAAATTAATCTCTTGGAGAAACATTTAAGTTCTCAGCAGTCATCATGGTTTCTTTGGACAAATACAATTAAATGGCTAAAATAATTTCATTACTTTAATTATGGGAGATTAATTCAAAATGACAAACTAAATGTTTCAGTTTTTCTTTTATCATTCTTACCTTGACTCAGATGTTCATGATAGATAGAGGCCAGGTTCGGGAGGTGCTGCTGAAGATGAGATGTTAGCTCAGCATGGGAATTAATCTGTACAAGCTCTTCTTCACAGCCAGACTCTTCCCCATCAAAATCTGCCATATTTTTCTCTGATTTTGCACTGACTTGAGAACTACTGCAGCTGACATCATCTGCACTAAGCATATCATCAACCATATGCCTGTAAAAGAAGAATATCAGAATGGACAATATCAAGGAGGAAGTTGTTTATAGCAGACTACAAGTGAGCAGACATCTCCCTAAAGCTAAAGTCAGGATGAATCATCTGTTTGAACAGCAGCCCTTGTATGAATTGGAAAAACAATTACAGATAAGTAAACTGAAGGTCTCACTAGCATGATGATTGATTTGGCTTCTTAATGTTAACTAAATGCAGCACTTTCAAAAATATTTTTAACGTTTTCTTCGATGCTGTTTTATTTATTCAATACCAAAATTTAAGAGAAACCTATAATCAGATGTTAACGAATCAGGTATCTGTGTAATTGTAATAATGATCATCCCTGTAAGATAAAATTATCCTGAGCTACAGCAAAAAGTCCACACACCAATTTCTGCCCAAATGGAGGATTTTGCTACCACTTTCATTTCTGTTATGGAAGGAGTCAGAAGAAATGCCAAGCTGCTTACCCATCGTGGTGATGGTGGTGGTGGTGATGGTGGTGGTGGTGCTGGGGCCCAATGAACTGTCGACAGTTAAATAATTCATTCCCAATAGTTTCCCCAAGGAAGTCCCCAGTGTGAGTTATACAAGAATCTTGAGAGCCCTGTGAAATGTGAGCAGTGCTCATCTCCCCTGCCATGTTGTGCTCGGTGTCCTCGGCATGGGCGCAGGCGTCGAGCATGCGGATGCGATTATCCACGGCCGGCACGGCATCTGCGGTAAACACGTGCTCCTTGCGCACCCCGTTACTGGTGCCGCTCCGCTCCGACGCCCCCTGCGCATCCCCCAGGCAAATGCCCGTCTGTGATTCCAGCTTCCTGCCCCGTAGATCTGTGCTCCTGCTGCTTTTCTGGGGATTGTGACTCCTGTCTTCTTCCTCTTCGTCCTCCTCCTCTTTGAGGGCCTCGATGTCGGCAATGTCCTCTGACTGCACCTCGCTGCCGGGGCTGCCGGCCGACTGGCTGGCGTGGCTGGAGTTGGCCTCGTTGCTGGATCCATCACTGGGGCCACTGCTGCTCCCAGGCCCGCTGCTGCCATCCTCACCACTGTTGGCTGTCTCATCAGAGCTCCCTTGCATGGATTCCTGAAATTATTTAGGTTTCTTAGATTGGTGGGAAAATAAAGCACCGCTGGAAATACATAATTAATATCATCGTCAACATTCAAACATCCTTCTTCCTTTACGAGGAAATGTGTCACATCTACAAATTTCCATACATTTTTTCTCAATTTGGTTGCTGATGACAAAATGCTCCAAGCAAGATTCAGATTTAATAATTGATTTTTTGCATTACCTTGTTGCTAACAGGGTGTACGTGCAGACTTTGCATGCGCACAGAGCCCCAGCGTTACACACAAACAACATCTTGCTGTCCATTACTAAGAGATTAACCTAACTGAAACTATTTAAATGCAGAAATACTTTTGTCTGAGGTGGTTTTGAAGCAAGTACAGATAAAGCATCATTTTAATAGCTAATAACAGGCAACTCAGTAACCAAATTCCCAGAGTGAGACTTGCACTCTTACCTCAGTGTCCGAAAGTCGCTGCTGGACGTGTTTTGTTCTGTTAATCAGCTGTTCCTCCATTTCAATGTCACTGCCTCCACTCTGATGGGTGTCACTGTTGTCACTACTTTGGGGGCTTGCTGCTGGTGACCCTAATTCAAAACCACATTTCCCAGTTACTCTGTGACAGGTAATTACTGGAATGTAACAGCATTACATAAATCTGCCTCAAATATTGAGCACTCTTCCAGCAAGCAGGGATGTAACTTAAACGATGTGCACCTAAAACACTAAAAATTTCCTCCAGAACTCTGAGCATTTTACGTTTGGATTTTGATGTCTCTTCTTGCCATACTCATACAAACTCCCTAGATTCTACAAAAAACATCATTTCATTTGATTTCTCATAAAAGCAGAATTTCAAATTTAATTCTGTTCCAAATTCAAAAGCACTGTAGAATCAAATAGGCCAGACAGTGGTGTACAACTAAAACTATACTTACAAGGGGAAGGGGCTGCTCTTCTGAGCTCCTCTTCTTCTGAAGGGAAAAAGTAGGATGGAAAAAATAAGTGACTAAAAATCGTTTTGTCAGCATAAAGTTGTCCATGAATCATAAAAACCAGCGGTATGAAGAGAAAGGGAAACTACAGTAAAATGGCTTGGCAGCACCTTTAGTAATGACTGTGGGGAAATACACAGTCCAGTAAAAAACAAAATCACCAAATCAGAAATAGAAAAAAAAAAGAAACAAAACAACAACAACAAAAAAAAACACCACCCACCAACAAAAAAAAAAACCCTAGGTAAAAAGTAAGTAAGCTTTTGTAAGATTTTGTGCAGCTATTAAAGTTACAGATGTGCAGTGGAACAAGAATAGCTATGGATCACTTTCTGAATTAAAAAGAAAAATACAGACTACTGTAGCTATACAAACAGAACAGACCTGAGACACAAAGCTTTCTAAAAGCACTCACAGACACTTCATGCTTTCATCTACAGCCTCAAGCTCTGCTGGAAAAATATACCAGCATGATTCCTTTAAAAAATACTTAAAGGAGAAAGTCCTATACCTGCTTTTTGTCCAAACTCACATGGAGACTAAGAAAATTGCAAATTTAACTCCCAGATCTACTGGAAAACCACACACCTTTTTTGTTTCCCATGGGCAGGTTGGTACTCAGTAAAGATGCAAAGGAGCTTTGCTTTGACAGCTGAGCCTTAGCTGCCAGTGCATTGTTCCACAGGGCTTTGATCAGCATGGATGCCAAATATAAGGTCTGGAAAGAAAATCAGGGAAAAGTCCCATTAAGCAGTAGGTTTTGGATATAAAGACCCACTGTTCATTTTTCTCTACACCAATACTACCAAAATGAACTCATCAAAACAAATGAATCAACTAAATAATGTTGTATGAAACACATTCTGACTTCAGACAGGAAGTTAGTATCTTCCATCAGTGGTTATGCAGGCTTCAAAATCTGTAAAAATTATCCTTCAAAAGCCAGGAAAGGTGTAATTGAATAAACACAACAACTTTACCCCTTTGTGCATTAGTGAATATTCCTTTAGGAAGACAAATCCATCATAATAATTGTTTAACACCCTCATTTAATTGCTTTTCCCATGCCAGTGATGTTGCTGGCCTTGTCTTTACCTGTTCAGTGTGAGCACTGGGATGAAGAGTTGAGACAAGGTTAAGAAGGTGTGTAAGTGGGACAGGGTCCAAGTTTTTGATCAAAGAAGGAAACAAATCGTGTATGTAACGACTGCAATGCTTCAGCTACAAGGTACAAACAGAAAAGGTAACAGGAACAGCAAAATAAACAAACAAATCAAATATTGCAGCAAATAAATGTATTTGTACACATTCCCAGGAAGCAGTAGTTGAACAATTTCAAACTCCAGCAGATTTGCAATTTTGACTAAAGTAATTCTGATACTGTAAAGCCTGCAAATGTACAAATCAAATGTAACAGTTCTTTCCTTAGTCCTAGTTCCGAGATATTAGGTGAAAAGAAGAACTGGAAGTTTGTTTTTTTGAACTTAAATACAACTTCTGAAGTATTAGTTTATATGCTACATCTTGAGGGAAGCAGTATTTGCAATGATTACCTTTTTAGCAGTGGTAAACACAAATAAAGCCTACTCAAGAATACACTGTGTGAGGATTATAAGGAATTCTTTTGTCTCTCCAGTGAAGGATGTCAAAAAATATGACCATGCGTTCAGTTAACTACTTTATTTCCACATGAAAGTGACAGTGCTCCTGGATGATTCCTCTTTGGTTAAATGCTGCTCTTCACAGTCACTTAAAAGAGTTTCATTACGTTTGTAAGGTTGTTGTTATTCAAAAAATCAAATAATGGTTACAGGAAACTTCTAGAAATACAATTCTGACATTGGTTACCACGCTTGCACCTCAAAAAGAGTTTTTTCATTACTTATATTATTTTGCCTTCCTGGCACTAAAATATCTGTGTCAGCAATTTACTGTGTGCAGGCCAACTTTCACAGGATACACACTGCAATAAAATCATGCGGGTTCTATACAAAGATGCATTTAAGCATCTTGAGATAACTTCAATTTTGGGAAGATGAATTTTTGTCTAAAAGCTGATTTACAAAGTAAAAAATACACTTTATGTCCTTCTATTCTTTCAGTCTAAAGGTGTCAGCCTTTTAAACAACATTAGAGGTTTAAGCCCTTTACAGGAAGTAATCAGGACATACTTAATTCTGATATCAAACATATCGTGAAAATATCACTATGTCAAAGTGAACACTTAAACTTTAAAAGCATTACCAAAATTAGGTAACTACATTATTCCTAAAGCAGTATAAAATATATTTTAAAAATCCGGAGGTCTAACAGTGTGTGAGGTACTGTGTGGAAACATCGAGGAAGCGAAAATACTGTTTTAAAATTTAGTGTGAAATAAATAATTATTAATTACTTTGACACAGAAAAATGTTGGTGCAAATGCTGTTCCAATGAGCATTTAATTAACATTCCAGATGCATGTTTTAATGACAGTGGACCACACACTGGTTTCAGAATGTGTGTCCAGTACTATTTGATTGAAATAAATGACAAAGAAATATTGAACGCATAAAAAAAACCTCTTTAAATTCTAACCTGTTATAACAGAGTGTTCCCTGGGCCTGCTCATGCCTATTGTATTCAAATCCCCTAAATAAAACATGTCGCAATATAAAATACCAAGCACAGTGACCCATTAAGAGTAGCACACAAATAAATCTTTCTGAAGGCAAAAAGCCTATCAGAGTTTCCAGCTTTAGCAAGCAAAAAATAAAATTTCAGTGCCTTCTATAGATTTTAACACCAGCAGAGGAGCACAGCTGTAAACTTCACTGCCACAATTTTCCCGTGATTGTTCCCACCAGGAGTACCAGAAATGGAAGGTACAATACACAGGAGCAAGGCAATTTAGCACAGTAGTTAAAATTTTGCAACTGCTCTACAACCTTTATCCCCATTCTCAGTGAAAACACTCTGTCCTTGCTATACAACTTCATTTTTTTCCTTGTATAAAAGTAGCCAGGGTGATTTTTTGCATCTAATAAATAACCCAGTAACTGTGGCAGTTACCTAACCCGACATTTTGGTCAGCAAAATGCTCAGACAGCCAAGAAAAATCAAAAAACTCAACTTTAGGAGTGTGAAAAAAAATGAACTTATTTTCTATTTTGTCTTTCCTCACTCCTGCAATTATAAAAATTCAATATATACCTGTGCAGCAGCCCAAATACAGTCTATATGTTGAGTACTAAGTCTCCCTTCAGCTGCAAGAAAATTCAGAATCACTTGGCACTGTTTGATGATCTGCAAAGGGAAAATATAGCGAGGAAAGATTTACTAGAACAGCAAGTTAATGCTCCATGTTTATACCAAATTAGTAATAACTGAATACAAACCTCAATATGTAAATTTGGTCCAAAAATGTGCTCAACTACATTGTTGCTGATAAGCCAGTCTGCAAGTTCTTTTGCAATTGACCTGGAGATGAAAAAAGAGTGGAAACATGAAATTATCTGCCTGTAATATGTACTCTGTGCTCTTCTCTAGCACAGCACATCCTGCAAGTTGATATCTATAGCTGTAGTGAGGGCACAAAAACCTTCTGAACACAAACCACAGTCAATGTTCATTTTTCCAAGCAGAAAGCAAATGATTTCCATATTTTTTTCTTTAGTTGGAAGATTAATGCCAAATATCAACATTTCCTCTCTGGATCCTCAACAAACATAACCAATAATTCTACTAATTTTATTAGTTAATGTTCAACAGACCACATGCAAACAATTCCAAAGACCTCGTAGGTAAGATTTTGACACTGCTATTTAATCAAAATTTATGATGACATTCCACAAGTATTGAAATGTAGCTGAAGGTGGGAGTGACAGAAAATATTTTCTTAAGGAAGCCATGGATATATTTTTAGATTCTCTTACACTAATAGTACCTCTCCCAAACTCTGTCCACCACAGTCCTACTTGTCCACACATGCAGCACACAGATACTTCCAAATTCTCCTTCAGCTCATCCATACCAACAGGGAACTTTGTCCACTACCATTCCTTGAATAAATATTCAAGCTGACCAGGACAAGGAAAAGGACTTTTCCAAAACAAAAGCTGAACTTCCAGAAAGCACTGCCCTGTCTGGAAAGCAGTGCATAAGCTCCTTTTTATTCCTTCTCTTCAAGTAAATGTTTGTTTACCCTGATTTTGGCACCAGAAGCAATTACAGGACATCAGAGTCTTTAAAGCCCAGCTTTTGATTTAAATGGCCCTGGAATAACAGTGCTCTATTCCACAGGGAGCAGAGGATGGAAGAGGGGGTGCCTTAGAGGACTTGAGGAGGAGTTATTGTTACCACTTCTCCCCATGTCACATTTATGGTCACTACTAAAATCCAGGATTGCCAATCTTTATCATCCTCAAGAAGGAAACAGGATTCTTTAGGTAAAAAGAGATTGCCTTTGTAAGTTTTCCAAACAGGATTCACTATTCAGGGGCACAGTGCCAGTGCTTCAATTGTTTTAAATTGCCTGAACCTCATGATTGAACTCAAGGAGCAAAGTTCCTGTTAGTCCACATCATTTCTAGACTGTTCTCTTCTAATTCCAGGCCACAGGGGATCAAATATTCTCATTGTTCAAAGATAACATCCTATAACATTTAAGTAACGAGTGGCCTGCAAGGTACAAAAGTTTGCCAACAGTTGTCATTTGTGGCTTATCAATAAATGAGTTTGACACTGTTAAGTCAGTTTGACAGAGGATCTGCTCAAACAGGGAATGAAAAGATAAGCTGCATCTGTTCCATGAATCCAAGACATCCTTAACTTCCCACAGCCTCATTTCAAAACCAAACCCCATTATCCCCAACACCCCAAAGATGCCAAACCAAACCAAACTTTGGCACATGCACATTTCTGACTCAGTCAGGGCTTGCATTTCTGTCTAACAAAGTCTGAAGAAAGGAAGTCTTTCTTCTTGCATCTGAATTTTTCAACCTGTAGCTTTGAGAAGGACTCTCAGATAAATGAACACTGCTAGGCTCACTGGCCATGGGGCCTCTTTATCCAAACCCTCCTGCTCATGGCACAATATCCATTAGCCTTTGTATCCAATCATATGTTGCATTTTAACTACTCCAAAGGAAAGAACAAAAGCTCTCCTCTAGAATGAGTTCCTTCACATTTTATTAAATTACTATGGTAGCTCTGTCTCTAATTCACACCATGTTTATTCTGAAAAACCACAGATAATTCTTTTGAAGGAATGACTTTTTTAATGGATGTATTCTCAGCAGTAACAAACTCTTTATCCTTCTGGTGAGCTCAGCTCTGGTAAAACAACATCTCAGATTTCTCAAGGTAAATGTGCATTTGATATGGATTTGTTAGAATGACCAAAAACAAGAGGATCCTTGTGCAAGGCAGAATGAAGCCCTTGTGCTTCCCAGAGAGAACTGTTCCTCCCAGAAAAACTGGCTGAAGGCACAGCAATCAGTAGCTTTTAAAATGACCAAGTTATTACTCCCACAAAGTGTTTTTTTTTTCTCTGATTTACTAAGGAATATATTTACTATAACAGACTCAAAGATTCACCAAAAAAGCTAATTTCAGTGTAAATGAAGGGTGTCTGTCCTCTTTCCTGAACACTTCCATTTCAGCAAAGGCTTCCCTGAGAAAAATTACTCTTTTGTATTAAAGGAAATGCTGTGAGTGAAAATCATGCATTATGATCAAAGCATAGATATACTTTTCCCTCTCACATGAAAGTAGCAGCACAAGGAATGGTTTTATAAATTAGATACCCAAATCAGACAGACTTTAGGAATAAGAAAATCCACCTTGGGAGTAACACATATTAGCTGTTTTTCATGGATCTAATAATTGGATAGCAATAGGAAAAGTAACTTAAAGAACTTGATACCCTCTATGGCTCTTTGTTGTGGCTAAGGGAGGAGAAGAGAATAAAAAGCAAAGGTAGCAGCTACTCTGTTTTAATTGTCTCTAAATCTCTCTCATACTGGAAATGTACATAACACTTAATCCATTTCTCCCTAGAATTTTTGATGTGAGTTCACTGATAATTCATGTCTGTCAAAAATAACTGGTTTACTTCCAAGAAATTAAATTCAAGCACTTTTAACATGTGTTTCCTCAGGCATTCCATGAGACTAAAAGGAACAGAGGGGGAACTTTGCAGTTGGTGATATAACCTGATGTTTGGAACTGCACTGAATTTTGCTCATTCTTATCCTCCAGTTTCTGCATTTCGCTGGTAGGTCAAAGAACATCTCTCTATGAAAGGACTGGGTTAAAGTCCTGGGAACATTTTAATCTAAGGCTGTGGTGCAATACTTGGTACCCACATGGTGACCCAAATCCAGGAACAAATCCCACAGCAAAGTAACTCCCATCAAAGAAAACTTTATTTATTCAACCAGTCAATTCCCCATGAAGCTACAAAAACACATCAGCTCAGAGCTGGATGAAAGACAACAGCAAGTCCTCAAAGTCACTAAAAAGCAGAATATAAAAGCTCCAAGGAAAAAATGCAGCTCTGTAACATGCAGCTTGCAAGTGTAGTGTTGCAACACTAACACCTCTTGACAACATCGCTGAAATAGGATCTACAACACAACAACAGATGTGAAACCCTGATCTCAACTATTTAGGATCAGAAATGCAAAGAGGATACAGAAGGCACCTTCCCAACAAACATTCAAGCACATGATTTTGCTTCTGAGCACTGATTTTCCTCTTTGATGCTCTGCAGGCTCTGAAACCACCACTCTGACATCATCTGGAATATTTGTTTAACTGCTGTGTAGACTGCAAGAAAGAAACATTAGTGAGCTGTGTGAAAAAATTCACTTTTTTTTTTTTTTCCCCAAAGAAAATCTGAAAAGATCCATGGAAGAGAGAGGAGAAGAGGTGTTTAAATAATGCTGCCAGAAACTCAAGTCAGTAAGCTTAAATAAAAACTGGGAAAGCAAGAGTTAATGTCAGGTAAGAAACTGCAGTGAAGGGAAAAAGCAACACAGAACTTGCAGTTCAGTGTCTCAATAAATAAGGACACAGAGGGAAAGAAAGGAGAAGAAATAATCCAGTTCTTTCTATCCACGGGTGAAAGGAATTTTGGACACCCGAAACTGCTCTGCAGGAAGCTTTTTAAGTAAGGGTAATCAAGGTTTTTAAACGAGTCAGGAAGTTGCCTCAGTGTCAATCTGGAACCTGAAACCCAAATACCTGGCTGCCTGCCAAGTGAAGAGCAAAACAAAATCTCTCTTTACACCTGTTATTTCCAGAAGCTGAGAAGCTGACAGTGTCCTCACCAAAGAAAAGACCAACACTTTTTCCTCCTGTGCTCCAAGTAACACCAAAAAAGGGGTATCTTTCACTTCCTGAAAAGCATCATCATTCTTCACTAAGTGACATCAGTGAAACGGTTGCAGGAATCACTTATTCAAAGACTCTGAGACTCCTCTGTTCAGGCTTGTTATTTTTAGCTTCAGTAGATTTCACACTCCTCAGTACCTCAGATTGCAAAGAATTTGATTCTATCTTTAGAGCCAGGAACAGCTAAATTAAAAGTCCATCTCTGAGGGGTATGATGAAGTTAAGTGGCTGAGACAGTGCCCACATCTGGACCGTGCACATCCTCGGTCACCACAGAGCCTCAACCCTTGAGAAGACAGGGAAATGAAATCTCAAAAGCCACACAATCACCTACAGCTACAAAACAGATCCCTCTGTCTCAGCACTCTGCTGCTTCCAAGTGCAATTGGTGAAATCCAGTGTTCTCATAGACAGAAGATGCTTTAGCTTGTCTTACCATGGAAAAACTGCAATGCTGAGGATAAAGGTGGGAAGCTACTGTTGGCAAAATATTTGCTAAAAAATTCTGATATTAATTCTGAACGAGGAAGAGCCAGGACTAACTGAAAGCTGATTTATTTTTTCTTTTTTTAAAGGTACCTCCCGCAAACCCACCTTATCAAGATACAGAAGGAGAAATCCCAAAGGTTGACAGTTCCAAATGCATCTGGAAAAGTCAAAACATGTAACGGGGATGACCAGACATAATGCAGAACCATCTTCTTTTGGCAAATCTGCAGAGGCTACAAAGGTACAAAATACAACTTAAGACTTCCTTTCTCCACTAAGGAAAGAACACAGGAATGAAAAGTTTTCCTTTTGCTGCTCATTCAGTAGCTGCCAACTCCCTAAGTGTCTTTTCATCCAAAAATTTCTCATGAGCAAAGCCTGTAATGAGAGGGAAGCTTTGTACTGAACTAACTGGAGAAGTGAGACATTTTCCCCATCCTTCTGCTCCAGCCCTTTCTGATTATTTCGCTGGAAGACATCAGTGATTCCACAAGATACCTCAAGATGAGCAGCAAAGCTTGATACTGATTTGCAACCAAACTTTCAGGTAAAAACAGCAGAACAACTGGAATTTTGATTTTTTTTTTTTTTTAAATCACATACTACAAAAGTGGAAAAGAAGGTTTTCTGTTCATGCTGCATTCCTTTCAAATGACAGCCTGTTTACAGATGCCCCTGCCAAGAAAGTAATATCCCAAAGGAGAATTTGACAATTTCCTTCAGCTTTAAAATAATTCTGATGCTCTTGCAAAGTACATCTGCTTTCTGCAGGGAAATTTAACCACTCTTCTCTTTTTCCACATTCCTAACTTCTCTTTTTTACATTTGACATAGAAAATCAAAGAGCTTTGTATTAGGTTTAACTGGCGCAATCACTTGTTAATGTTACTACGACCTAAAAACCACCTCTGTTTCAGATTTTTCAGTGTGAGGGAAGGAGAAGAACTGGATAAATCTGAGGTTTGTAACAACACACCATGAACTGGGAGCACATAAGAAACATCCCAGCTGACCTCCCATTCCCAACATGTTCCCCTCCTGCAGTATTTACTATTTATTTCTTATTCGCAAAGTATTTCCGCATCTCCATGGAAGCAAAAGTGCCCTAAATTCTGGTTCTTTATGTTTAAAACAGCAACACATTCCCAGAAATTTCTCTTCAAACATCTAAGGTACTTTTTACATGCAATCTCCAGAATTCTGGTCATGACTGAAGGTAGATTTCAAAAAGTGTTAAAATGAAATTTGTAATAAAAGTATCCAGACAAAACAAGACACTGCAGTTGTGAGAGACCTCCCATTCCTAAAGAACTGGGCCCCCAACATAAACAGAGTACATCACTCCCTAAGAAAAACTTCAAAAGTATGAGTGACATTCTAGAATTTACACATTCTGCCCAATAACAAGAACACTTATTTTAACTATCAAAATATGTATTTCTAATTTAAATTCTTGACAGTTCTACTGTTAAATTTAGAGTTACTACAAAAGTGAGGAAATACATTTCCTGGCTGGAATACAATCCCACAGGTGAACTTCCCTCAAGATTTATGTGAGCCCCCTTAAAATTGTTCAACACACCTGAGTTATACAAATAAGGTCTCTGAAAAAAAAAACAAAAACAAACAGCAACAGCATTGCCTCACAAACTGGGTGGAAAACTTAACAAGGTTGGGAGCCAGTGATGGCAATACAAGACTTGGTTAAACAAATAATCCAGAGAAATGAGAAGATGGCAAAAATGATATGAATTGGATATGAACTAGCTGGTTCTTATTTACATATCACCATGGAAATAATGGGCCATTAGAGGTATTTATTATTTCAGTATCTACTTTTTTTCTAAAGCTTACCTTGATTCTAGATTTTAATACAGAAAAATAAAATCCAGGAACACTTAGAAATATTTTACAGTTACCATTTAAAACCATTTATTAAGCTCCTGATTAGAATACTTCTAATAAATATCTCAGATTATCACTGCTCCCCCACTGTGGATAATCCATAGCAACAACAGAGAATTGCAGTCATATAAAACACTTCAAGTATTCAGAATAAGGTTCCTACTTACGTTTCTGTGTCTGAAACTAATGACTCATTATTACACACATCATTGAAGGTATGAAGTTGATTCTATAGTTAGAAAAAGGAAGCAAAAAATTACAATTTTATTCAAATACTTGGTGAGGCAGTTTTCTTATATTTCAAAATAGTATTAATGACATTAATACTATTAATGACATTAAGTGAATTTTTAGGACTTTATATGTTTTTAAGTAAGTTGTTTAGGAAAATACGAAAACCATGTGTTTTTACAGGAAATGAAGATTTCAAACATGTCCATGCTCATAAGTTAAAGACATTACAGAGAAAAAAAAAAACCTGTTCAAAGTTTTACATCTCTTTTCCACTTCTTTGCTCAGCATTGATGGCTCTGTATCCAATTCTTTACATGCACATAACATTTTAAAAATAATTTTAAATTACGTAATATAACTTTTTTGGCATCTTATTTAAAAAATAATTAAAGGCACAGTAATGTCAATTTTTGAAGTTAAAATTAAACTTGTTGCAGAGTTTTGTCAAAATATTTACTCTCTTGAAACAAATCTAGTACATACACTATACAATTCAGGTGAATTTACTAATCTTCTCAAACCTTTACACAGTTATTTGTGTCCAATCTCAACAATTTTCAGGGGAAAAAACAGTTTTCAAAAAACAAAATGGAAAACATGAAATTGGTGAGACACGAGAGCTTGACTACACAATCATTAATAGATTGGTTACTAATACAACATATCAAATGAAATGTATTTAGGAGTGGAAATTAGAGCTGGGTCAGACAACACAATGGAAGCTCAATGATTTTTCTTAAGATTCACCTCCAAATGAAAGTATTTTGAAAGGGCTCAAAGAGTGACTGAGTCTTGAGCTGCTCCTATCACCTATTTTAAATCTAGGGCCTCCATTGATCAACACTTCCCATACCAAATCCTTCTCCAAAGGCTGCTTTTTCATACTGGGATTTGCAAACCATTTTTACAATAACTTCAACTAAACCCTTAGAATTCTGCTACAGCAGCACAAGACAAAGCACACACAGAACAGCGTTGCAACAGCTTGCTCTGCCTCACCTCTTAACAGGTTTTTCACTTCAAGTTTTGTTTCCTTGAACACCAGAGGAATAAAATCTTTTTATTTTTTACCATCTATGAAACACGGTAAGAAACCGAAGGCACTTGTGCCAAGACACTCAACTGATGCAACACAAAAGTGTCATTTATGTAGGACACAAAGGTAGAAAGGCTTCAGCAAAGAAAGCTGAGCACTAAAAAGCATCTCCCTGGGCTCATCTCCAGACCCAGGCACCAAAGGACAGGAAAATAAAATTCTATTTGTGAGGGGACAGGAGATGGAGAAGGTATTTTGGAGCTGTACCATCTTAACAGGTGACTGAGAGATGAAATGGAAGAGAAACAAGGTAACAACAAAAATAAAATATGATTTCAATGTCTGTTCCAGAGCAGTTTTAAAGGCTATTTACATAAAACAAAAGACAGACTCAGTAACTCCTTAGCATACAATTAGCTTACAATATTCCACTTTTAAGCTGAAAACTATTGGCTTTAGTCTAAAAATACTGTAAAATTTTTCTTGTAATACAAGTCTGTTCTTTAAAAACTCTCATTTTTACAGCAATATTTATTAATCACAACAGGTGAAAACATATAACTACTTAACACAACTTCACACTCCCTTAAATGAGCTAGATGCCTGAAAAAATAAAGCAGCTGATTAATTCTTATTTTCAGACTTTGTTTTGGCAAGGATACACAAAAAGCCACACACTGGTAGTTGAACAAGGAGAACTGTATAAACCAAAGGAAAGGATTTATAGGAACCAAAATCTAATGTAATTGTAACTATGCAAAAGTGGAAATAGATTTTAAGATCAATTATACTGCGTGGATGTAGTTCCCAGTCTGTTTTTACAATGTAGTAAGTTACCTGTATGTAAATAAATATTTACTTTGGTTAAAAGCCAGCAATAATCTGATTAAAAGTACTTACACATCTTTTAAAATTGCCATTTATTAAACTGCAAATAATTCTATCTAGAACTCCAGTGAGAAGCAAAATCAAGTTAAGTAAACTTGTACTCAGTGACACCACATCCTCAGAAGAGAGAAGGCCAAACATGTTTAGAATGGATAAAAAACTTCATTTTTGCTCTCCTGTAGGAAGGTTTGTCTATCATTGTAGGCAACAATGACAAATGAAGAGTGCCCAATGTATCCTTGGTGCAACATAGAGTATTTCCATGGGAAAGGGCAAGATGGGGATTTTTTTAGTTTTAATTGTTTTCTATTTGATGCTGTACGTATTCAGCTCTTCAATTCAGCCTTCTGCTAATTAATGCAGAAATGCTGGCTCTTCTCAACTGACTGTACAAACAAACAGAAAACAAGGCTTGTGCAATACAAAGCAGCAGCTAAATGCAGCAGGGTCAAGATACTGCAAAGGTAAAAACACAAACAGATTGAAAGCCTTTCTCAACAACAAATACTGCTGTGGCAAGGGGCTCCATTTCAACACAGCTGTCACAAAACACAGTTCTAAGGGGGAATTGTTCAGGTAACATGAGCCAGTTCCATATAGTGCAGCACACAGCCACCACTTGGACTCAGCTCCCAGTAAACCCTACCCTCCCCATCACGCCTGTTATTTCCTAAGGCTGCATGTAAGAGGATCCTGCTGCTCTCACACATTAAAAAAGCCCCCCAAATAAGCCTGTGAATCATAAAGCACAAGAAACTTTTTTTGCAAATATAATTTATATTGTCAAAAAGTTCTTACTGTTATTTGGCTCAGCCCAGCCAATCTCATTGTCAGAGTTGGTGACATGAAGTATTTGAATGCAAGATCAAGACTTTCTTTATCAAAACACAAGGCTGTATCCAAGGGTTCTTTCACTGTGCTCCACATTAAATCTGCCATGTTCCGGGCCGTGCTCTGCCGCAGCTCCTGGTCTGAAAGTTTACATAAATACCTGGGAGAAATTACAAATGCAAGAAAAAACAAAAAGGGTATGATTCAAACTAAAATATTCCTGGAGCCATCTTGATTATAGCTAAGATGTATTTCCAGTAACTCTAAGATGACCACTATTAAAAGTTGGCAAAAATTAATAAAAAACACCAAGGAAAACCAGAATTATGTATAATATTTATAAAAGTAAATAAATCGCTAAAGAATCTTGAACAGCTTAAGTCCTTTCTCTTGCAGTTGTCTAATCCAGCACAATGACTGCAATACAAATATTCTCTGCAAATGGAAGGCATAATAAAGAATTACTTACAAAAACTAATGTACAGAACCTGGTGGAACCTCAGTCTTACCTAAGCAAGACCAATACACAGAAAATATGTAGTGAAATGCCTGGGAAGTTCACATACGAAACACCAACACAACTGAGAATTTCTTCTAACAGAATGTGTAACAGAAAAATGTTTAGAAACAAGCTTTCCTGAGCTTATTTTGATGCCATTAAGGATGGCACAGTGAAAGGTACATGCATACAAAGTTAGCATAATTAATTTTTTCTGCTGTACTTCAGCATTTTGAAGTTTCAGCTACATCCAAACTAGATTTAACTACACAGAAAAGTGTTAAAAATCCATTTGTTTGACAGCCTAAGCCTGGATCTGTCCTTGGAGACCGGCCAAATAGATGCATGAATGTTTTAAAAAACACACCAGCTATTAAACTACACTTTACCAGATTTATGCACCATTCCTTTACATTTACATCATATAAACATCAGGACATTTTTTTTCAAAATCAAAACTACAGGCCCTGATTTTTATTTAGATGATGGTTCTTTTTCACAGCTCTTGTGTAGAGGCCTTAAAATAAACACACTTAAATGATACTTCACACTGTCAAACAGAGAAAAGAGACTTCAGTGCAAATAGTCCCAGAGACTGGAGATGTATGACAGGAATCACAGCACAGTAACAGCAGGACAAAAGAAGGACCATTCCAGGCCAAGGCAATCAGATCCTTCCCTGTTCTTTGTTGTGAAATTTGTCTTCTCCTGTGGAGCTCTGGAAATCAAATCCTGGCAAGAAAACCTTCCTTCTGTGCTATGAGCTCTAACCAGAAGTAAAGTAGGGATGGAAAGGGAACATTGATTTAACAAGTTCAGCAGCAAAGCAGACCCAGTGACCTGCCTTTAACCTGCAGATGGGTGAGAGCAGTTAAATGTCCCGGCCTGTGTTACCAAACGATCATTTGTGATTAGCAAATGAGGCGATTTGTCATCAGCAAATAGTGATGACAGTGCTTGTGTTCCAGCCAGCAGCCATGTATGTCCTCCCTAGTGACAAAGGGACATCCAGCACCTCTGTCCAGCTGTGCCAACAGCAAGTTAAATATTGAGGGTTTATTTTATGGGAGAGGCAGTGAATAAAAGAACGGAGGCCATAATTATCTCCCACACCCAATTTTGGAATTGCTGTCCCTGGAAGTGTTCAAAAAAAGGGCAGAAGTGGCACTTGGGGACATGGTTTAGTGGTGAACATGGCAGTGCTGGGTTAAAGGCTGGACTCCACCTTAGGGGTGTTTTCCAACCTTATGATTCTCAGCAATATCAGACCAATTTTCATCTCCCCATTTTTAATATGTAAACTCTCATCAGGCCTGGTTCCCAGAGCTTTTCTGCGTCCATAATTCCCATCAAGTCAGACTCAACAGTTTGATGAAGCATTTCTAGAAATTTCAGACACGTCCAAACACATCACATGAACTCTCTCATTTTACAAAGGACAGATGAGTGTGTGCGTGCACTGAGCAGGGGGATGGACACACCTATATATACAAGGGAAGGAAGCTTTAGTGGCTTCACTCCATTTCTGTAACAGGAATTGGACCTGAAATCTTCCTCAGACTACAAAGTCTGGTGAAGTAACTACATTAATATAGTTTATAAAATAGAACATTTCTTATTTTAATGCAACATTATCAGTCCAAACATACATACTTTTATACAATTCACATTACATCCACATTTTGAACCCGAATCAGAATTGTGTCATATTTTCTATATTATAATACTGAGTGTGTCTTCAAAAAAAATTGTGCTTTATAATAAGTGAAACTATGCTGTAGGTGCACTTTCATTGAACAGTATATTCTGTTTTGCCAAGGCCCTAAAGAAAGCTACAGAGCACTTGTTACCACACAGTTTTTAACACAACAAGGTTGTCTAACCTAAAAAGAAGCAGAAGATGGCAAACTTCTCTTCAGAAGTGTAACTGCAGCCAACACTAGAAAATTTATTGGCACTACTACACTGGTCATAAATCAAACATGATCATATCGTTACTATGAAGATTAAAACCACAGAAACTTGCAGAGTAGGTCACACCTCCTTTTTTATTGTGGAAAGATAGAATGGTCTAAACCTGTCTGCATCAGTAACATTTTATATTTCTAGAGGCATAAAATTACTATTAATAAAAAAAGAGATCATTACCTAGCACTGGCAATTAACTCATATCTTCTCCTACACTGACTACCTGTAAATTTGCGGCACTGCTTCACCTAAGAACAGTGGAGCAAGGCAAAGTTCTATTTAACCCAAAATAGCCACTCTAAGAGCAGATTAAAGATTTATCCCATGTATAAAAAACTGGATTAAATTATCTACCACTGTGAATTCATTTCTCTCTTTCTATTTATACTTTTGGCTTTCTCATTAATCTGTGCCAGTCAGTTTGACAATTATGCTTGAGTGAAAAACAAATTCCTTTCACTTCTTCCATCTGCAACCTGACAACTGGGGGGCACGTTCTCTATTCCTTGTTTTTAAAAACGTGTGAATTACCATTTCCTACTTGTTATCTTCATATCATTCATACATGATATGAATTACGCTGTCAAAAAAAAAACCTCCTAGACTCCCCTCCTCTCAATGTAAATTTTTATTGCCACCTTCTTTGTCACCCTTCCTACCACCGAGGTAGTTCTGTTATTATCTGCAGGATGGAAGGATCAGAACTGTATAGACAGTATAGAAATGTCAATGTGTGAGTGACTCATATAATGGCTTAATAATAGCTTCCATTCTGTCCTTCATTATTTTTTTAATTCCTACATTTTTATCTTTTTGAGTCTGATGAGCATTAAGTCTTCCAGGAAGAGATGAATGATATGCCAGGACCTGTGTAATCTCTTTAATCTGGAGTTTCTGCCTAAATGAGACTTTCAGACTAAAACAACTTTTTTATACATCTGCAGAAAGGATACTCCATATATTACAGGACCCGTCCTGCCAGCCTGGCATACTTATCAATTAATATACAGTATCTACATTTAATTTTTTTAAATATCGGTTTTAACCCACTTAAATTATTTCACTTTGCTGTATTTGGGGACAGAGAGAGTTCAGTTTTAAACACACAGTTCCCTGCTAATGTAATGCTTACAATCACATCTTATGCTTCAGGACTTCAGCTACTCAGCTGTGAAGTCATCTATTTTTCCCTTCATCTGACTCCTTTGGACCACAGCTGCTAAAGGGCATCCAGCAGAATGAGTCAGTTCTCCTGAAGTGTCTGCTTATTGTCTTCTGACTTATCTACTTTTTGTACTTTAAAATTTCAGATTTTTTTGAGGAGGCAAATATATTTTGTGATTAAAACCTTCAAGGCTCATTACAAGAGGTTGTCATGACATGTAGGAGCAAGGAGTGGTTTTGGGTACTCCCATAAACCTCTTCTTAAGATGAATATTTTTTAACAGAAGAGTAATTTGAATTCTTTCAGCTGCATTTTCTATGGGAAACATCATGGATCAGAATTGTTTGGAGCTTCCATTTCCTCTGCATTTAGCAGTGCTGTGTGTGCCCCATGCCACAGCCACCCAGGAGCCACTGCCACTTGGAATTTCCTCTCACTGAGCTCCAGCACAGATTGTTCTGTTGGTGCCTAACTGGGATAGAGACAGGAATCCTTCACAAAAAATGTCTCCAGATCCATCTTCAAGCAGGAAACAGGGAGATAGGGATGGGAGCAGAAAAGGGGTGGAACAAAATATGCTCCTGGTCAGCGCTACTGCTGCACTTTCTACAGGACAGAACTCCCCATGGCACTTTTAATCAGCAGTCTCACCACTAAAACAACACTGTCCTCAAGACACCACTACTGAGAGCTCCTGCACCCCAGAGATATTCAGGATCTGGAAACCCTACAGAGCATCTCTCATCTCTGATCTGGAGGCAGAAGACAGATGGAACCAATGTCTTTGTTTATAAAGAGACATCATCAACTCATCCTCTTTTATAACTGTAGTAAGTATGGACTTATTTTCTTGAGTCACTTTTGGAAGTCTTCTTTAATGATAATTTTACAATTTTAAATGCAGAACTCTAACATATTAGCATCAGTAAGAGCTTCCTCTGGAAGAGGTCAAAATCACTTTGTTTCCTTACTTCTTTCGATGTAAATTTTATTTAATGTAATTTTTAATATAATCCTTTATTTCTTTCCTAAACTTCTTAAAAACACAGGCCCTTCAGAGGCAAGATGTGGATGCCTGTGCTCCACTGGCCAGGCAGAAAATAACATTTATTCCTCTTTTTCTAGTAGCAGCAATAATGACAGGATTGTGTCCATGATCTCTGGGAATTCGAGCAGTGGTCTCCTCTCTACAAATACACACTTCGCTGTTTCCCTCATCCCCTCCTTGTAAAAATAATCATAACATAAAGGGTAACCTCAGCTGATAAAAAGTGCTGCTGAGATGCCAGTTAGGTGATTTCTCTTGCTGGTCATCCCTGCAAAATGCACTTCCTGCAAGGAATCCACAGGAGCAGCAATTGCAGCCCCAGGAGCTCCTTCTAGACTACAGTCCTCTCCAAACCCTTGTAGCTTGCAGGGCAGCAGAAGCTCTGCAGGATTTCTTTAAAAGGTGCTGTGCCCAGGATTATGTCCCCTTATGTCTTTTTCTTGAAGTAAAGGCAAATGGAGACCCAGAGACCCAAGCTGCTAGGCCAAGATCTGTAAGTTTGACAACCACGTGGGGTGAGCTGTATCTATTCAGAAAGTCATCTTTCCCTGGAGGCATCTGTGTTCACTTCTGTCCCACATAAAGGTACAGCACTTGAGGTTATTTTTGCCGTAAGGCCTCCAAGCTCCAGTCCCACTCCGTAACTGAATCTTCACTAAAAAAACTCTGGATTTCCTAACATTAAGAAATCTCAAATTCCATCAGGATTCAGCTGTGAAAAATAAAAACTGGGGGAACATCACCTTCCTGCTCTAAGCTGGCTTTTCCATAGATGTATCCTGTGCCAATATTACCTTTCTGCTTGATGTGAGCCTACTGTAAATTCTACAAACAGACATCAAGGGCATTATTTATGGCAAGAAGTTGCTGACAAATCACATTTCAAATCAAATATTCTAATGGATAAAGAGGAAGACAGGAGAACACAAAAAAAAAAATCTTCTGTACATTCCAGTGATCCCAGCTGCACCTATAGTTATAAAATAGAAAAGTTTTAAGCATTACATGATGACAAGCAAGGATTAGCAGCAAAAACTACAGATGTGTTATTCTGTCTTCCCCAAGTAGTTCCTTATTATCAGCCTAAATTTAATTGCTGATCCCTCGACGCTCTTTTTCATTTCCATAGGCTGCAAGAAGACAGGGAAGGCTCATGACTGAATTCCCAGGTACACCAACAACCATTAATGGAATTTGTACAGAGACAAGCACATGAAAATTCTCTGCCTGCCCTCTCTTGACTGCCTCATGATTAATAATTACCTTTGGAAGATTTAAAAGATAGTACATCAGCATTAAAGGAGTGCACATGGCTGTACTGTAACTCAAGAGTGATGTGTTTTAATAAAAGATCAAAATGCTCTTCTCTCCACTGGTATCATTTTAGTAGAAACCACAGTACAGCAAAATACATTGACAGCCAAGTCAGTACTTACATTTTTACAGTCAACAGAAAACCAGAGCATTTTAAAATACAAAACAATTCCCACTCTCATTGTTCAGGGAACCTGCTTGTTGCCAATGAAATTATTTTTGTTGAGCATTATTTTATACTGGTATAGTTAAGACAGAATAATGTGTAAAGGCCCATTTTTTGCTATGAGAAGTATAAGCACATTTCTAATATGACAGTCAGAGGAAACCCAGAGCCTTGGAGGAGCTGTGGGTCTATCCAAAAGCAGTGGCCCGCACCAGGAAAATTTAATGCTGGGCCACTGGAAGGGAATTAGCTGTGACCACACCCCTCCACCTCCAGGCAGATACACACACAGAGATAATTTCACCAGCAGCTCACTGAACTGTTTCTATTGTCCTGAGAAAGCCAATAAAAACAAATTGCTTGTATAATTAAATACCCTTACAAGTACTTCAATTTGAAAGTGTTATTTTCACTGTATGACAGACAGCTTGATATAAAGAAAATCTTTGGGACTGGATATATTTAGCTACATAAAAGTGCGAGTAGACTTTTGATCACACTTCAATTCCTGCCAGCTGGAAATACAGAACATCAGAATGTGAAGCTGTGTTCAAACTCAGGCTCTGAGATCTCAGTGACTGCAGATTGCTCTTCTACTCACAGCACCTCACTGCAAACTTGATGCACAGTTTTATGAAGATACAACAGTGAGGGAGACTGGAGTACAACTGGACCTGACCCAACATGTCAGAATGGGATGTCACACTCACCATGTTCTTAACAAGATGTGATTGATACTGAAATCAGATGCAAGGAGCTGCGCCAACTAACTCTAAACATTACCTTCACCCTCCTTATTGAAATGATAGGCAGAGCTACAACCTGTACAATTGAAAGTATCAGCTGCAAGTAGAAATAGGTGCTGTCAAAAAGTCCCACAAGAAAAATTCTTAAAATAATAATTTACCTGATAACATAAGTCCTAAAGGGTATAATGTGCTGCATGACAGCAGGGATGTGTAGCCATATTCTGATCTATAATGCAAAAACATAAACAGATAAAGATTTCATTAATGACATTTAAAGAGAATGGTAAAAAAATGAAATAATGTTGGTACATTTGCACATGCAACTCCACTTTAAAAAAAAGGTTTTATTGGTGGTTTTTGTTCAACTTCTTAATTTTCTGATTTTCCAAACTGTTATCTGAGGAATGTTTTTTGACTTATAAAGAGGATTTGCATCTTTCCTGATAGTCAGCTGGAAAATATATACTTTGTACAAATAGTATCATACTGCCCAGGTGTCTCACTTTTGTATTTTCTGTAACTTCTTCAGTAGGAAAAACTGCTTCTCAGCCTTGTGTTTTTGTTTTTTTTTTTCTTTAAAAGTTTACATGAAAATCATTCCACTCTTTCAGCTCCTTGCAAACCACTCCTAAATCAAGTAACATTGTTTAAAACTTGTGATGTTTTGCTTCTTAGGGCTCACATATCCTATAAAATAAGATGTTTTACAAGCAGCGATTAAGCAGAGCTTTTTACTACCATATTTGCATTTCTCATATTTACCATTCTGCCTTTACTACCTTTGCAAAGCTGAATGCAGGAAGAAAATACATGCAGAGAAAAAAAAATTCAACCCTGAAACAGCTACTTAGCACTGCTGTGAGGAAAAGCACCAACCAAAGGACTTCCACAGGCAAAGTCAGAAGTGGCATCTGCATTTCAAAAAGGAACTGGGAGCCTGTTAAACCTGTTACTTCCTGCCAGGTAAGGGAAGGAGCACAGATGAAACAGCAGCAGCTGCTGCTCCTGCCCACGTAAATTCAATCATGTGCATGCACAGCCCTTGTGAGAAGCAACCTCATCACTCACTCATGGCCCTCTGCATCCCCAGCTCTGCTCTTTAAAGAACTTCAGCTTTGCAGCTGATGCAAGAAATTCTGCCTAAGGACTCAATTCCATATGCAGAAAATGTATATACTCCTTCTTGACGGGAGAGAAAAATATTAGGCTGCAGTCAAACTTCTCACCAGTTTCTTTTCAACATTTCCAGAATCTGCTAGGGAACTTTTTGAGTCAGTTGTGACAAAAGCATTTGCAGGCTTACTTTTTACACGGCAACAAGCACTGCACAGTAACAATATAACCTACTTTACAAGGCAAACCAGCCAAATCTTCCCTTTGCAAAAAAAGACCACACTTGGAATAAGCTTCTGATCCAACTGGCAGCCTCAAGAAGGAAAAAATGCTAACATCCCAAAGATACAAAGTGTCACCAGAAGATGCTTGTTCTAGAAACAGAAATTAAATAACATTTTGAGAAGGAATTGCAGGGATGACAAAGGTATTATTGTGATTACACAATTTGATTTTTAACACCATGTACTCTGCTTCAAATACAGTATGAAACACTAAAGAAAATACATTTCTTTGTGACATAAAAGTATGAAATGTTTTTATCACTTTGTTTTTCTATCTTTCACTGTTCACAGTAATCTTCACTCTGTATTAACTCAAACTCCTCAGCTGAAATCATGCATCTGTAAACTTGCATTACACATAACCTTCAGCCTCAGAATTCAATTAAAGCATAATTTCACACGTTACAAATGAAACTCTGATTTTGAATGTGGACTCACATTTGCATACTAAATTGTTTAAATGATAAAATAACAGATAAAATTACATCAACTAGCATCTGTAAAATGACAGAAAATAAAATTATATCACTTTTTGCTTCTACCTGCTTTTAAGACAAAGTATTCACTGCATCTGTTCTGTTCTCAAGTGTCAGAGAGGTGTTTTTCTATTATTTGCCCTTTACCAGTGGTAAATAATTTCTAGAAGGTTGTGGCTAAAGAACTCCTTTATCTTACAGACCTGAAAAACAATTCCAGCATGGATATTTCAGGGAATCTCTACAAGAATGGCTACTTAACTGCCGTTCTCTAAGAGGCACTACAGATGTGAAAAATGTATTTAAGGGTTACTACATACTGTGGGCCGGCTTTGCACACTGGGAACAAGTTACCAGTTGACACTGCAGAGCTATTATCAGAATAAGCATCTCTACATCCCATAAAATCAAATGTGTTGGGATAAAACCAAGTCAGATTAATGGAGTTCTTGCTGAGACCACCAATATCTTGCTCAGTTTTGTGAATGATTCTTTTTGTTTTTAGTGGAGTTTGGTGTACTGGTTCACAATCAGAAACATTTCTTAATATTTACCTAAGGTTTATGAATTATCCAGTTAAATGATATAAAAAAACAAACAAGAAAGAGAAACATTACATCAAAATCCTAAGCGCATGCAGCATTATAGAGGTGGAGAAATATTTTTATTATTATTGGCAAGGTAAAATGTATTTTGTCTCAAAAATTATCTGCCTCATTTGGCTGTAATAAATCCATTGCATTTGAAAGACAGCAGCAGTGCTTCCAAGTACACTGAGTGATATCAAAGTGCAACAAGTGGATGAATAAGGCACATTACACATAGAACATTTTCTTATACTCTCTGTAGTGAACTGACACAAAAATAAAATCTAAATATAATTTTTTAAACAGGTTTTCTCATCTCACACAGATTTGTCAGCAAAGCCAGACAGAATTCAAAAGAAAGATGCTCATTGAATGGGAAAAGCTGCAATATTGGAAGAGGCTGAAGAAACAGTACTTTAGGTTATGGTTTGGGCTGAATTTCATTTTATCTGCCAAGTTTAGCCATAGAACTCATCTAAAACTGCTGCAAGAGCCACCTTAATGGGTTACCCTACAAGAACCAAAGAAAAATGCAAAGTTGCCAAGGTAAATATCTAAAAGGAGAAACTTTGGTGAGAAGTATTTTGGAATAGGGCAGACCACTAAGAAGAAATAAAATAAACAATTTATGTGGGAAAAATAAAGACTTCCAAAAAGGACAAAGAAGAAAGGCAGTTGCACTGATATAGGATACCCAGGAAATGGGATTTGCAGTCAGAATGCTGGATTCTCACAACCAAACACGGAGAGGTGCTGCATCAGCCCTCCTGGGCAGGTTGGAAAGAATGGAGCAGGTCATGGCCTTGCCCATTTGTTCTCTGACCTGCACGTCAGGAATTATCCCACTAAAGGATCAGGAGAGTGGGATTCAGACCCCCAACACCACCTGGACTTCAATCACTGGTGCCCTGAGAATATCCTCCTGCCTGGGCAATAACAGCAACAAGGAAGGAAGGAAGTGTGTGGGAGGAAAGATCTGATTTTAAGTTTTTCAAATTGTAATCAGTGTCAAAATCATGTCAAACTCACTTTGTGTAAGGTATAACAAACTTCTGGTTTTATTTTTGCCCATCCACAAGACAGGTCACAACTTCTATCCTGACATTACACTAAGTCTTCATATGTCCTTCTTTAAGGACTGGGCTTTATCTTTATCACCAATCTCCTTCAAATTTACACTAAAATCAATTCATAATTCTGCCAGTCAAAAATCCCTGTGATTCCAAAATGCAGAAATGATGGAGGATATGCATTCTAAAGCTAAGTGGGGAAAAAAATTATTACCTCTATGCTGCAAATGTGTATAATGGTATAAAATCACAGAAAATTGAAGAGAAAAGAAATCCACAGACTTTTCCTTTGTGCCTCATAGGGAAAAGCTAAGAAGTTAAAATACCCTGAAGAACCTAAAACCTCTTCCATGGCACCATTTCAGGGACAGAAATGGCCTCTGACAACATTCTTTGAAGTATTTTGGGGGGCTGTTACAATCTTCCTATCGAGGTACAATTTGGAAATCTGCTTATGTGCTGTCAGGAGAAGCAGAGGGTTTGGATAAGGAAACGAATAAATCTCATTCCCAACATGGAAAATTTACAGCTTTTTTATCCCTCCCCACCCCCACAAAGTTCTTGCAGACTTCGGGCTCTTTTTTATTTTTTGTGTTGAGGCAGAAGGGTGGAAAGGGAAAACTCACATTAGACACCACTGTGATAAAGGCATGTGCTACAAGGAACGGCAGCGTCTCGGGAGTTCCGTACTCGAAACAATCCTTCATGAGGGAAAGGCCATTTTTTCCACAGAAAAGACAAACATAACGAAGCAAATGCAATGGTACCTCTACATCCTAGAAAGGTCCAAAACACAGGAGAAGAATTAAGACTAGATCATTCAGGCATACAGGAAATTCAAAAGCTACATAAGCATAATACAAATCCCCATATAGAGGAATGAACGTTGTTATTTTAAGTTTCTAGGAAATGTGCACTTATTTAAAAGTGGAAAACTTACATTCATATCACAGAACGCCCCTAATATATTGCTTTCTTGAGCAGAAATATCCTGTTTAAAGAAAAAAGTTAAAATTAACTCAAGCAACAGAAACACATTTATAGAACAAAAACAACTGCCATTTACCAGGTATCACAGTCAACAATAAAAAAACCCCAAATTCCTAATTCAGAGGAAGACAGAAGCTCAAGCTTTGCTCCATTTTTCCACTGTAAAACAGACTTTTCCATACTTTTTACCTCTGTTAATATATATAAATACACAAATATACTTAAGAGAACATTTCAGCAGTGTCTCTCAAAGGCTGGATTAACAGGTTATTCTCCAATCCTACCCAAGTTCAGATCACCAATTTTTTCAACAAGAATATGGCAAAGGGCATAGTCTGAGAAATACAGTACAGAACCAATTCAGGGACTTTGGAATGCTACTTCTAATAAAGATGAGACATATATGCAAACACCTGAATTTACATGAACTGCATGACACCCTATGATCCTACATTGGATGATTTAAAGGGTTAAATGTCAAAATATTCATTGCTATGGAAATATTAAAAATCTTTAATTTCAACTACTTTATTTTTTATATATAATGAAACACATTGTACAAAATAAATGCCAAACTTTTACAGGAGTGAGTTAAGTGAAGAAGAGGAAGGAATGGTATCACTCTGTTAGCCACTTGCTGCAACAAGAAATCTATTTTCTAGAAGCACTAAACTTAAAATGGTTTAGGAAAATAGCTTTTCTTTTTAATGTCCACAGCATCCACCTGTTGGGCAGTACAGAGTGGAAGTTTCTTTATCAGGGCTGTAACATATTGTGGGTTTCATGCACATTGCTGGGGTCAAAAGGACACTGAAGGTATAAAAAGTGGCTGTAAAACCCAACATTGCCATGGATACTTGTAGGTAAAGCCACACATTCCTCTTCTTATCCCTCCATGCCAAACACCCAGTATGGACAGTCACAAATCAAATGCAAGTTTAACACAAAGTTAAGTTTTTAAATGAAATTTCCTGAATATATTTTAAATAGCTGTGTAGGAGTAAGCTTCTTACAACTGTACCAGAGGATGCTGGAGGCAAGCAATTTTGGATGGATTAAGTGTGATACAAACATTTTGAATTATTCAATATGCTCATATTATAGCTAAGCATTTATTTTCTTTTTTTCTTCTGCTGAACTCTAAGTCATGCCTGAACTCGTGATACTCTACCAGTTATTTTTAAAACAGCTTTGAAGGCAGTAGGTGGTATGTTTTTAAGCAGCAAGGAAAGGTGTTCAGTGCTCTGCTCATGGAAGCTGCAGAAATGGTGTGAGAAATTTCATTAGTTTTCTTGGAAAAAACAAAGATTTGTTGTCAAGTGAACTGCAGTTCTTAGAATGCAGAAAGCCCAAACTCACAGAGGGCTGCTGCAGGAGTCCTGCAAAGCTTGCAAAAGGCTGCAGCTGAGAGACTGAGTCTGGAACTGTGACCTCTGTTCTTGCAGATGGAAGGACAGTCTGAGAGTTCCTCAAGCTTAAATTTATGAGGAAATAAGAGAATTCTTCATGGGAATCTAATATGGCATTAAAACCCACTATGACTTCAGGAGAAGCTAGAGCAGCTTTCCAAGACCTTTACCTGGAGAAAAGCTGGAGAGGGATTTTTGAGAAAGGCAGGCAAAGACACAAAGGTTGTCCCAAAGCCACACAGCAAAAAGAAGAGGAGGAATGGCTTTAAACTGCCAGAGGGCAGGGCTATATTTGGGATTAGGAAGAAATTCTTCCCTGTGAGGGTGGGTGAGGCCCTGGCACAGGTTGCCCAGAGAAGCTGTGGCTGCCCCCTCCCTTAGAGTGCCCAGGTTGGATGGGGTTGGAGCAACCTGGGAGAGTGGAAGGTATCCCCATGGCAGGGGATTGGCATGAGATGAGCTTTAAGGTTCCTTCCAAACATTCCATAATAAAATGTACTTGCTGAGGTCTGACCTGGACACAGCCTTGGCAGAAAGCACGTGTATCTTCCAAAAAAATGTTTACTGGAAAAGGAGAAGCAGAGAGCACGAGACCCCAGTCAGGGACTGCAGCTGCAGACATCTCAACAACTGATTGTGTTTCCTCTTTCATTTCATCCTCTGCCAAGACCTGTTAAATGGTCAGGTAACTCCCTTCAGATTCACTGTTCAATCTGAGACAGTGCAAAGTTCAGGAGTGCACTTCATGTTGTTGCTTCTTTCTCTACATGATTTTAAGAGCTTCCTTCTATAAATTCTTTTTTCCCCTCCTCTAAGTGCCCATTCCAGGTATTTCCCTTGCTGCACTAAGTATGAAAAGGATAGGGCCTACAGTCATAAACCTCCCTGTATGCAAGGGATAAAAATATTGCATAAAGAAAAAAGGGATTCATTTCAAAGTATGAACATTTCTAAAAAAAACCAACCATATTTTTAAAAATACTTGAAATTAAATTTGTTTAGGATTAAAGAGACACAAATATCCCTCTGGGCACCAAAAATGTTGATAAATTTCAAGAGAGGTGTGTACATGGCCCTTCTGGACACCAACCAGGCTGTTGCGGTCTTAACTCTCACTTTAGAGATGTTGTAAGGGACACAAACAATTCTTAGCCCGTATCATTTAAGGAGACATCTGTATGATCCTGCAGGTAAAGACACCTTTCTGACTACCAACAAATCTCATTTTGCTGCTCATTTTCATCCAACTTCAAGAACTCCTGACCAAGGGAAAAACCTCCTGCTTCCACATGAACGTTTTCCTTCTCCTCCAAATAGTCTGATGTCAAATGGCTTTGGCAAGCAGCTGAGAAGAGGATTAGACTTCAAGACTTGTCTGCTGCCATTAAGAACAAAGCCCTTGGAGGCATCTGCAGAGCAAAGCACAAGGGAAATATTGACTGCTAATTGTTACCGTGGGAAAGGCTCATACTGGAAATTCTTAAATGGCAGCCTAAGAGGTCATTGCTAGGCACAGCAAAACCTCAATGGATGTGATAACTCCAGGAAAACGTGAAAGTTCACCTCAAGATTCTAAAACAAAGAATTTCTGAAGTCAGTCAGACTGGAGACTGGAGTCTGTTCTGGATCAGCAAATTTCCCTTTTTCCAGGCAAAGGAAATGTTTAGTGGGAGAAGGAGAGCTACACCAGCTTCTCCCAACAATTTTTTGGCAGATTTAGGCTGCTCAGCGATCTGTTTGACTTACAAGTATAGCTAATGCACTTAAAGCAGATATTTTTTATTTTAGGATCTCTTGAAGACTGAAACCAAGTCTGATTTAAAGCAAGAAGTACTCTTATTACTGGGACTAATAACTTGTCTCAGTTCAGCTAAGATGTGCTCTAGACTGAAATCCAAAATTAAATGCTAAACCTCAGTGAGTCACTCATGGGAGCAGAAAGTTTTGACATTAAATCAGAGGAATAACAGAATGCTAGTGCTTCCCAGATACAGAAAACATCAGGTTTGTAAGAAAAATTATTGATGTTGGGACCTTTTAAAAGCAAAATAGAAAATCTCTGCCCCCCAAAAAAGGTACACAAGTATGGCAGGCTGGCACACTTCCACAATCCAGATCTGGAAACACACAAAGTCTCGCAGAAAGGAAAAAAAAAAATCCCTTACCTGCCTGTACCTCAGGAAAGTGGCTTTCTTTTTCAGCTTCCCCTTATGTTTTTAGGATAGCTAATCAATGTATTTTATAATTCAAGTGATGTATAAGAGATGATACATATATTATGTATACATTAGTATGTCTGGAGTGATGGGCATCGGCACAGTGCAGCAACCTACAAGAGATCTGGGTCTAATTCACTCCAGGGCTGCACAGCAAGGGAAAAAGAAATCCCATCAGGCACCTGGAGATTTTCTTTTGATCGTTTGGAAGTGAAATTCAAAGAGAGAAAAAAATACATGAAATAGTAATTTAAAAGAAGCAAGTGTGATAGTCCACAGAAAAGCTGTTCCAGAACTGTTCATTCCACATTCCTCTGAAGCCAGTCTTAGTATATGTCCCACAGGAGTGCAGAAGATAAATCAATTCACTTTATGTCTATACAGATATACTTGACACTACCTCTGTTAACTTATGCCCATATGGTTTGGAGAAGAACAAGAACAAAAATCCAGCCCACCTAAAAAACCTGCTGTGTAGGGGGTTTTAACTCCATTTCTTGTCAGGTAGGGCAGCATTCCATTCAACAAGAACTGATCAGCTGTTGTGAGGGCCCTAACTTACATAATATATCTGATTCAGCATCTTCTCATTTTGGACTTAAGTTTTACCAAGCAAATTTCAACTCAAGCTCCAGTGATCTCCCACAGCCCTCTAAATATAAAATAAAAGGAGTGCGTTATCTGCACTTTAATTTTCCACTCTGACTTTCTCAGAAGTTTGGTGGATAGAAGCTTTTCCCATATAATCAAGTGTACATCTAATTTGCATACAAATATTGTAAAATACTTCTTTACTTGTTATTAGACTACCACAAGTTGGATCAAAAGCCAACCATTCCAGAAAAGGTTTTATTTCCACTAGGAAACGCTACCACCATTATATTTATTTCAGAAACTGAGAATTAAACACGGCAGGATTTTGGATTTTTTTTTTTTAAGAGGAAAATAGGGAAAACATGAATGGGAGCCATAATAAATATCAGTGAGAAAAATCAATCCCCTGAACAAAGGAACCTGTGTAGAGTTCAGTTATTCTAATTAATTAATCAGTGTTCTAACAAGTCTGGTCTTGCACAAAGTTTAGTTCATGAAGCTTTGCTTCTAGAACCACATACTGCAATGAAAAGAAATTGGTAAACTATTAATGGATTACCTTCTGGAAGAAAGGCTTCACTCTAGTCCCCTTTTTGCCTACCTGTTATTTTAACAGCACAATAATTCAGTGTACAGTTCCAGCCAACACTTATCAAATTATTTCCTATTAAGCATATTTTAAAGAAAGTGGAAGAGTATGTGCCATTTAGAAAGCTTCTCTGAAAAGCTCTACTTGAAGTCAACAGGAGACCTAAACATGCCCATCCTGAGTGAAAGCAACAATCTGCTCTTTAATGAGAACAATTAACCTTCCACCAAGTAATTCAAGACAAACACAAAGAGAAGATGTACCTCTATTGTGGGGTGAGTATTATGCTTATAAGCTGTGTACAGGGGAAACTGAATCTGAAAGATTTTTGCCACACACAGCAGCAGCTTCTCCTTCTCCTCAGTATTCCACAAGCTAAAAGCATCCGTGCTCTTTGCAGGCTCCTCTTCGCTCAAGACACAAGTTCTTGCGGAATCAAACTTTTTCTCTAGAGGTTTCTGTCGTTCTCCATTCTCTTCCTCGTGAGACTCTCTCTCTACATTCAGGGGCTCATCAGCATGATTACTCTGCTCTGGCCATGTTGAATCTATATTAATAGTGCAATGTTTACAGAGCTGGTCCCGCAGAGCTTGGACTTGGGCAATCACTAAGTTAATAAGAGCACAGACTACTTGGTTAAAGATCTCCAGATGTTTATACTCCTTGAAACAGCACAAACATTGTCTGTAAGAAAACAGAAAAAAAATTAATTCCTTCAGTTAAAATCAGGCAGGTACTTAACCAAGAGAACTATTCACATTAAAACATTTTAAACAGCAATAACTTCTGTTATTTGACAGAATCATAAAATAAAGGAAACTCAAATGAAACAGGCTCTACCCAGCAGCAAGTGGGAGTCACAGAACCCTCCTTAAGCCTTGAGAACATCCCATTATTCCCAAATGCTAACCAAAACTATGAAGTCCCTGTTATCATTTAGCAGCTGCTACAGCAAGTAAAATACAGAAAAAAAGTCTTGTGGGCAAGGTCACCATGCCACTGAAGAAGTCACGTTTTTCAGTATGTTTCTGACTCCACTTCCTCATCTGGTTTTCTCTATTGCTCTTTCTGCAATAAATCATCCTGACATTCTTGTCAGCTGTGTAAGAACTTGTTATTGCTATTTTCAAATCAACAGGGCTGCAAAGTAATTTTATTTTTAATGGACTATTTAAGTTCACTTCCTTTATCAGCATTTAGATGGTGATCCCACGCACATTGATATCCTTTATCCATCTAGGAAAAAGCAGCTCAAGTATCTCCAGTACTTTCTTCACTTGGCAGGCTCAGAGATTATTCTCCTGCTTATCTACCAACACACTGTAAACTGCAAAGAACAAGAGGGGAAAACTCTACACCATTCCTTTGACAATATCATTAAAAATTCAATTAAATCATCAAGTTAAAAAGCTCTAACACAACTCTAATTGTGGGCAAGGATAACTATGGATGCCAAAGAGATTCTGGGTGCATAAACCCCTGAGGCAGGTACCCTAAACCCATGGTCTGGGAACAGCTGCTTCTTCCATCAGAACAAGCACCTCCCTCATTGTGACAAAAAAGGTGGAGGATATTCCTGTAGAAGGATTTAAATCCTGGAGAACACAGGAAAGAAAGCCATCATTGCAGTGTTCTTACTTACTGGAGAACAGAATTAAGGCTACATGTCTGTGACACAATCTGGAGATGGACTCTGCTCTTTCTGACTCAAACTCTACCACACAACAGAACTGCTGCATAAACTGGGACCTGTCTTGCAGCAGAGATGTTCTCCATCTCCTATTAGATGGAGAACAATGGACTGGAGTCCACAACCAGAGCTCTCAGATATTAAAATAATACAAAAACCACATGTACCACTTTGAAAAGAAATCAGTAGACAAAAGACAGGACAAGAAATCATCACTAAGCAATTCGGGTTTTTTCTGCAAACACAGCATTTAGAGATTGAGACTAATAAATTCTAATTTTCAGGGGAAAAAAATCAAGAGATCCCAGAGCTATGACAGGTAGAAGGTGCTGCCTCTCTTGATGGAACACAAACGTGCCCTTGAGCTACAGCTCTTAGAGAACATACTTTTTGAATACAGATGTTTATTTTTTTCAGCGGGTTAGACAAAAAAGTAACATTCAGGATTCCCTAATTTCAGCACAGATACAATGACTGAAGCATCTAAACCCCTCTGTTCCATTTGTGCAGGAAGAAAAATCCCTTTAATATTGTGTAAATGGAGTGTGCCTTTATCCATGTGAAAAACATTCTTGTCATTTACTTGTAAATGTATTTTCATGTTAACAAATGACAGCAAGGGACTGCAGGCAAAACCCAGTGTATCCTCAAGCATTTATCCTGGGGGGAAATTATGTTCAAAAGGTCCATCACTTATGCTTAAAAATTACTGCCCCACTTGAGAGCAGCAAATCATCCTCAATAACAATGAAAACAGTCTGATGACGACTCCTCACTGGAGAATTCTTTTCATAGACAGAGGTATGTGCAAAACCTCCAAGTCTTCCTCTGTTGGAATGTAGAGTTCACAGGAAGAAAAGCTCCACCAAAAACTGAGGAGATCAACTAAAAATGAGCATGCTACTTCATTGAACGTGACAATTTCCAGAAGAAAACTAAAATGGAAACACTACATGCAGTTGGAGGAAAAAGGTGCTCTTTGGGACGAGTCCCCAGGTGATCTTCTGAAGGAAAGGAGAGACTTAAACCACAGGCAACAAAGTAAAAAGTGGTTCTTAAGGAAGGCCTCAAACCCACAACAAGGAGAACTCTCAAAAGCCCATCTGGCAGAGCAGAGACAGGACATGAAATTAAAATGTCAAGTAAAATTCCTTCCTGTGGCCTCTTCATTAGATTCTCCTTCAACCAGCTGAAAGACTGTTCTCCAGACTCTTCCAATATGAAACCATTACACATATGGAAGGTAACAAGGAAGCCAGAAGAAAATAAGGAGTTAAATATTATCCAATCTTTTTTTTTTTTTCCTTCATGTTGCATTTGTCAAGCTGTAGAACAGAACAAAACTCTGAACAGATGATGACCTGGAAAATTGGGTTGCAATTGTTCTCTGACAAATTTGGCATCCAGGACCTGTCAAGAAATGTCAGGAGTCTGGTTTCTGTGCCTGCTGTGTATTTTGATTTAAAAATTCCTTCTCTGTGTCTAAAAGCACATGGCAGAAGAAAACTAACTTGGCTTATAATTTTTGGGCAATATGAGGAAGAGCAGGTTTCCTATTTTCACAGGTATCCAAAATGAGACATTCCATTTTTTTTTTCCTTTTAGAGTCTTCTAAATACTCGACTAATGTTTTCCAATTTATTCTCTATGCTTTTCCCAATATTACTTATGATTCAGTGGATTCAGTTTGGTCTTAAAACTACTGCTGAACACTAAATTCCAAACATCTTCACTGTAGATTCTTTCTAAAAAGTAATATCCATACATTTTCTTGTGCTGGAAAAAAATAAGTAGCTGTGAAGTAATATATCATTATATCATAATGTAATGATAACATTACTTTACAGAAACAAGCTCAAAACAACAGCAATTTAAATACTAGAGTAAAAGGAATAATGTAGTCGATTCAAGACAAAAATGTAAAAGCATTTTATCAGTTTAGTAGCTATGGGCTGCAATCCTTCATCACCTTGACTCAGGGTATTAGAACACGCAGAAAAATTTACCATGATGGTTCCACCATTAGTCACCTTTTCTTAAACTCTCCTTACCCTATCCTGCAGAAGAGGGTCACAAAATTTCATATTAAAGCAGCAAGACACCTTGTTTGTCACCACAATAGAGCTGTTTGCTTTTCTACACAATTACTACAGCACCCAGAATGCCAAATGCATTCAAAATATGCTTTGCCCAAAACACACTGGGTATAAAGTTTATTTTCTAAGTAGTAGAATAGTCTTTATTCTCCAGGTATCACTTAGCTACACATTAATAATTTGCTAACTCTAATCACTCTACTGTATTTTAAAAAGGGAAAATACTGTTGAGATCCAGCATCCTCAGCATTCAAACTCAATCCAAAATTACCTTTGTGTCCATGAATTGATGTAAGCAAATATCTTGAGGGCATGTTCCTTTCTGAGCTGCAAAGTATCACCACCTTCAATATCTGATACTAAAGAAAACAAAAACATAAACACATTAGGAGGAAAAAAACCCAACATGTAATTGTTCTGTTTTTATTACAAATTACCTTTGATAGCATGAAAACTAAGTACTTTACTGAAGCAAAAAAATGTAGATTTGCTTAACAAAGGTTTAGATAGATGCAAGTGACTTGAAAACTCACAAGTGCACAATGTTCTTGAATAGTGCTGCAAAAGCTTGTGATTGAGAACACAGCCTTCTCGTAATCCTATTTTTATGAACTATTCCTCATAAGCTTTACTGGGAACTCCTGAGTGATGTGCACTTTCCAGTATGATCTTTCAACAACTTTATTATTAACCAGACACCTTTTTTTTTTTGTGTGTGTGTGTTTTTTTTTTTGTGTGTGTGTGTGGGTTTTTTTTGGTTTTTTTGTTTGTTTGTTTGTGTTTTTTGTTCGTTTTTTTTTGTTTTTGTTTTTGTTTTGTTATTTGTTTTTCTGGGGTTTTTTCCCCCCCCCCCAGGTTTTTAAATGTCTGCATTCTGAGATGACCCTGAGACCTCAACTTCCTTTTCTTCATCAGATAAAGACTGGGAAAACAAGCAAACAAACAAAACCCATACCACAACAAAACTATCAAACTAAAAACAATGTGCTGTGTACATATAAGGTTATTTCAGACTGAGCTGATGACTGTTGCTTTCCAATACAGACACATCTATCATGACATTTAACCATAATGAATCACTAATTGGCAAAATGATTAAGGCTTACCACATTTATTACAGAGGAAACCAGAACAGTTCTGTATTGAGTTCAAACACCAAACACTTCACTGAGGGATTATCAAATGCCCCACTTCCTTCCAAAAATGCTTCTACATTCAAATAAGGCCAGTATCAGTAGGTCCACACTCCACTCACACAGCCCTTGATTATGTCCCAGGATTCTGCCTCCTGGCCACACAGCTCTCCCAGCTATCAGTGCACAATTCTTGCTTCCTCCTTGTCCTAGATTTCTAAACATTTGTACAACTATCTAATTGCTACACAAATCAGGGCCAGCATTCTTTTTAAGTGGATCTTTGCTTTTATAACATATCCAAGTTTTCATCTCCACACTTCACATGAAATTCCTAGCATTACCCACTCACAAATCCACTCCACAAGCAAACTTTGTGGGAAAGGTTCTTAAACAGCAGCGAGCTTTTCAGCACCCCTGCTGCACCCTCAGCACCTCCTCTCCAATCTCAGCCTTGCAAGGCCCTGTGAGATCCATCCATGCAGGTTTCCAAAACCCAAAGCTAATGAAAGTCTGTGGGCATGGATCAGAAAGCAAAGTTCAGAAGAAAACCACTTCACAGAATAATCACACCGAACAAATACTTATGACTTCTTTGAAATAAGGACATCACATATGCACATACATCCACATTTTCATACACACGCATACACACAAATATAAAAACATCCCAAATGCAGCCTCTGAACAGGATAACATCCAACTTTAAAACCCACTTTTCTGTCTCGCTCCTATAAGGCTTTAAAGATCCTACAGAACACAGGACAAAGCTCAAAATGGAGAAGCAGACTAAAAGATGAGTATCACTCAGTATCTCCTTTTATTTTAAACACCAAAAATTACCACAACAGTTGATTTTCTGAAAGCCAAAGCACAGCACTGAAGAAACCAAGAACTCCATCACACAATTTAGGTCAAGCTTGCCACAAAAGACAGATCCTTCACTATAGACAGTATCTAAGAATAAATATACATATCAAAAAAACCTCTGCCCAGCATCAAAGGTTCATAAAACCTCTGTTTTCCCAATTTTGTGAGCCTTGTTTCACCAAGATGAATTCCTTCAAACTTGGCCAAAAAATTGTTGACAATTTAGTAGCAACAAAGCTGATTTTACCCTATAGAATCTTACACATACACTTATAACACTTCCCTCATCCCCACATCACCCAGCTCTAAGAAGCCAGACAGTAACTCCAACTGCCAGAGCAATGAAACTTTTCATTGCAGAAGTTTCAATCACTCCTAAATTTCCCTCTTTGAGATTATAAAGAACTGAAAGTTAAGCAAACTGGGTCCTTAAAAGCTACAATTGCCATGTAAAGAAGACAGAACAGAGAAGTTATGGAAATACTGAAACTAATGCCCCAGGTGAAAAAATAGGGGAGGTATTTGCACAGGCTGGAGAACCTGCTATTTCCCTGTTTATGTATTCTACATCTCACACACTGACCAACTTCTACTGGTCTTATTTATTAATCACTGCTAATTAATACAGCAGCTACAGACATGATTTCCCTTTGGGTTTCTGTACCTAGAAATAATAATGTTGAGTTTATTCCTGAAAAGACAGGAGGCTCCAAACAGGAGGAACCACACTGAGGCTGCAGTTTTCCATGGAGCTTGGCTAAGTCTGTGCCACGACCAAAAGGGCAGTGACAAATGTGGCTTCTCCTCCTGGACCTCAGCTCGAGTCCTCTCTTCGTTCAGTTGATATATGTTCAGTTCCTCAAATACCTCGTTCAGTTGATTTGTGCCCTCGCAACCAAAATTTCAACCTGAGGCCTTTGAGTTCCTCTGAGTATCAGATCTGTGGATGCTCTTGATTTACAGCACCTCTGTTTAAGGGCACATGCAGCTCAAAGCACAGATACAATTGGTTGTGAAGCAATCAGAAGGTTTTTTTAATTGAAAAAAGTACAGATGGAAAAGCAATAGGAATATTACACTCATTACTATTGCTGGGCATTTTCTGATTTCTGCCAGTTCTGTAAGAACTTCCTTGCTGCACGATTTCACTTCCAAATGACGATGCCTGCCTCTCCTTTTAAACTAGTTCCCTTCTACCTTGAAGAGGTCAGTTGTTAAACCAGACTCATTCACTTAAGAATAAAGCCTGTCCTTTATTCTCTCCCATACTCCAGCATCCTGCTATGCCTCAGAACCTCCTCAATCTGCTGCCTCCCCACTTTCTCACACTTTCACTATTTCAGATCCAACAGTAAAAATCATGTCAAACTTTTCAAAAAAATTCTACTGCACCAGGCCTCCTTCCTACAAATTGATTTGGTTAGACAAGATTTCTCCCTAGTTTCACACCTAAGACGGTGATTCCCAGGGGATGCATTTAAGTTATCCTTGTGTCCTCTAAGAGCCTCTGAACCTCATCAGAGCGGCAGGCTGAGTGCTCTCAGGAATAAGAACTGATAATATGTGCTCCAGAGCTTTCCAGCCAGGCATTCCAGGATCTTTAAGTTTCTGTCTCAGCAGTGGCATTCCAATCCTAGGCTCAGTTCCTTCATGTCTGCAGTGGCTGCTTCTTTCTTCAGGCACAGCCATGGCAGCAACATTAGAGATGCTCTCCTTCCCCATCTCTGAGCTCAGCTTTCTTCTCCTTCCTTAAATTTGCTCTACCAACTCTTTCTTCTCAGTTAATGCCTCTTAGACCTTCCCACCCTCCAGTCCTTCCTTTTCTCTCTTTGGTTCCATGCACACGAACACCTTCACCCTGCACTAGACCCAATCCCACCATCAATATATCCCAAGCCCACAGTACAATGGCATCCCAAACAGCATCAGCATTCCCACAGGAACCCCGGGAGCCAGAGTGGGAACGGCACAAATCCGACTGGCCCATCCAGCTGAAAACTACCCACATTCCTGTTGGCTTTGTAAGCCAGGGAATACTCAGGCTGGCACTTAGTGAGCAGGGCAAGCTGGGAAGGAAGTGTGAGGAATGTGGAGCTGGGAGAAGTAAACAACTTTAGAGTAACCAGAGTTGTAAAACTGCCCCACCCCATGTGGGGCAACTTCACCCCAACACTGCTCATCTATGGGCAAAGATGTGGTTACTATTAAAGTCTCAAAAACTCAGAATATTGAAGGCTTTAAACACACAGAAGTAACCAGCAGAAAGAAGGAAAACTAGGATGAAGGTAAATTCCAGCTAAATATATCCTACCAATATAATGCAGGAAATGGGGTCTTTCCAGATACTTGCAAGGGCTCATCTCACTGAGTAGTCACAAGATGGTTTAGAAATCTTTTTGTCACAGTTAAACCACAGGACAAAAAGCTGAGCTCATAACTACCCTCATTTAACACCTCCTAGTGTTTAAGTTTTCAGATATTCCTAAAAAAAAAAAAAAAAAAACTAAAAAGATCAGACTGATGTAAAGTGTAATTGTTTATTCAAGTAGCTGATGAGAAGCCAAAACATACCATGGTCAAAATAAAAATTTAAAACATTTCATATTTAAAAAGAAAAAAAAGATTAATTCCTTGCTGTTTCCCCAGTCTCCTATTTTACTTGGCTAGCTCTAAATGAAAACTTGGGTGATTTACTTAATCTTTCACAGAAGGGTGATTTGCTGAAAGTGTGTTACAGCACTACAAACACAAGCTCCCCAACTCAGAAAAAACTCCTACAAATAAATTGATTAAACTAAGAAAACGAAAAAAGAAGAGAAAAATCAAATCAGCTGCAAAGAACGGGGCAATACAATTTCAAAACACAACTGTGGCCAAAGGAAGCCAAGCTCCTAAGTGCATTTTTAGCAAGAACTTGGGAGCTAGAGGAACACACTGTAATTAGACCTCAAGGACAACCATCATGTGGGGAATATCTTATATCCAAAGGTCACTTATCATACCAAGTACAAAATCAAATGGCAAGCAAAAACAATCATTTTTAAAAGCATACTTTCTCTACTTTCAGCAACATAACAGAGCCAAAAGTAAACAATGCAATCCTCTTTAAGAGCTGTAACTGTAATTTCTCCATTCCAAACTGTGACGAGGTCCAGTTGCATATGGATTGTGCTCCCTCCCCCTCCTCCCCCAAGGCTCATCTGATATCAGCTTCTCATGGGAAAGACCAGATCACTTGCAGAATGAACATTATTCTCAGAAATTTGTCATTGATACAGAATAATCAGAGGAAATGAGCCATACACTAAACCAAACAGCATTAGGAGCAATAACACTAATACTGAAAGAAATCCATATGCACATATATATATATATATAAATGTGTAACTTTTTGTGTGAGTACCACTGCTCACACAGAGAACCAGCACATTATTTTCAATGCACTGAGATGTTTCCAGTGATTAGCAGGGGGTTTTCTTTTGCTTAGGATCAATAGCATGTAAGATGATATCCACAGAATTCAGCATCTCCCATTCCCTTTCTACTTTTACCTATTAGAATTACTTTTTTTATTATAAAGATTTCATTAATTCATCAGAGTTCCTCCTGACCTTTATGGAGCCATCCTTGATGAGTCTTTAATAGGACAGTGTCAGCTTGAAGTTCAACTGTCCCAACTTCCCTACAACTTTTCAGGGAGGAAAAAGTTTTCTTTCTATCCCTTAGCCTCCACAACACAAAAGCATCCCAGAATACTGACTAAATACACATAATCAAAGAGGAAATACAACTGCACAATGTACTAGAAAATACAAAAAGTTAATTCTTTGGGATCAGAAACACTTGTTCAAATGCCAGGAACAACCAGACCTGTAAAACCCCAAACTCTACTGCAATAAAATTCTATAATGGCCTGGTTAAGGTGCTTGAGGGCCTGTAATGGTACCTTGGTGATCACACTCATCACACCTCTAGAACATTACAGATAACTATAACATCTCCATCCCATAATACACCTCAATTCATTTTAAGTCTACATCAAACTCTAAATTTCTTGTATTTAAAAATATTACAGAGCTTGGTAAATAGACTGCTTTCCTGCAACTTTTTGACTATGAAGTACATAAATATTAAAACACTAATATTTTGAAGACAACATAATGGCTTAAAGACAGGAATTACCAACTTTAGGAGTCTCATTTCCTTACAAAAAAATCAAACTGTGATGGTGTCAGACACAAACTTTTGAACAAAGGCAATTTCAACAAAACTGGCAAAGGTTTGCAAGTCTAAGCAATACTGTGTTCTTAGGAATAGAAATACAGGAGCTCCCCAAAAGAGCATGGAAAAAGCAGTTTCAACTGGTGTCCCAGCATCATCTGCTGGTTGTTTAGCACCTGAGTAACTCCTCACAGCCACCCTGAGATCAGAAGGGCCTGAGGAGTTTTAATTCAGTATTCCAGTGCACAGCACAGTTACACAGAGCAGAATCAACCTTGGTATGTTAATCAACCAGTCAGCATCTCTAAGATACAACTTCACCAGAACAGGTCAAATTGGCTGAGCTCAGGTAACTGCTGCCTTTATCTTCTGCTTCTCTGCAAACACCAACGAGTTCTCTCTTTCAGCCTCTACATTTCCCTTCTCATCCCACCTCCCCATCTTCTCCAGCAAATGCCTGTTCTCCTTTAATCATAATAAGTTCATGCAGTCTGGAGCAAAACAGCAGCAGCTGGCTCTGGGCAGCTGTGTGCAATTTAAGAATTGGCACCTTGCAGGAGTGATGCCACCCTGAAGTTTTCGTCATGCTAGGCCACATTTGCTCTGGGTTAAAATGCCCCCTTTTAGAATGGCTGCAGATGTCCATCTAAACCCCCCCAAAAAAGTCCTTCTTGAGAGCATCTTAAGACTTCCACCTTCTCAAAGAGAACTTGCCACAGCCACTGCTTCCAGGAACAGTTCCACGTTGATTTAAATGCCGCCAAATGCCAACTATGAGATGATACCCGGATTTACCCAGCACAGTGGAGCTGGTTCTATCCAGAACTACCCTAGTGAACCACAATCTAAATAAACTCTCAGAGACAGCATCTCAAATGCAGAACAGCTGTGCTGCAGCATAAGCCAGGCCAGGTCTAGCAGCATTACTGCACCTTGCACTCAAAGCCAAGCCTAAGTTTCTACACTGTGTAAACTCACTTCTCCCATTCAGTGAGCCACAGCTCTAAGTTCACCAATACCAAATCCACAGATGCCTAACAGTGCAAATCTGGCCAGAATAAGATGGGAATGTGAAGTGCATAATTCAGGCTGGGTTATGCCAATGACTGAGGGACAAGCAGTATCCCAGGCAGCACTGAGTGGCATGGATACAGAGAAGACTCCCATTCCAGGTTGAAGGAGCAGAATGAGCTTCCATCAATGAAACACTGTGTAATGCACATATGGCCTTTTTGATCCAACACCAGCAGGAAATGGGTAAGACCAGCTTGTGGGATATCTGGCTGGGAATGGAATAAACTGGGCCAAACTGCTCTGGCTCTGGTTCTGCTGGCCCAAGAAGATTGACCAGGAGTCTCCACATTGTCCTTTTCACACCCTCAGCCTCTGGAGAGGGCTCCCTGGGCCCAGCATGGCACAGCAGGAATGCACAAAGCTGTTCCTGGTCAGGGGGATGCCCAGGCTGCTGCACTTCCATGGAAGTGTCCTGGCAGGACAGCAGGGCTGAGCCTGGGCCCAGCAATGCTCATCAGCACTGGTTCCATATCAGACAGAAGGAGTCTGTGAAAGGATTTCTGGGATCTCTGCACTGCACCTCCTAATGCTTCTGTTATCTTGGGATTCTCAGCAGCCAAGATACTGCAGTCCTCACTCTCCAGGGAAAGGCAAGTTACATATTACTAAGGAAAAGAAAAAAAAACACAAAGCAATTTCAAAGCATCTGTACCACTCACTAGAGTTTAAAAAAAAAAAAAATAGCAGTCTTATTTCAGAGTCCTGTTTTAACTCAGTATTGTGAATTGTCTTTGACTCCAAGACAAGATGTTACAACTCTGGGAAGACTGTTTTTTTTCTTTGCATTGAAGTTGTCACAGTTCATCTTTTAATTAAAAAAAAAAAAAAAAAAAAAAAAAACCAAAACAAAACAAAAAACCCCAGCTCAATTTAGGCAGTATTTCCACAATCAAGTCTGCCTGACATCACCAAAACACATACTAGATGTGCAAAGTCAGGCTGCCCATCATAATATTTTGACAACAGCCACTGCAAGTTTCTTAAGGAATCAATGCAGGATTGGACAAGCGCTGCATAATTTGAGCATTTCATAGCACATCACTAATTATCCCAAGGTAAATTTCAAGGGCTGACAGTGTCAGTGCCAGAACTACTGCTCAGATAAAGGATTGCTTGCCTTCAGTTTACAAGAGACTACTTGCATTCTTTCCTTTCAATAACATAATGTATCAGTACTTGAATGACTCTGGGTTTGAATAATTTTTCTCTAATACTCCAGCTCTGAACTTCTTCTAAAATATTACTTTAAGGTAAAGACACAGAAATCAGTCTATCAAACTACTTTATAAGTAGAACAAAGATTTAATTGCATGAACAAGGTTCCAAAAGCTAAAGAGGTTTTCTATTAGTTTTAATTAAAAGTAGCAAGGAATGCAAAAATTAAAATACCTACTCCAGGAAGCATTCTATTTTCAAGAGAGAACTTTGCAAATTAGTTCAGCTGTACCACTTGGCACGCTGTGAATCAGTTTCAGATAACAACAGCAGCTTTCCCCCACAAGCAGAAAGAAAAGGCCCAGGACTTGTGGGCCCTGACCCACAAGAAGCAACAGATTACCAGTAGATTTAAAACAAAAGCATGTAATGACCGTGCTCCAGGTTTCAGGGACAAAATCTGCGAGAGGCAAATAGGATTAATTCATTTCTTACGGAGTATATTTAAGCCTGCTTAAACAAGGAGATGAGAGGCAAATGGGCAACGGGTCATTATCCTCAATGGAGCTTCGGGCAGTTCATTGAAAGCCCAGGAAGAGTTGCTCAGCATTTCAACTCCAAAGCTTTATTTGTTTCCATCAGCACAGGTGCAAGCAACACTCATTCAGAAAGGACAATAAAGTTCTGAGAAAGGGCAGCCAAGCAATGAAGCCACTGTCTCTCTCAACTTTCAATTCTACACTCAAATTTTGCATTCCTTTGTGCCAGATAATCTGTATTTAGTAGTTCTCTCAAACACATGGTGCACAAGGTAATTTATTGGCTAAAGCACTTATGTAATTTTTAAAAGCTGATAGGTTGAAAGAAATAGGAGATGACTGAAGGCAATGCATAGGGTCCATACAAGCATATCCAAGAGAGCAGTTAAGTTCCCTGACAAGCACCCCTCATGACCAGAAAATGTATTTACAGATGCCATTTTGATATAAAGAAATGTTTTTACAGGTCTCATATCAGCAAGAGCACATGGGGTGCTGTGTGGCTATGGCTACACAGAGTTCAAAGCCCAAGTCACTTTGGAAAGACTCAAACTGGCACTGCTGTTCACACCCACCAAGTTCCAAGACACTGATGGAAAGTGATTTCAATTTCTGATCAGCTCGATCAGATTGCATCTACTCTAAGTATTACATCAGCACATCAAGCACTGACACTTAGGACTTGAACTCTGGCACAAGTTTCACCTCAAATATTAAGGAGAAAAGGTAGCTCAGAGGCAAAAATAGTTCAACCCTAAGAAAACCAGCAAGAGTTTGTTGTTAGCTGTGAAAGAAGTCAAGAGACCAGCCAATACAGACAAGAATTTACTGCACTGACTGTCCTTCAACTAAGCAGGAGAATTTACTTTTATCAAGCTTTTGAGTGCTCACATTCCCCAGTGTTATCCCATAACAGTTCCAGGAAGGAAAAATGAAGTTTTTGGTCTCTTGTATCAGCTGTTGCCTGTGAGCCCAGAGTGCAATCCCACCTCACACCTCCTGTCCAGGACACAGGTGTCTGACAAGGGTGGGAATCCTGTGCTCCACAAGCCTCCCACAGACAGCCCATTTCCCAAATTCCTCAGTAGATATGGATTCTCTGGGCCCTCTACAGCTTTTCTGGAGCTGCCCTCCCTAGCAAAGACCTCACTGTCCATTTCCAGCACTGCTCACAGCTTCTCCAGACACAGCACAGATGTGAAAGCACTGTCAGTTTTGCTGGTGCCCACAGAGCTTAGAATGAAACCTGATGACGAGATTTGCAAAGAAGAGAGACTACAGGCAGAAAATGACTCTGAAAAGTGCCAGTTTTTCAGTTCACACCCACTTAAAAGTAATTTCACCGCTGGTGAAAACCATGGAGTAGGTATTGAAACCTAAATTATGAAGAATTTAATAATTACATGCTACAGAATAATAAATAGGCAACTGGGCACTTCCTGAAGATGAAGTTAAACTCTTGCTAGAAATTATTAAATCCCCTCAAAAGGAGCCAAGAAGCACAACAGAAAGATAAAGACCATGAGTGTTGAACAACACAACATAAAGCATGTTTCTATACACAATTACAAAGATGAAAAACTCTCAAGTGGAAGTCAGTGCCATGAACTGGAGGCTTCTTCAACGTGTGGAAAGTGTGGGAAATGGCAAAAAAAGTTTTGCCACTCACCTCCTTGACGGGAAGCAATGATCTGCAGGGATGCTGATCTAGAAATGAGCCTCAATTGTCACGGGTTTCTCATGTCTTATTCACAGCCCTTCTACAAATTAGCTGAAGAAAGGTCAACTCCCAAAGGTATATTTTCCACAAGGATTTTTTCTGACAAGTTTCAGCTTCTTCCACCAGTTGTACCAGTAATAAATTTCATGAGCAGCTCTACAGAAATGCACAGAACTGCAATGCATTTGCTCCAGAGCTCCCTTGAGAAGCTCACTGTCCACCAGACATGAGGGATCTGAACAACTCCAGAAATAAAACTTTGAAAATCTACAACAAGCTGGATATTTTTACTAAGTGTTAAGAGCACCACAGAAATCCTCCCAGTTACATGTCCATGTTTAGCATTCAGATTGCAAATCAATTCCCATACAAGGAAATAAACAAAGTGGAAAGAATGGCTTCTCACCTCTTTGCATGTTCAAGAAATTGACAATTTGCTGCACAAAATGAAAGAAGAAATCACCTCAGTATAAGCTTAAACGACAGAAATTAAATGGCCACAATGCTGTTACTACAGCTTGCTGTTACTACAGCAAGCAGCACTGAGTAATCAGCACAACCACTTGCTCCTGAGGATGGTAAAAATCTTTTTCACATTGTCTCAGCATCCAGACAACTACAAAGGTGTAGCCTGGGCTGCAGAAATCGCTATTAGCTATCTGAAAAAAAACTCAGAGAAGAAAACAGATGAAATAAAAGGAACCAAGAAGTAAACATTGATCTTCCCTCCCAATCACTAAAATACCAAGTCACAGCCTGCTCATCACTTGGACACAGAACACGATTCCAGGATTTGCTTTTCTTACTCAATGTTAGTTGAACACAGAAAGATAGAAGCAAACTGCAGTGACATGGAGAAATCAAGCAGCAAGGAATTAAAACCTCTAACACAGAAGTCTGTATTAGCAGTAACCCGGAAGAAAAAGAAGCAAAAAGGAATTCTATGAATTAAAGGAATTCTATGAATTAAAGGGTGAGGCTCATAAAGCCCTGAAGTGTCTCCATGGCAGACAAAACCATCAATCTCCCCAGGCCAAGGCATCACCTCTAAGGCAGGCCAAGGGAAGTGGAGCCAGGTCTGCTGCCCAAGATCCTGCCCTGGACCCCAGAGCGACAGAGCCCGAGCACCCCCCGTGCCCCACCACACTCTGCTCCAAGAGCTGCTCTGGTAGAAGAGCCAACACCAACAGTATGTCCCAGATAGCCTAAAGCACACTGTCTTGGATTTAACTCAGGAATTGCTTGGGACTTTGGGTGGGAAAGCAATATAGCACCAAACTCATCAAACAGGAAGATTTCCTACATGGGACACATGATGACCTCAAGCTCTACACTGATCAAGTATCTTTCGAACATGAAACAAGGGATGCTTTTCTTTTCCTTTCTTGCTTTCTTCATTTCCCTTGAAGTTATCCACGGACTAATCCACTCTACAATGCTAGAGCCTTGTGGCTTTAAGGATGTGATCCTGAGAAGTTATCCAGCAGAAGATTCCCCCAAATACAAAGAGAAGCATCTTGGTAAACACCCGTCAGTAGCCTGTAACTCACAACAAAACTCAGCAGAATGGGGTTTACGTAACTCATCTTCAGCATCACTGATCAAGTGGCTTGAGCAATGAGAAGCAACCAGTTTGTAGCAGCCTGAACAGGAAAAGTCTCAGGACAAAATAATTTCTGATCACATCAAATAACATGAACCAAAATAATTGTACAGAACAAAAGCTGAAACATCCTTCCAAAACTAGAAGCCTTTAGAGTTTTTCCTTCAATTGCTTTACAATTACAAACAAACCAACTTTGTCTTAGTGTCACCTTCCCTTTCACTTTAGAAAGTTCACAATTCATGAGAATACAAATTCCTCCTTCCCTCGGTTTACTCCAGTTGATTTGGAGTAGTACTTCACTGTCCATAACTGTAATTTGGCAGCGCTGCTATAAAGAAAACGTTATTTTCATTTTCCTTTAAGCCTAGTTGCTCATTGCCTTAAAAAGGGTCAAAGACAAAAATAAACATGAAAAAATTACTGAATTTCAGTGTTACAAACAAGTGACTTTCTTTTCTTCAATAGGAGACAGCAAAGATCCAAAAGGTGGGGCAGTTACCCCAATAAATCCTCCTTAGCATCTCTGCAGAGGTTCTGAACATGGAAATATTATTTAAGGGGGAAAAAAGATGACTCTTTTAAAAAAGGAAAAAAAAAAAAAAAGAAAAAAGCCATGCAACAGAGAAAACTTCTACAGTTTTGCACAAGAGGAATCATCAGACAGCCAAAAGAAACTTTAGATCTGCACAAAACACCAGAGGAAATCAAGTAATCAATCCTGAAGTTTACAGGTAACCACTGAACAAGTGAGAGCAGCTCTTGGAGACCAAGTGATTTTAATGATGCAATATTTGTCATAATTTTATAACCCATCCTCAATAACTGAGTTATCACAGCATAAAATATTGATCCTCTCCCGATCCCAAAGAGCAAACTGAACGCTGCGATGTTTTGGAACACAATTTCTCACCTACCTCAAGGTAAACACACCCTCACTCAACCTCCAAGGCTACTCTGTGCACTCCCTACATGCCAGAAAAACAAGCCAAGAATCTCCAGCATCCAAATTCAGGGCTATCCTGAAACTGCACAAATAATAAAGCACTTCAGCACCTCAAGTGTTTTATGGACCTGATCATTCTGAGAGCAGTTCTGCAGGGTAGCTGACAATGATAACACAGAGAAAATCAACAGTGTGAGTTCACATCCATCTCTTGTGCTTCAGTAAACTGGAGGGGCTTGTTTTGGGTTAGTCATTCGGGTTTTTATTTTTTCTGGTTTACTAAAGGGAAAACATAAGGAGAAAAATAGCCTGCAAGCAGGTGTAGTAGAATAACATCTAGAAGATCACTCTAATCATCAGTGTGAACTGATTCTATAATATTTCAGATTGACTAGAAAAAAAAATGGGCTAAAGAGGTAATAATTGAAAAAAGTGAAGCAGAATGCTGGGAAGAAAACAAACTTTGTCCCCAGAAACCAAGAACTGGGAATAACCGAGGCCTACCAAGGTAACCTAAAACCACAGCTGCCACTACATAACAAAACCTATTTTTCCATTTTGTAATCTTCATTTCTTACTTTTATAAAACCCAAACCAAACAAGAAGAACAAACCGAGCCTAAACCAGAATCATCTACGGGGTTTTAAGTCAACACACATCAAAATCAGCTGCAGCTCCAAAGGGAGGCCTCGCAGCAACCGAGCTGAGCTGAGCTGAGCTGGGCTCCCTGGGACACGCCAGGGCCACGACTGTGAGGATGCTGACTCAGGACTGCTCAGAGAACCAGACTGGCACTTTCAGCTCAGGACAGGCACTCCCAGGACAGGCCTGCACCCCACAAACACTCAGCACAGAGCACCACGTCCTCACAGCTTGGGAGTGAAGCCTCCACAGGGATGGTGTGGATCTACAGGCAGCTCAGACTATGCCCGTGGCCCCAGGTGGGACACAGCCACCTGCAGAGCTCCTGTAAGAGACGTGGGACAGCCAAACCCACCTGAGATGTTGCATTTCTGTGTTTTCTGCCTTACTTTAGGGTTGAGATGATCTGGGTGTCCATGCAGTGCCCAGCTAAACAGAGCTGTCCTGATCAGGGCCTCTGGACAGCACAGAAATGTAAATATTACTCAAGAAAAAATGAAACTCAATATAAACCCTCCTAGACTGACAAGACCTGGCATCCAAAGAAACCAAGGAATGTAAAGTATATCAGGGTTCATTTTGGGATACAGAATGCTGTAGATTAACATAAAAGCACAGAATGTCCTCAGTGCACTTTTCCTGTAAAATTTGTGCACATTTAAATGAGCTCCTGTAATTAATGCCACGAGAATCTGTTCTTAAGCTCATTGTAAATAAGTGGCCTTATCTTAAAAAACAGCCTATAGTGTCTTCCCTTTTCTTTTTTTTTTCTATTAAAGGCTACTAAAAATGTTTATATTGTGGAAGATTAATTAAAGAAAAATCAGACTCTTTTGCAGACTTTACTCCTATTAAACCCTGTCTGGGATAATGCAAATGATGCTAAGAAACCTACAGTGAGAAATTAAGACTGTTTGCTCTGATAGAACAGATTGTCTTATAGTGCAAAAAACTCCTCTAAAGTCTGGGCATTTCATAGGGGAATTTACATTTTACTTAGTTCCTGGATCAAATCATAACTTGAAATTACTACTTGTCAGGAAACAATTTCAAGACCAAGGAATTTACTGGGTTGAACATGCAGATCAAATACTGAAAATCAAGATGCAAGAGAAGAAAAAGAAACACATACCAAAAAACACAACGCTGCTGGTTCCTCCCACACAATATTGCCTGCTTCTCATGCCTAAGCATAGCCATGTATGTTAAATACATACATGCATATTTACACACCTTGGGCAGAAAAAATAAGCTTATCAATCCACAGGTGTCCAGCTCAGCACCTCAGGCAGCCCCAGAGTGCCACAGAGCCAGGACCATTGACTGCCTGTGACAAAACCAGGAGCAGGACCTGGAATCTTCCCAGGAGATACCCATGGGCCTACACAAAGGTCACTGCTGGACAAAATGCCCAGCCCTGCACAGTTATGGGCTGTGGGTTAATACTGTAGCCATTTGCAGTGGGACTAATGTGCTTCTAATAAAAATCTGCCTGTTTGATGGCAGAGCTGCTCAGTTTCACCCTTCTGTCACCCCACAGTAACTTCTTAGGAAGAAAACAGGAGCTTCCCAAGTGTTCCTTCCCAAACACCACACTGAGAGCTGCTGTCACTCCCCCTCCCAAGTCAACTGTAAAGCAATTGACACCAAATTATATTTTGTCAACATTAGAGCAAATGTAGAAAAATGGCTCAGCAAGGAAATTCCAAAAGAAAGGAGATGCAGTTTGCTGGACCCCTCTGCAAACCCTGCCTGGGGAGCTCCAGTGCAGAGCTGATCCCAAAAGCTCCGTGGGCAGCAAAGGAAGCTACTGGCAGCCTGTGGCTCACACATTTTGGCCATGACCCCACTCTTCACTACCACTCTTCATTTCTGCTCTGCAGTGTTTTAAAAACCAAAGCTTGACGTGCTTTTTGTATTGTGTACGTTTCGTTATTACTTCAGGAACACCAATAACTCGACTGGAAGTTGTAAAAGAAACCATCCCTTTCCCACAGCTCAGCCTGATGCAGTGAGAAGAGAGCACCTCACACATCTTTCTACCCAAACACAGACACCAAACAGCTCTGGTGATTTACAGTGGTCTGCTTTCTCTGAAGGGAAGGCCAAACCTAATGTTACTTAAGCATCATTTTTCGAAATTAACTACATAGCAGCAGTACTTGAGTATTTTCCTAATGAATTTTAACTTTCAAAGACATTTTTCCTTCTACTTAATAGCAGAGATATATCTTGTATAATGCAGAACCCTTAAGTTATCCATACCCCAGATATATATATATATATATATATACACACATTAAAAAGAATTGTTAAAGTGACTGAAGTCATCGCTTTATCTATTGGGAAATATCCATCTCCATCAATCCCAATTACCTTAAAACACCTGTAAAAATCAATTCATACTGGAATCTCAGGGATTCCTTGAAATATCAAATTTAGTGTTACAACTTTTTTCTATGTGATCATACCAATCCAAATCAAGTTTAAGCAATGATTACTTATCAATCCATCCAAAGCAAGTGAAGTTTTCTCTTCCAACAAGCAGCTGTCATCACATATAACTCATAATTTAGTCTTACTTTGAACCTACTGTTTAAATAACCATTTGGTGTGTAATTGTGACATAATCTGATTCATTCCAGCCTTCTGAACTCTCCAAGAAGTTACTTTTACACCCACATTTTTACTTCTCAAATGAAATGCTGGCCATCACTGAATACCCTATTTCCCCAGCAGAAAGAGGCCAACATTCAACTCCTGCAGGATCCCAGGGCAGAACAAACAGCACATCTGTGGAACTGGGCCTCAGAAGAGTGAAGACAACTCTACCCAAATCCTGTCCTGGGCAGCATTCTGCTGGAGCAGGATTTGCACAGTGTAACCAGGAAAAACGTCACGTTTAAGATCCGAGATAGTTAAAATTTCCCTCTAATCACAAACTTCAGCTGGTAAATTGCTTCAATCTCTCAGCATCCGTAGAAATGGTGGGTTTTTTGGTCTTTGTTCGTGAGAGCTCCTGAGAAGCTGGGAAGGTACCTTGGCTGCCACGGAGCGCAGGTTCCAAGGGATACACGAGGCCTACCGGGAATTTCGTGCCCCGAACAGCGCCGATTCCAGCGGCAGCGGGGGGAACACCTGCTGTATCGCCCCTCCGACCCCGCCGGGAACACTCGCCGACAGGAAACTTCAGGAGGGAGCCAGAGACCACCCCCGAAGCCAAACACCCGGCAGCACCTTCCCAACCGAGCCGAGCCGAGCCGGGCTTCTGCAGGCGCCGCTTCCCTCGCAGCTCCGGGAGAATCGGTGCCCGAAAAGCACCTGCACCGCGCACAGGGAGGGGGAGACACGATCGCTCCGAGCCGCCTTTGCTGCTGCTGCTGCTGCTGCTGCTGCTGCTGCTGGTTAAAAAGCCAGGCCAGGCCCGGCTGCCCCGCAGCAGCTCCCGGGCAGCTCCTGAGCCCGGCCAGGCCCCGGCGCGGGTGGCGGGGATGGGGATCCCGAGAGAAAGGGGGGATGGAGCGGGGACACGGCGGCGGCGGGCCCGCCCCAGGCCGCGGGGAGGGAAGAGGGAAGGAAGCGCCGAGCAGGGCATGGAGGGAGCTCCTCCATGGCAGAGCAGAAAGGGAACCCCGCGACCGGGAGACCCGAGGCGGGCGGGGAGAGGCGAGGAAGGAGGCGAAGCGGGGCCGTAACCCGGGGCAGAGGAGGGTCCGCGAGGTCCCGGCCCGGGGGGAGAGAAGCGGGGGAGGGCGGCCGCACTTACTCTCATTTAACACCTCCAGCAGCTCGGCGCAGCTCTCACACATTGTTCATTAACAGCAGCAGCCGCCGCCGCCGCCTCCTCCCGACCATTGATTGATCCGCTCGGTGCTGCTGATTGATGATTGATGGGGGCCGGGGCGGGGGTCACCGGGGGGGAGGGGAGGGAGGGGGCGGGAAGGAATGGGAAGAGAAGGGGGGGGGGGTGGGGGGGAGAGGCAGGGGCCGGTCTGGGATCCGGGGCGGCTGATCAATGCAAATGAGCCTGTGGCGGCGGCGACGGCGGCGAGGAGGAGGAGGAGGAGAAGAAGCCGAGTCACTCACTGGCTCCCAGGGACTCCACGCGCCGCCATTTTGCTGAGGGGGAAGGAGGAGGAGGGGACGGGAGCGAAGGGGAGGACGGGGTGCTAGGGCGCCGCTCGGCAGTTTCCGACCAGGCGGGAGGAGGCGAAGGCCCTCCTCCTCCCTTCTCCTTGTCGCCCCGCCTTCCCAGCGCCGCTCGGAGCAGCGGGATGGCGAGCGGGGAGGGGGAGGGGGAGGAGGAGGAGGAGGAGGGCGGCGAGGGGCGGGAGGGTAAAATGGCGGCGGCGGCGGTTGGGCGCGCGCCCGGGCAAGGGCGGGAAGCGCCTCTCCCTTGCCCTCTCCCCTTCCCCCTGCCCTCCCCTTCCCGCCTCCCGCCGCCGGGAATCGCCGCCGCTGCCACCGCGCCGGGGGAGGGCTTCTCCTGGCCACCCCTTCCCCGGGCGCCTGGAGCCGCGCTGGCCCCGGCCGGCCGTCCTGCCTGCCTGCCTCGGGGACCTCCCGCCTGAAGGGAGCGCTTAGCACGCCTAGCCTGGCTCCCTAGCGAGGGAGCTCCCGGCTTCCAGGCGGGTTTCCAGGTCTTTCGGGTGGTTTGTTGGCGTTTTCCGCCGTCGGGGAAGAGCCGTCGCCATCTCCTTCCCGCCCGGTGCGGCTGAGGGGAGCCGCGGGCACCTGTGGGCCCGGACCCTGAAAATTGGGGGTATGGAGGGCTACGGCAGCGTTTTCTGCTAATAACTAATTTAATTTTACCTCCTAGTTTTCCGCCCTTTTTTTTTTTTTTTTTTGGGCGGGGGGGGGAGTTTGGTCCCCCCCCTTTCTTGCACCGTGATTTACTCTGCAACGAGTAATGGCATTCGTGACTGGCTGGGAAAAGCCATTTGTAAATAAACGACACCGTCAAAATAAACGAAAAACTTAAATTGAGGAATGCATAATTGCATAATTTATGCTGTTACAACGACCGGCTACTTCACTCTTGAATGCATTTTGAACGAGGTTTCAAACCCTTGGATGACAGATTTTCAGGCAAACATCTGTTTCCCATTTAAAAAAAAAAAAAAAAAAAAAAAAAAAAGCCAAACCTCCAAAGCTTTTTTTTTTTTTTTTTTTTTTTTTTTGCCATCTCTCTATCCTGCTCCCTCTCCCAGGTACATGGAAGTGGAATATGGATCACATCATAGATCTTGGCTGGTTTTTCTCTCCAAAGGAGGCGCTTCCCGAGGATTAAGCGCTATTTTTTATTTCTGTAGTACCACCCAGTGGTGAATCCGTGTGTTATTCCGAACGCTTCGAGTTTACTGACCTGTACATGGGATTAAAACCCCAAATCTATTAATAGCCGCAATGCAGATGCAATATAGTTTAGTAGAAAGCCAAAGAAAATCACCAAATGAGGGAGGGGGGAAAGAAAGAGTTCTTTTGAATTCCTCAGTGGCTGTCTCATATTTCTTCCACCTGAAATAAATCTGATGGCATTGTGGAGATGCAGTTCTGTTTCGTTTTTTGTTTTTTTTTTAATTCCATGTGCATATTTATCCAGGCTGGTAACACCGTGGTGATTGTGTGTGTAACCTCCCACTCCAGGGCACAAATTCTCACCTCCAAACAATCCTCGAGGCATTGCTTTCTTAAACAAAAAAAATCCATTGCTGTTTAAAAGACAACTTAGTGTAAACAGCAGGTAGGAAACAACTACAGTGCTAGTGAGAAATATACTAGAATGATGTTTAACCCAGAGTTCTTGTTACTGCTTGGTTTTTAAATACTTTCCAAGTTAGGCTTATCAATGAGGATAGCTATTCCTAAATACTCCCTGCTGAAATTTTCTTTTACTAATTTAAGACAGAAAATTGAGTCTACAGGAGACACGGATTCCTTGTCTGTCACTTTAATTCACATAGATGTTAATAGAAATGTATTTCAAATGGGAATAACAAAGGGTAGCAATGCAAGGGAGACCATGAAGACTGAGTAAAAACCTAAAAACTTCCCTGAAACTTTTTACTGATCTTTCTCCTTAGATTTAATTCATGAATGCTTTCATTCCTGACAGTGTCTTTTCTAAATTATGTATTTTTCTATAGATGGAAATCTGACAACCACGAGTTAGTTAGCTGCTAAACTAACTGGTTATGTCACTAAACCTCCATAGTAATAACTATTAAATAGCTAACTGGTTTAGTTATTAAAATGACAAAGATGTACTGGATCCTATAAAGCCCTTTTTTGTTGCTTCATCTCTTCCAGCTAGCCTGAGAATTCATAATGGAAGAATAAAAGGAGTCCAGAACAATGCAATCATGCTGTTCCTGCCTGAATTAATGTAGTGGCCACCTTTCTCTTCTCCAGCACCGATTTCAAAGCTTGAGTCCATCAAAAGGTAGATCAAAGGATTTGATGTTGTGTACCTACGTTAGTTTTCACTTGATGTTGTGCTGCCTTCCCTTCTGTGTGTCAGAGATTATTTCAGTTACTGTAGAACACCTCAGTCTACAACCTGCAGCATCTGATTTGAATTTGCACTTTTCTCTCTTCTTTCTTCCTTGTACAGGCCTTGCAGTAATTTCTGTAACAGACTGGAAACAAACTGCCAGAACATCTTCCAGGATGGTTCTCCTGAGCAATGAGCTCTCTGGTCTGAGTGCAGCAGCACATAAACACCAGAGTCAGCACAAGGGACCTTCTGGAGCATGGTGGGACATGCCAAGCCCAAGGAGCACAGCACAGGAGCATGGGTGACCTTGAGCAGAAAACAATATTGAACACCTGATCCCTTTTACGGCACACACATTTTTATTAATTTTTTTTTAACTAGAGACTAAATTTAATTGTTTTAAATTAAATGTTAGCTTCCAAGCTGAAGGTAAGGCCTGTCAGGGGCCTGGTTACAGGGATTATCAGCCTCCTGCTCTTGTATGCTTTGTTTGTCCTCTTAACCTCTATTCTCTCTGTGTGCCATCCCAGCAAGGTTGTTTTATCCCCAAGAGGCCTCTTCCCTGGCTGCAGTGCTCCTCATCTGGGAATATTTGCTCTGGCAAAGTGCCAGCACAGTTCTTCTAGAGGAGTAATTTAGATACATGCAAGACTTGGGTATAACTAAAATTCTTATTGCAAGTTTGGGACTGGATTAAGAGCAAGAACATGAATTTCTAAAATTCACATCCCAAAACTGAGTAAGTAGTTTAACTGGAATCCATTTAAATATCTGCGACCTTGTGTCTGGGATGCTGCTGGAAACCACTGGAGGCCATAAGAATCAGTTTAAATTTACCCACAAGTTCCAGGACTTGACTTTCATTGCTTTTTTATCATTCTAAACTTTTTAACGGGGTTCATGTCTAACTAGACTTTGGTACCCCAAAATAGTACAGAATACTCAAAATTTGGCCACCACTATCATGTAAGTACAGACGAGGCATTTCTGAGCATGAGACTGAAGTGGTCCAGGTAGCTTCTGTTGTACTTTTGGACTTTTTCATGGTGAAGCACACACTTGCAATGTTCCTTTGGAGAACTTTTCCTGTCTGGTTGGCAATCTCCCTGTTAAAATAACCAGCTCTGGGGTAGGAAGTGGGCTGGAGCCTGCTCACCAGCACAGGAGGGGTAATTTTAACTCCCCTCCCCACTCCAGTTGTTAAGTTGGCCCATCCTTCCTGACAATCTTTGTTGAAATCACAAAATCCATGAAAGGCTGCAGCCTTCAAGACTCAGGAAAAGCTGAGACTGTTGAAAAGGATTTAGGATTTAAAGGGTGTCCACAACCAAAAAACAGGCCCCCCCACCCCGTAGATACTGATGTGATTGTGGGAAGAGATTATCCAAGAGATCACCCAGGAAAAAGTGCTGGGTGACTTTTACTTACAAGGAGTAAATAAAAGTGAAAATGTGAGTGTCTCATTTTCTTCCATTCTCTAAACTTCCAAAATAGTCTTCCTCAATCCAATCTTTCCCTGTACAGACCTAAAACAAAAAGTGCTCACAGGTTTGTAGGTGTGAAATCTGGGACTTTTAGGTAGTTAAGGTACATTGTACATGGGTAATGACCTGAAAAATTATTCCCTCAACAGAAATGGCTGAGCCTTTTCCCAAGGGAAGCCTGCTGACAGGGACAGCCTTGGACAATGCAGTAAGTATGTCCTGAAGCTGAAAGCCTAAAAAATTCAGTCTCAAGGACTGAAGTCCAGAGGAGCATTCCTCCTGGGACAGGTGGACAGGATTATTCTTTCATTGATGGTTTTTAAAGAATTATCTCCAACATTTCAGTTTTGTTCCAGAGCACCTGGAGACAAATCTGGTAAGGGGGAGAAGGAAGTTTAGCCACACCTTCCAGCACCCCAGGAGTTTGGGTTCAGTAATTATCATTTACCCAGTGCTAAATGGACTCTGGAACAGTCTGGCCCCTCACCATAGCACCAAGGCAAATTCCTCACCTCAGGCAGACTCCACACTTTAATGCATCATTTTCAGCATCTTTCCCTCTTTTTTTTTTCCCCTTTAAGCTGAAGTTTTATTGCCTTTCCAGTGCAAAAACTATCAGCAGTAACACTTAAAGCTTCCTAGAGAGATGAGCATTTCTAAAGCTTTTTTTTTTTTTGCATAAATATTAGCTTTATTGGAAAATAGTTCACTTAAACCAATCAGATTAACACACACCAAATTATTCTAGTTTTAAAAAACCAAAACCAACTAACCTAAAATACTTTGGAAGATAATCTGCTTCAGTTACAATAGCAAACATCATGGCAGGCTGAAACAAGTACTTGGGGTGTCATCAGCTGACAATCAATTCATGTAAACACAGAAAACACCCCAAAAATATTTGTATTTATCAATGTACCTGGAGCACACAGAACTGTTTTGTTTCTCGGGGTCTTTTTTGTAAAAACCTGTATAGAAATATGCACAAAACATTGGTTTACATATAATTAATTACAAGTTATGGAGATGTTTATATGATGGTTCATGCTTTTATCCATATTTTTTGATTTATAGAGTGTGCATTAGAACTAGAACTTTCTTAGATATACATTGTCTTTTTTTTTTCCTTCACATTCAGGATAACTGCACTAGAAATATGCACACACACAAGTAAAATCTTTAATGGTATCCAGAACTCCACAGAAGCTGCATTTTGATAGCAGCTGCAGAGATCAGGGAAAGGCACCAATTATCTTAAGAGAACAAGACAAGACCACAGTTAAATTTTTAGATCTAAAAGGGAAACAAAACCTAAAATTAGAATGTTGTTACTAGAGAATTCATAGGGTATCAAAATAATGAAACAACTCTTCTCTGAATCAACATAAAAATACAATTTTGGGTTTGTTCTTTGCAAGTTTAGGTCGCACTTAAATCTTCAGTGAACAACTGGACCATGAGCCTCAGCCTTAAACTTCAACCTTGAAGGAAGGAAGGTGCATAAACACACGTGTGTGTATTTTTGTTCAGAACTGTTCTGAATGCAGAGTTAATGCCACCGCACAGCAGAACCAATTCAGTGCTCAGCTCTGACTGACAGGATGGGATCTGCCATCATGCTACTGGTGGGCTTTATTTCCATTTTAATAACCTTTTCTTACTTCTCTGCACAGCTTTTGGTAATCTGGAGCTCTAATGCTGCAGCTCAGCCTGCTCACAAGCCATTTCATGTCCTTTCCAGACGTGTCCTTTAACAGGACTTCAACTGCTGCACTTTAAACTGCCCAATAAAGACAATATTGCCTGGAGGGTGGAGCAGAAAGCTCCACATCAACAGGAAGACATGAAAAAGCTGGAAGTGGGAACTTTTAAGGAGAGTAAGAAAGGGGTTTTGTAACCGTGGCAGTAACTGAGAGCTATCTGTGGGAGGCTGTACGCAGTCCCAGCCTTGGAGGTCTGAGGAGGTCCCCAAGCAGTGCCAGCTCACAGTGCCACTGCCCAAGGCCCTTCCCCAGGGGAGCAGCTGAGCTTTGCCAGGGCTGAGCACACAAAACCAATGAGGAGATGCTCACAGACACAGAGGAGGCAAGACTCCAGCCTGGAAACATTCTGGGCACAGCTACATCCTACAGAACACCACTACCTCATGCACTTCTACTCCAAAGGAATACACAGCACAAAGTTACTAACTACAGCACCCAAAGGGACACACAACACTCCCACACCTGCCTGGCTCTGTGACAGCTCCCTGACAATGGCTACACTTCATCCCAGTAACAACCTGGAGACTGGACACCAAATCCATGGAGAAACTCGGGGAGTGCTCGACACCGAGTGTTAGAGAACAGAGACAAGACATGACAGAGATGGGGAAGCCAAGACTGTACACAAGCTTAGTGTTCACACTGCTTCATAAATCTGTGAAAATCACTTAACTACAAAACTTTAGGTAGAAAAATAACCGTAGATCTTGTCTACACGTGTTATTAACATGGACTATTATTAACTGTTTAGTCAAGATACAGTGCAATACCTCTTTGAAATAAAATTGCAAAGAGCCCAGAGAAATAAAGAGCAAGAGTACCTCATTCCTGGCATTTTATAGTAACGTGGTATGGAATAGTTATCCATGGAGGTAAGTCAGAACAGCTACTGTACTTCCAAATGGAACCCAACTTGGTTCATGGTAACTTCAAGCACAACCAAAGTCCTTGAGATGAGGCAAGCCAGAAGCAAGTTATCTAGACCTCAAGGAACTTTTCCTAAGCCTTCAAATACAAATCTTAAATATGATCACAGCATTTTCATCCAATAAAAGAATAAGCCAAAGAAAAATAAATGTAAACCAAGTTTATTTTGCTCTTAAGTAGTGTTCTTTAAGCACTACAGCATGGTAAACAATGTAAATTAGTATAAGTCATCTCAAAAGCCAGTTTTGTTTTTTTTTATTATTATTTTATGAGTTGTTAAAAAGATGCAGCCTATTCTAACAGGATAAATATTTTAACCATTTCACTTCGAGTTAATGAAGGCTCACAAATGAGCAACACTCCTCATTGAGGAAAACAAAAAGCTGTTGTCGACAAAGCGACAGCACACACACAAAAACAAAAGAACTGTGTAAAAATAACTAACTGTACTGTGTTCCCATACTCTTCAGAAGTTGCTTTACAATGGGATGATATGCACATGATCTTGCTGCAAACTTGCCATACAACTTGCATATACACGTAGCCTATAGCCTTACCACTCAGTCCAGAAAGCTGCTAACTGCTCAGAACAAATGCAGCGCTAGAATCCTCTGCTTAACAATTAATTCAATCTGCTTTACTCTTTACCTTTTCTCCTAGACTGCAGGACAGACTAGAAAGAAAATGAATCCGAATTAAAAATCGATACTCTTACAGGAAATTGTATTATTTTGCAATATAGTCTTTTACAAGTTACGGTTTTGCCTATTTTCCCCTTAGCCACAAAATGGGCATGAAGTAATTACTTTGAAAATGTCTTAATTTTCAACTTCATGCAAATCTAAATAAAGATGACCAAACAAAAGTTTAAACAATGGAAGGATATTTCACAGAAAATTTCTTATACAAAAAACACATAAGAAAAAGGGCCACTAGGTGACATTTTAATTTACAAATTGGCATCATTTTGGTCAACAAATATCCAAGTGCTGTTTTCTTCTATCACAACAAAGTAGCTGTACAGAAAGAAAACTGCAAAACTTGTTTTATTTTTGTTTTTAATCACACATCTCCTCGGGAATTTCATGTGGATTAAGGATGCCGGGTACAGACATCTGAAGTTTATGCTTCTCCTCTTGAGCCTGTCGAAGGGCTGTTTCTCTCTCCTCCAAGAATAAATCTGATGTGTCTTCACCTGCAAATTCCTGGGATAATTCACACAAAAACATCAGTTTATTGCCAAGTGCTTAAGGCAGAGTAATAGTCTCCAACATTATACAGGAAACATCTTCCCTTCCTGTTCCCTGACAGGCTACTTGCATGGTTTTCTGTTCCTAAGGTCACAATTAATATAAAGCAATATTTAAACATGTTCACCTTTGTGTGTTACACAATGGGATGCCAAACCCAGCATCTGGAGTGTATCACCATTAAAGCAGAATCATTACAATTCTGAAATACCTGACAATTGCAGTTTTAAAACATATTAGCCAACTATTTCATACAATCTTATAATTCCAGCATCCTTAGAAAAAAATAAACGCATAGCATTAGTGTAGTTAATTTGAAAACTGGTCCCAATTCCAAGCAGAATGAAAAAACTTATTTCCCATTAGTTTTGCAGTAGTCCTAAGACATAAGGATTGTATGCACAACGTAAAACACAAGCAAAGACGTTCAAAAACAATTTATGAAATCAAATCCCTGTGAAAAAGGTTCCATGAACACCATGGACACCACTCAGTCACATAAGCCATTGGACAGAGTTCTCACTGCACTCTAAAAAGATGCAAAATAACTTCTATTTCTCAAACAAACACTGCCTCCACACTGTCCAAAAGCTTTCCAACAACATCCTGCAGAGAACTGTTTCAAATTTCTTGAGAAAGGCATGCCCAACATACCTTGATTTGGACCAGGAAATCCCTTAGGTGTTCCTTGAAGGCAGGAATATCCTGGTTTAAACTGAAGAGTCCTGTTACAAACAGCTTGACCTGGGCACTAACAGCAAACACATCAGTTAGAACTCCAAGAAGAATCCACTGAAAAGCATTAATGAATCATGGCAGACTTACTCTTGCAGGTGAGGAAATGCAGATTTGAGGAGATTAGCCACATACTCCTGAATAAACATTTGGTTGTTCACTGGATTTCCAGGGTTTAAAGGAGTACTTATTTTTCCCTCTTCTACCAAGTTGAACATGTACGCAAGGATTGACGCATGCATTGTCAAACCTGCACAGATCAAAGCAGACACAGGCAGTTGTTATTCAGAACAGGATGTGTTACATTATTTTGATGTTCAGAGGGATGGTTTGCACCACCTGCCTCACACGGAGGCACATTCTCACCTGCAGTGTGCGAGGTGTCTGTGACCACAGAGAAGATGTGCTGGAGGATATCACAGAAATACGTCTGATAGAAGCTCTGGGCAGCTGTCTCCTCCTGTGCGACGTTCTGGAGCAGGGTATAAAGGATCTGAAGTCCTGCAAAACAGGCATTAAAAAATCATGACTAAGAGAAGAGTATTCCAGCAGCTGGGAGATTTTGGCCTTTCCCAAAACAACAGGAATATCCCAAGAAATCGTGATGGGCAGCAGGATGCACAGCATGGCACACGTGATGGCTTTGTGAGGCATTGCCCCAGGCTGGCACTAGGGGGAACTGCCTCCCAGACACAGCACGCCCCTTCTGCTTTATTATACCGTCATTAGCATCTCATTAGCATAAAGAGCCAATCACACCATTTGATGAGCAAAACCCTCTACCCCAGACAGGTGTTGGCTATTTAAGAAAGGAAAGGTGTTTTAATGTCTAGATTTAAACGGAAACTTCAATTACTTTACTTGGTGCAACACAACTGAAAAACATCCTTTCTCCCCATTCCTAATGGCTAATAGAATCAGTGGTTCCACAATTTCTTGTGGCACCATTTTAAGCTGCTGTATCTGTTTGGCCATTTCAGAAGAGTGCCAATGCTCACATGGCAAAGCAAGCAAGTAGAAACTCACAGTGCTCTCTTCCAGCTATAGGAATGATACAACCAAACATCACAAGCCCATCCATAGATCCCTGGCTGATACCTTGAAGCTGAGACAGAGGAGTTCTATCCTTGTGCAAATGCAGAATCATGTGAACAATATGCTAAGTTTGATTAAAGAAAAGGAAGAAAAAGAACGGCACTCCACCAGAAAAATCTCTGATCTGTATTAAACACTTCCATTTACCTGTATCTGCAACATTTCTCATTGTGTGTTTGAAAGCCCAAATAATAGAATCCAGGACAAGTTTGAACTGTGCAGGTGGAATGGCCAGGAAGGCTGGGAAGCAGTGAGAATTTACAGCTTGGAGCAGCAAGAAGAAGTTTGTTCTATGTTCAGGATATTCTTCGAAGTCCTAGAAGGGAAAGGGGAAAAAAAGCCAAGTCTCCTTAAGTTCCATCAAATCAGTACATACTGCACACTTACAGAGGAAATACTTGACTGAGCAGTAGTGTTCTTACAATTTAATTATTTACCAATTTTAGCAGTTGGTCCTACACTGATATTTGACTTGTGCTTGCAGAAGTGCAAGACTCCAAGGCCCCACAAAAATTACTAATGGCTTAAATCAAGAGCTAACCAGAGAAATGTTAAGCAATTTAAGACATCTAACTAGATAGCTCAACTATAAACCAAGTACACTCATTTGAGCAGAAATTTCATCAAGTGCCACAAAGGGTGGAAAAAACCCCATGAATCACAAGATTCCACATGTTCCAATAATGTTCAGAGGGAGATGCCTTATCTCAGGTTTTAAATTCTCAATACCTTGTTGATCATGTTTAACGTGCACTCAAAAACAGCATCGAAGATCTGAGGTATTTCAGCAGTGATGTGTCCCCCCAGCTTATTGACGATGATAGCCATGGTACTGAGCACCTCGGGCTCCCGAGCAGCTGGGACGTTCCGCTGGTAGTCGATGAGAACTGCATCCAACAACGGAGGAACAAAGTTTTCAGCTACCTGGTTGGAAGAGTAAGCCAGGTTATAGCAGTGCAGCTACTGAGCAAAGTCTCCAGCACAGTCTGTAGCCAAGTTCCTCCTTCAGTTACAGGCGACACTTTTCCTAAGGAAGTTGAAGTTCCTGTCCTTTCTCTCAGTCTTACATCTCTCTGACTCCCTTGGAGGTTTCTCTCAGCTAAAATCAACTTAAGTATCTCAAACATTGCTCAGGCTTACCTCTTATAATTCCCCTTCCTCCATTATGTTTTACACACCTCCTGAAGCAAGTTCCTGGGACCAACAACTGAACACAAAGCAGAGCTCTTCCCAAATCTGTCTTAGGAGTTATTTGTTTAAAATGCATCCACTTACCATCTGCGGATCATTGGACCTGCTCACCCAGCCAGAAATTAATTTTAAAGTTTCCCTTTTTACAGTCCTCATACTTCTAATCAAGGGCTGCTTTGTTACCATTTCACCTGGAAAATTTTAAAGCTTCAGTTAATTGCCTGAGTTGTCAAAAAAGCCCCAAAAAACACCAAGAAAAACAAACAAATAACCAACCTCCCTTGATATTAACAAAACAGAAAATACTTGATTTTTAGATCTGAATTACAAAGACTATTAAATACTTCCTTTGTCTTTAATCTTTGCCAGTTGTAAAAACATTCTCTGAGGCAACTGCAATCACAACAGATGCTGCTCAAGGAGTTCAGGCCCACAGCCCCAGCAACTGCCTCCTCAACTTCCCTGTGCCTGGCAATGATGAATTCTGGCCATTACATCAGCTGAATGAAAAGTTATTGATTTCTCTGCCACTTTTATTCTGAACTCTGAGAAGCTACTTCAAGGTAAACCAGCTGCACAGTTACCAAGCTGCATTTAACATTCCAATTTCCAGGTACATCTTGTGAACCGGCCAGAAAACTGGGCCCAGCACAGAATTTAGCAACTGATTCATTTCATCTTGTAATGAACTACTGCAGAAGCACATTCTACTAAGATGCAACGGGCCCTGAGTTAGCTGGTAAAAATAAAAGAGGTAATTGAGAATTCCTTCTGTGATTGCAAGTGTGGTTTACCACGACTTTCAGGCATCTTCTCTCGTTACATTTCTGCAAGACAGCCTAATAGCAGCACAGTCTCATCCCAAAACCCTGCTGACATCTTCTGAAGGAATGAATGAGATCCTATTTACAGGCAGTCCTTTAATACTCAAAACCAGAGTAAGCTAAAAGAACACAGGCTACACTGCATCTCAGCAAGATGCTTATTAATTCTAAGTAAGCATCCCTGGTGTTCTGCATTCTCCTAAGATTGCTTGTTTATTGATGTTTCTTCCTCCCTCTAAAGCTGGGAGTTCTTTATTTGAATACAACATCTGTTAACAAACAAAGATTTAAGTGAGCACTTTCAGTCCTTCTCCACTCTCTGAAAAAGTAAAATTAACCTAACTGGGATGTTCTCTGAAACCTAATGGCAGATGCTGATAAAACCCATTTTCAGGAAGAATATGGAATGTCTTACCATTAGCCTGAATAGCTGCAGAAATATTTTCACTTAGGCACTTGTACACATTCAGCATATCTAAATAAATTCTTCCAAGCTGAATCACAAAGGGGTGGCCAACTGCTTTACATGCTCGTACATTGGTTTTCAGAATGCTACCAAGCTGCTTAACTGTTTCAGGATCTTTTAGAATATCAACATTCTGTGAAAAAAATTAGAGTTCAGATTCATTAGTGAATACAACCACCCTTTGGCTTTCAACATAAAAGCCTAAGTTTAAACAATTTATTTTATACACTTCCTTAAAGAACAGCTCACTCAAATTTATGGACTTTTTATAGAGATCCTGCAGTTTATTTCATGGCATTCGCCACTACCTCCAGAGTCAGGATAAAACTTTGTTTTATTCTGCTTTTTCACAGAATTGCTTTTGCTGCAGTGCTACAAGCAATACTCTAGTTAGAGAAAGAAGAAAAGCTAAGGAGATTAAGAAGTGGAAAACAGATAGAAGGGGTCCAAAGGAAATGCAGTATTTTCTTGGGAGAAGTCAGGGTAGGAAAACTCACTCAAGCTTGCTTAAGTTTCAGGGCCTTAATTAGATTAACTGCAAATGGATTGTCTCTTGTGAAGTGCAAGACTGTTGTTCTTTAATATGTAGAGATAAAAGTATTTTCAAAAGACTGAAAGAAACAGAAGATAAAGTAAGAAAAGATGTACTTTAGGAGAATAGTGAGAGAAGAACGAACAGTGAACAGTATTTTTAGCATTTTAATTTTCTGTTACCCAAAAGCCAAAACTGAAAGGGAAGCATGAGAAAAAACTACTGCAATGGATTCTGCACAGTAACAGATTATACTGCAAATCAGATTTAAACAAGTATTTCTTTTGCTATGTAAGTCTCCTTCTCTCAGAACAACACCTTCATTGCCATGTCAAGCTCTGTTTTAGCCATCATATAATGAAGCACAGCCCAGTTCTGTGCACTTAGTGTGAAAAATACAACCAGGGGAGGGCAAACATTTAGCAGGGTTTTCGACCTGAACACTGGACACATTTAAAAGAGCTCACCTTTGTTGCCTGCTGAATGATGCTGTCCCACACCTGGTTGGGCAGCAACATGTACTTTTCTATCAGATGCTCCTGCACAGACTGGTCTGTCTGTGCCCCTATCATGTATCCAACTGCTTCGTAAAATGTGTGCACCTAATGGGAACAGCAACACCAGAAACACTGAGATTAAAAAGGACTAAGGAAAATCTGCATTTTACCAGACATGTTTGAACTGTGTGCACTGGCTCCCATCAATCCTGGAAGTATCTTTTTCCAGGTGCCAGATCTACTCTGCCTGAAGTTTCAGTACATTGGTGCAGGTGCACACTACTCTCATTTCAAGAGCCATGCCCCTCCCATACAGATTTCTCCTTCCTTTTTTCGGAAAGGACTGGATTTTGGATTTTCCCTTTTGGGACTGTTCCTCACTCCCTCCTTCCAAAACACAAGTGCTGTAGGTATATACTGTTACAGTAGGATATTGCTCTTTCCCAAAGCAGAATTCCCAAGTTACATGCAGCGTCTTCTTGAAGACATTCCAGAAATCAAAATTCCAACTAAATGCACTTTAATTCTCCATTCAAACACTCCAACTGACATCTCAGCAATGCAACTTGATTGTGGCATTTATACCCTGTGACTGTCCCTAGCAAAAACCTAAAGAATATAACTGAACCCTTGAAAACACTCCTAACATTTCAACAGGGGCACTAATCTTTAGGAATTATCCACAACCCCAAAAACCAAACCTACCTGTTGTGGCTGAAGGTCACAGATGATTGTGTTAATATTGTTCAGGATTTCATCAATAAATGGCATGACCTCTCCCACCTGAACCTGGACAAAGTGCCGGCGGCATTTTTGTGCTATTTTTATGAAGGTATCACAAGCCATGTCCTGGACACCATCGTGGGTTTCTAAATGAAATCAAGGCAGTTACTGGTTTGGTTTGTTTTTTTTTTTTTTTTTTTTTTTTTTTTCCCTCTATGTACAGGCACTTTTTTTAATAATTAAACAAGAAAATTTAAAAAAGTAGATAATTACCATGCATAAATTCAAACAGCTTGTTGACTACTGTCTTCAAAAATTTCCAGTGAGCTCTCAAAAACCGTGGGTATTGACCTACTATGTACATTATATTTGATGCAATAATGGCTTTATTGTCCTTTCCTCGCTTTTGTTCACAGAGCCCCAGGAGATCCTACAACACAACAGATTCTTAGTTTCCTTTTCAAGTTTGTCTAGTTCCGTTAAAAGCATTACAAGCATAACATCCTATAAGCAGCTGTATTAAAGATGGTTGCCACAATCAAGCTCAAAATCCAAATAAAGAAATAAAAACCCAAACAAGTGCATTAAGACTGGGGTGATGCAATCATTTCGTTTCATCCAAACCCTGATCACTGTGTTTTAAACTAAGGACTCTCCATTTTAAATTATAACTAAGGATTCCTGCAGGGGGAGTTCAACAAGCCTTATAGTACTCAATACTGGTTGAGTAGCTAAGACTCCACATCAAAAAGAAGAAATTAAACTACATCCTCTGTATGAATTAAAACTAAATATTCTGAAAGAATCTTTGTATGACTTTTTAAAGTCTGTTTATTCCTGTAAAAATATCATCCACATATTAGCCAAACTTTGAGTTTCATCAATGAATATACAGATATAGCAGAAGAGCAAGGTGTTAGGCTAGTTACAGTCCTGGGTTACTTTGCTATTTCATAAGCAATCCCTTTCCATCTTTTCTGCATCCCCAAAGAATACATTTCATCATAAATTAAATTTTATCTGATGAAAAGGCTACTTGGATCAATGTATTGTTCATCACTAACTTATTCACCCCCCCTAAATTTAGGATGTAGGATTTCCCATTCATTAATTCTTATCCACCAGGGCAGCTTTCTAAGATCACAGAGCAGTATTTCTGCCAACTTGGTTTCCTCAGCATGAACTGAAGTGTGACCAAGCTGTTAGTTCTGCCCCACCATACCTTAATTACTGTAACCAGGAACCTCTTTTCATCTTCCTCGTGCATGGCGCCGCTGATGGAGCCAATGGCCCAGCACAGCGTGTTCAGATTCTTCCACGACCACTCGGTCCCGTTCACTTGATTGTGAAGCTTTTCAGTCATAATTCGTTCCGTGTCTGCATAATCCAGATGTGTGAGATAAACTGAAAGACATCAACGTGGAATGTTTAAAACCAGCAGCCTGGAGCTCAACTCCACAAGCAGCTACATAAAAACCCACTGAAGCTCTTGGGTAAAAGTGTAATGTTTCCTTCCTGAAGTCATGATTTCATGAGGTAGTAATTGAGGCAGAAATAATTGAAGCAGAATTTTGTTCCAATTATTTTAAAGGTGGACAATAAATTTTATTGAGAATTTAAGTTCTAAGGGATCTCAGCAAAACATCACATGCAGGTGATGTGAAAAGTCTAGATCAATGCATGTCCCACATGATACCAAGGCAGATTTTTATCAAAAGGCATCTGTACTGATGTTCTGTAGGGAATATTGGACTGGCTGCCTATGAGGGACTTTTATACAGTGTGTAAGCCCAAACATTTTCCTCAGCTCTGTATTTTAGTGTCACCATGTTTGCTGGTTGCAATAAGCCACGATTAAAGTGGAGCTGGTGCTCCTGAACAGGTCTGGGTGGAAGATTCAGGTATCACAACTCAGTCACTTACATCAGCCCCTAACAGGATTAGTGTCTCCAATATAAAACTCTAAATCCCAGCAAGTGAAGAGCAATTTACAGCTAGGTTAGAAATAGATTTTTACTGTACCACAGAATAAGAATACAGCTTCCACCACATTCTTCCTTTTTTTTTTTTTTCTCCAAGTGAATCTTACAGGTAATATAACATAAGCAATAAAAACCTGACCTGCGTTTTCATAGAAATAATCTTTGTCTGGCAATACAACTTAGGCTCACGACATACAGTAATTGTTTCACGAAACAAAAATGGTTTCCACTTTCTACATGCAAATGCATTAGAACAATTAATTTAACACTGGCTATACCTACACCCCAAGCACAGAGGTGAGAATAAAAACTACCCACTACACCCACATATACTTTGCATTTCACAAGCTTTCCAGCACACACATTCCCAGTGCTACCTGTTGCTAAACACTCAGTGTTCCTATCTGCATTTGAGAAAATAAATTTAATATTGAGGGTCTAATGTCCTGAATATCTGATAACTCTACTCCCTTTGCTCCCTCAAGTTACAATTAGGACTCTTGATATTTTTTCCTGCCTCAAAAAACTCATTATCACTGCAGTATCTAAGGACAAAAATTAAGTAGTGTATTACTACTCCATCAGGTTAAAAAACACTCCATGCCTCCAACAGACAACTTCAGAGCAGCCACTGCCTCCTCCCTTTCCAGTCTGTGTAGTACCCCTTGCTAATAACCATTTCACCTACACAATAATTCAGACCCCAAGATAACAAGTTATAACACTCTGATGCAGCTGCACAGACCCACAGCACACAAACTGCAGCCAGTTCACTTACCCAACGTTTCTCTCATATTTTTATACAAGTTTATGGAATCCGTATCCTTCATGAATTCCCGAACTACCTCCCCTTGATCATTTTCCACAACCAGGACTTCTTCAGGCTTGGCCATACGGCTGACCATGAGCAATCGAACCTGGGGGAAGTCAAAACTCCATCAAACTGCACCAGCAACACTCTCCCAGCTGCACAAATATCTCCAGAGTGCTCTGCTCAGGCAGCCTCACCCACAGAAAGGTTATATCCAGCTGTACAGAAATGTCAGCTAACCAGCCATTAACAACAGAGGCTGCTGACTTCTCTCTCTCCAATGAACAAACTGAGTACTTAAAACAAACTCCAACCTATGTGGTGTTTATACTTTCCAGAGGTCCAAAATGCTTCTGGCATATCAGGGGTCTTTTAAGGACCACTCTTCCCAAACACACAGGTTATCATCCAATTGTAACACTCCAGCCTTTCTGTTCACAGAAACTGCTTCATACATATTCATTTTTAAATTAAATATCTTGAAGCTGAAACAGTACATTAATACCATTACATATGGTATAATCCTAAAGTATTTTCACATTGATTATAGAACTGGAGTTGAATTAATTATTAATTACTCTCAGGTAAGTTTTCTTACATCACTCCTTACAGGAAGCAAAATCCCTAATTCACAAACAGGATCTGAATGTTTACAGTGCCTTCCCTTGAAGGTGGATTACCTTGGACAAAACAGGCAGATAAAGCTGTCTCCTTGGAGGAACATCGAAGTGTTGACTCCCCGAAAGCAGCGGAGAGGCCGACGTTGAGAACGGACTTTCCCTGTAGAGCTCAGCAGCTAAATGGTTCCAATACTCCAGGCAAATCTTGAAAATTTCAGTTTCTTCAACTTCTGATACCAACAACATGTAATGAAGAGCCTGGAAAAGAGTGATTTGAACACTCAATTAGTGAGTGTATCTGCATATCAAACCATATTGCTTCAAGGTCAGTTATCCAAATCCTGATAAAATGCCAAATTAATCTGAGAGTTTGGAACAAGAGGCATTAACATTGCAATGACATTACTTACAGGTCAGAGTTGTGACTGGCAGAGCAATTCAAAACCAAGGACTCCTGTCACTTATTGTTATTTTCAAAGTGTGTTTGTATTCCTAAATCTGAAATAGCCTAAAGACATCTCAGAAATGCCATCACCAAACCAGCCTGTTTGTTAATTATCAAACCCACAGCCTCTGGAGCTTCTGCAAGGCATTTTCAGAGCCTCAAAGAAGCCTCACCAGCTGCTGGCAGTGATGGCTATTCTCAAGACTATTGCTACTACTTTGTTCTGGATCCCTTGACCCTGGAATACCGCTCTTTGGCTTTCAGAGAAGTCATCTACCAGAACATTTTCAACTTCTTTCCTAACAGACCAGCCAGAGCAGGCTGAGCAGGCAAAGCCACTGATGCAATTCTGACAAGCTCAGATACCAACCAGAGAAATGAAAACTACACAAGCAAACCTTTTTTGCCTAAGCTTATTATGCAGTCCCTGATGAAAGATATCAAAGCAATTGCCCATTAGTGAACAAACAGAATGAAATTATAAAATCTGAAGATATTTTCATAGCTTAGGCACTCCAACAACTTTGAGCATTTTGAAAGGTAAAGACCTGATTCAGCATATCCACCTACAGTGTCAAAAGAGGGCCTCAGGACAGCCATACATTATTATTTACACATCAATTTCTCTTGGTAATTTCATTTAAAAAAAACTGATGTAGATTCCTCTGCTAGTCTACAGAGATCCAGTGAATCCATGGAACAACTTAAGGAGACCTGCTACATCCAAAGTGCAGGAATTAACAGGTCAGAATGGCACACACCTTTTTAAAGTAAACCTGTACTCAGGTTCTATTACACCAGTGTTTTCAGAAGTTGAATTTGCAACCATTTTAGGCAGGCATAAGAACTTGGTTAAACATTTCACCAATCTATACAAGACCAAAAGTCTTCAGAATTCAGTTTGGTAAATGTCTGTTTTACACAGTTCTTCCTAGTACGGCCTCAGTGTAATAGAAACTCCAGCCTTGAGCTGTATGCCCCTGATTCCCAGTCATTTTAAAAGCTTATTACTTGCAAATTCAGGAATTATCTGGAACTGTTACCAGCTGCTCTACTGAAAATGAAGAAGTGATATTTCTCCAAGTCCATATTCTAAATGACCTACAGTTTGATATTTGCAGCCAATTTTATTAATATACTCATTTGTTTTGTAGAGGGCTACCTCCAGAAGATCTTGAGAATACTGACTGGCACATACTGGAATTCAGATGGGCACACTGGATTACAGCTAATCAACCTGCAAAATGTACTTCCCTCTCCCAATATACCTGGTCTCAGGTTTAAAAATTGAGGTGGTGTTTTTCTGCCCCTGTCCCAGGGTAGTCCCTCAGCCTACAACCTCCAGACCTGCACAGGGTTTGATTCTGCACAAAGATGGTTCAAGGGGATATGGAGCAACTTCCACTCCCTTGAGTAGAGCAGTAGCAAGAGAGTCACCATAGAACAGTTCAATCCCAGAAAGACTGTTATTCACAACTGAAAAAACACAACAGAAAACCCTAATAATTACAGCATGAGGAACTGCCCTCACTGCTTCAACCTCTCCAACCCTTCATTCTCATCTCAATCTCCAGTATTTGCCACAATCCCAGTGGTTTTACTGTCACAGCCACTTGGTAGGGCTCTGCCACTGGCACACACAGTCTTTATTACACAGAAAGTCTCATCCTTGAGGATTATTTAAAGCTTCTCAGTTGGGAAATGGCAAACTAGGCAAGAAGCTACATCAGGAAGGAGGAGCTGGCCTACAGCATATGCTGGGCCCTAGAGAGCAGCTCTGGATCCTCCGTGAAAACACAAGCTGATGAACTCATCGCAACACACCTTCTTCTTGTGAGAGTTAAACAGAAACATGTAAACCCATGGAAAAAGAATATATTTATTTACTTTGAAGGACTATTTGACATGTCCACGGAGGAAAAAAGTAAAACAGTTTTCAACAAGACAGAGTTGAGTTTTCAGACATTGCACTGGTAAAGGGTCACTGAAAACAGAATACCATTAAAGCATACTAGGAAACAAACTTTTTGAGGGCATTTTGTATTTGTGACTTTGGGTTTTTTCTCTTACCCACTTTAAGTACAATGATCTAGAAATTCCACTAATATCACATGCTTTGAGCCTGAGAACACACCTGGCTACATTTTTAAACCAGATCAACCATGCTACTTACCTCCATTAGTGTTTCCCTCAGATTTAACCTTTTTTCTATAAGTAGACCATGCTCCTTGAGGAACGTGCAGAGGAACAAACTGAGATTCTGAATGAAGTTCTGTTCATCATCTTTCCCATTTGAGTACGCAAGTCGGATGTTGGTATTTAAAGGAAGCATCTAACAAAAAGAAATCATCAAGAATTTCCCTTTTTATACAGAACAACTACTTTGTGTTAACAAGTATGTTGCTGTTTGTTTTTTATGAAGAACCTTCAAGATGGACCAACACTGCCAAGAGAGGGAAAGTCTGTTTAAAAAAAAACCTTCACCCATCCACTTCTGATATAAATACTACTGATATAAATAGTCCGAGGAAAGGACTCACGTACCTGAATCTGAACTGCTCAGAGGGGAATTCATATAATTTGATATAAATTTGATGTACGGCTTTTAATGAGACAATTTTTCTAGTGGTTCCAAAGATTAAAAAGAAACTTGCAGAAGTTAGGTCAGTTTGGGTCTTCAGACACATAGTTCACGTTTTCCCATGAGACAGCCCAATTGATCAAAATATCTCATAAATTAATCAAATGAACAGAGCAGGAATACAGCTGCAATCACGTTCAGAAAAACTCACTTGGCATCTTCTGATCAAGCCACAAATACCACCAAAGAACAAATACTTTTCCTATAAAGAGCTCTATAATAAACATAAACTTGTCAATACAACTATCTACAGAAATGGATTTTGTGATATGAAATTCAAAGGGAGGTTTCTGAAAAACATTTACCTGTTTTAACTGCATCATGGTCAATGTAAAAAGTGTTACAAACTGTTCTTCATACTGGCTTACACTGACACCTGCAATCTCTGTGAGGCACTTCAAAGAGACATTTCGAAACATGGGAACATTTAAGAACTGTTGAGGGAAGAAAAGAAATAAAGAGCATTACATAAGTGTTGTACAGCTTTTCTGCAACTTGTATTTAAATTTAACAGCTATCTCTTTTTTTGCAAGAGTACCTTGTATATTAGTGTGCTGATTAACTTGGTCTCAAATATATATCCCAGAGGAATCCAGTTCAGGAATCGCAGCAAAGTTTCCAAAGTTGCATGGACTAAGGGAGCATTTTGGGAGTTTTCCTGTAAATGACCATTTAGAGTTTATGACATTGTGACACTCTTTGGCACAAAAGGGGGAATATTGAAAACATTCATTAAAGAACTGACTTACCATCACAAACTGACACAGCTGAAATATCTGAGAGAATTCATTGCACATGCTGTAAAAAGAAAATTAATTAAAAACTAAGCATTTCCATATTTCATAAATCAAGATGTCTTTGCACACAGGACAGGTCCTTAAGACCTACGCCCATGGAGGCATTCAAAAGCCCCTGCCTATCCCCATTTTGATGGCAATAATGCATATTTGAAGTAGATTGAAGCCTGTGCTTGCAAATTCTACGGAAAGAAGGAAATACAATCAATCAGTGCTGAATGCTGTGTTAAAAGCATAGGAACCAACAGCCAACAGATGCTACTTGCAGCAAGGTACAAGTCCCTGTGTGTAGAAAATGAAGCTAGGGATCCCCTAGGAGTACTGCTTCTAAGAAAAATCAGTAACCCTCTTGGGCTCAGAAATGGAATTGCACAGCTGCAGGTGTTCACACAAAAAAATCCAAGTGAGACCAACTGTTTAGCAGCAAGCACAGAGTCTACTCTGTTCATTAAGACTTAAACAGATACACTTGCCTGTCTTTCAAATGCTTAGCTTTGACTTGAGTAATCTGGCCACTGGAAAAATCAAACACCTCTTCACTCAGCAGTTTCAGGATGACCATGTTGTTCTGGCAGAGGCTCTCACTGGTCCTGCTGGCTCCCACAATATCGCTGATGAACGTTGGCCAGTGCTTCGGCCACTCCTGTTTCAGGATCTGCAAAGGGAAGCAGCCACACATGAGACACACGGCAAAGGCACAGACTTTACTGTAAGGTTTAAAATGGTACAAACTCTGGCTTACCTGAACAAGAATCATATTCAGTTTTCCAATATACACTTTCTCTTTCTGGAAAAAGAAGAGAAGAGTCAGGCTTTGCATAACACTCCCCCTCCCTCATCCTCCCCTGAGAGTTCTTCACTTACTTCTACACATGTCGGGTCAGATGAGGTCTTGATAATTAGGCCAACAACGTATTTTTTAATACCTGCAGAAGAGGTAGGGATTTATTTTCAGCTATGCCAGATATCACAGATGTAGCAACAAGTATTCCTGAATTCAGATTCTTCGTGGTTCTAAACCAGAAACACCTCTAATGGGCCAGATAAGCATGCATCAGTGAGCATCCTTCTTGTGTGCTACACAGGAAAAATACACCTTTATCAATCCTGACAGGGGATATTTTATATGAATGAAATGGCTTTACACCTAAACTATTTCAATAAAGCAAAAGACTAAGGACTGGAGTGTCCTTGCAGTAATTTGTATCAGATCAAAGTGAACTCAATAAACAGAGCTTCCTAGCAGTGACTCCAGTTTTAATGCCAGCTTTGCTCAAGTGCACAGAAAGCTTTATCACATCACCTGCACTGCATGCAGAAGTTCAGAGATACTCCAGTCTACTTAGGTGATCAATTTTAAACACAGGAATTCCTATGCACAGCATTTCAAAGTCAAACACTGTGCCAGAGCTTAACAAAGCTTCCCCTGTGAAATCCTAGAACAGAACTCCAAACTTCATTCACTAATACAGCACAATTTGAATGTGTACCACTGGGTTTTTATAGCAGATATGGATGCTGTGAGTTCATAGATTCAGTAAATACGCTTTATTGCTTTTTCTTTTCCTTACACTGGCAATTGGCCAAACAGGAGCATACAGTGTGTTAAAATTGCTCATTTTATTGTATTTCTTCTACAAATGTTTTTAAATTATTTTAGAGTTTTCAGCTCGACCATAATACCAGAAAAACCCCAACCACTGTAGGAAGCTACACTGCCCAAAGTTTCATATTTCCACCTAACCCTCAGCTTACTCCTAATTATTAAATACATGGAAACAATGACTTTTCAAGTGTCATTATCTATTCTGTACAGAAACACCTGACTCCCAGGAAAAGGCACGCACAGAAGGCCTGGAGTCAGGAGCCAGGTGAACATTCCAGGAGTGCAGCTCTGATACCACGCTTCAAACCAGACAAGGGTTTTCTTGTCCTAAGGAAGCTGGAGAATTGGTGGATGCTTTGCTACTCAAATTCCTGAACCCAAAAATCTTGTTTCAATAATTTCTTCAACAGGACAAGTCAGCTGACTCATATGCAGACAACATGCATATGTTGAAGATTTCAGAAGTTGTCACTTCAAGGAGAAGAATGCCTTCTGTTGAAGACATAATCTGCAGCCTCTGTTCTAAGTTTTAAAACTTGTCTAAGACTTGACAAAATTTAGTACATTTTTTTTTTAATTTCAGGCTTAAGCAAGAGGATTAAAAGGGACAGTTTATTAATTGCATCCTTGTGAAATCTGGAAAAACTAGATCCAGACTTTGAGCCATTAGACACATTCTAGACAGGAGGTGTTCTACAGGTAGTTCCAATTGCAAGTGGAACTATTCATCAGCAGCAGCTGGGATCAATCCCCATTGCTCCAGAGAACAGTCACTATTAAAGGATCACTGTCAGGCACTGGGTAAGAGTTATTACCAAGCACTGGTCTGACATCATAGGCCTAGTCTGAGGATTTAAACCTAGAACACACTTTTTGCTAAAGCATGACAATAATTCACAAATGAGCTACGAAAGCCCCCAAACAGTATGGAAATAGATTTGCAGTGCCAGAGACTGAACTATTATAAGCATCTGCCAAACCACTAAGGGAAGCCTACTGTTGCAACTCCTTATATTTCAAAAAGGAATTAAAAATAAGATTGCTCTTAAAAGTTCCAACTGCAAATCCATAGTATTTTCCATGTTGCTGCATCAATGGCATTGTGCTGTTCCGTAACAATTTGAATACTGTGCTGCCATCGATCTGGCCTTGAGACCAGCAGAGGAGAACAGCTGCTCTGCTTCACAGTTTCTCCATTAAAAAATAAAAATAAGAGTAAAAATGGTGATCACAGCTCAAAAAACAACCTAAAATTTTGCTCCTTTTCACACATCACACTGCAGGCTCCTGAGGTCATCCATCTAGTGAACAAAGTCATACTCTTAATCCCCTAAAAGCAGCAGCTATCCAATTCTCTAATGCTCTATTTGGCTTAGATGTCATTTTCTACTTTTTCTTTTTTTACTTCAAGTGTTATGGTTTCTACTCCATATTTAATAGCTCATTTATTTATCATTTCATAGAAAAGTTAACTTTCAGCAGACCAAATATATGTCAAATTTATATTCTGACAAAAATCAACCCAGAAGCCCATTACCATTTTTCTGCAGAACATGTCCAAGAAACTGTTCAGGGGTAGTAATCCATGGGATAAGCTAAAAGCACTGTGTTTGGGGAACTCAAAAGGAAGTGTTATGTTAAAAAGGAAAGCACATGCACAAGCCCCACAGCCACTGCCTAGAAGGTCTCCTCCCATCACAGAAGCAGTTGAACAAGTCTTGAAGAGGCCAACAGCACCACTGCCAAGTTCAGGCCCTTCACTGAGCCAAGCAGGAAGAGACAGACAATTCAGGAAAACAGACCTTTCAATAAAACAAAACAAAAGCCACACCAACCACAACACCCAGGACACACAAAATGTTCTGCAAAGATTATCTGACCTTGCAACTGCACTGATCTCAGGGCAACCAAAGGGAGCAGACCGTGCTCCAGGCCTGGATCAGCCCCATTGCTGGAATTTTCTGGAAAGCTAAGCCCAAGAAGTACTTTTGTACAAAGTACCATAAAAGGGATGACAGAGCAAGGGCATGAACTCAAGGCTTTTGGGACATTCCTGGATGTCCATTACATACTGTCATCCTTCTGTGAAAGTTGCTCCGCGACAGAGAGGCAAACATCCAGTAAAATTGAAACACTTCCTGGAGGGAAGGTTGTTTTCCCAAGTGACCCAAACTATGCCATGCTTAGAGTGGAACTGGGACAGTGAGGAATGTCACATTATCCAACACGAGTAATTTCTGCAGCCTGAACTTGAGGAAATATCCTGCAGTTTAACCTTTGGATGTGCTCTAGGAAGCCACTACCTCTCCTGTACACTCAGTACCCTGAGCACAGAGCTCCTGTCACAGCCCAGTGCAGCAGGTAAATAACCATGGACACAATCAGCAAACACACACCTGCAACAAACCCACTTCTGGTCCTCGAGGCACACAAGCACAGCCTTCTGTGCAATCACACAGTACACGCATTTAACGAGTGTCAAAAATTATTCTACCTGGTGCTGCAGATGCAAGCTCACTCCAATTTACTAAAATTAATAAAGTCCCTGCTTGTATTAAAGAATAATAGGCACAAACGAATCAGGTGGACAATGCAACTCAGCAAATCAACATGATTTTGTAATCGAAATTAGAATTTCAAATGCTAAACCTGAGCTGTCCCTTCTGGGGTTATTTGTATGCATACACACTTAGACTGAACTGTTCACTCCCAAAATGTAGCTAAAATACCATCTTGTTTTTAGTGATAAGAAACAATGCTTTCCCAGTGCAGCCCCACAATCATCTTTACCACTCAGTGGTGAACTGTATCAATCCAAGACCCATGCTGTTCAACAGAAAAGTCATGAAAACTCTGAAAACAGGCACAGACTTTCTCTTCACACATAAGCAGAAGTGCCATGGAGCTCATCCCCTCTTCCTTACAGAGAGCCAAATAAACATCCTTCTCATGAAGCAGGCCAGGAATTTCCATTAAAATAGCTCATCTCTGCACAGAAACACCTCCTCTACAGCAGCTCCTACTGCATCAAAAGCTTTACACTCAACTCCAGGACCTTCCCGGAGAACACTGAACTGCATCTCTGAACACTTCACTTTTTCATTTCAGAATGAGAAAAGTTGTACAAGCAATTTGTGTTTCATAATGAAGAAGTGCTTTCTCCATTCCAGCTCCAAACACTCCAGACAAGCTCGCTCTGTTCAGGGGAAGAGTATTTCATTTCACAATGCAGGATTAATGAAACATATCACTGCACTGAAGACCAAAAAAAAGCCTTTCTTTCCAGGCAGGTTTTCACACTGCCAGGGAAAATCCTTTTGAGACCACAGCATTTTAATCAAATGCCATCCTTTCTGAGTGTTATTAAACCATCAATTCTAAAGGGTATCGGAGTTTAAAGCAATTTAGTATCACACCTCAATAAAGCAAGAACTCCGACTTGAAAAGGATGGCCCAATCCCCTGGCAATCAGCCAGGTTCAGCACCGCCTGGGATGTTCTGGAATACATCACCCTGCCCAGCCTGGCTTCAATGAAAACCACATGACATCATTTGTGTATGTGGAAGAGCCATTATAAATCACCCCGAGCAAGGCTAACCATTGCTGGGGGCTATGACCAAACACTGTCTCAAGGCTGAACGTGAACTGAAATTTATCCCTTCTGAGCCTCAAACTCCACTTTTGTTTACAGAACCAACTGGTTCCCACTGCTAACTGCAAAAGTAAACTAAAAATCAAGAAAAACAAAAAGCCATCATGTCAGTATTTTAGAATGGTAAATTGATTGTTCTGCCCAATTCTTGTTTCAGAATTACAGGAAGGTAAAAATGAACTTTTGAAAAGTGCTCACCAACATCACCACCTGAGGAAGGGAAAGATATTTTACAAAAGTTATGACAATACTGCAGGGCCACATAAGCTCAAACCCAAAAGCTATTTTAAAACAAAAGAAAAACTTCAGAACAGAGCTTCCAGTCTAAAGCAGACATCTGAAGAAAACATTTTCCTCCTTGCATTTGAAATTCAAGGCTGGAGGCTGAAACCCTCCAGCACACCGACAGAAGCTGTAACAAACCTCTGGCTAACCTCACAACCCAACAAGTCATTCTGATGTACAACTTGTTAAAAAAACCACCAACAAAACAAAACAAAAAAGATTAAAAAGTTACAGTTCATGCTCCATAATTAACAACATTGCTTTATTTCTCGCAATGAGTTTCAGGGAAGTAGTTTCAAAACCTGTTTTTATTCACTGACCATTTAACTCAGATCAGTTCTTGACTTTAACTCTTAAGCACTGCTGTTGCTGCAAAGGAGGAACAGTGTTTTTCTCATAAATACATTTAGTTTCCTCCTAACCAACAGTAAGATTTGTCAGCTGTATGTACTACACAAACTAACCAGACATGCAGAAGACACCTTTTATAAACTGTGATGTAAGGAAAAACTGATTTGTAACCTGCGTGATTTGCTTTGCCACTAAGCATTCCATTGTACACTGAGTTTCAGTTTCCTGCACACACATTCCACCAGTTACACTTCAAACAGGAAAATCCTGCCAACCAAAGAATGGGCTGGAGTCAAGGAAACATCAATTTAACCAGCCTTACTATCTCCCAGGTAATCAAGCCACCTGAATGAGCTCTGGAGCAGTTCTTTTGTACCAGCTGGTATCATCAGCCAAATAAAAAAATTAGAAAAACAACTACCACAGACCAGATCAAACTGGATTAGAGATGAAACAGATTCTCCCTCCTACACCACTGAGGCCAAGCTGGATAAAATACCATGGTACAGAAAATACATTTGGTTCCTCTTCTACCACACAAGTAAAAGCCAGCTAACCCAGTTTCCCCTGACCAGGATAAAAGTCAATTTCACAATTTTATTTTGCCTCTGTCAAAGGGAAAGTGTTTTAAAAGATGGACAAACAGCACTTTTGTTAGTATAAAGGATTTTTTTACTTCCTCTGGAGTTCTCATAGGTATATAAATCAAAAAAAGAATAGGATACTTCAAGATGATTACACAACCACAGATACTACCTTTATTTTGGCTAGCAACATATGGAGTTATTGCATCTTCTTAGATGGCATGAACCACTCCAACAGCACTGTCCTGTCAGAGATAAAATGACCCAAAGCACAGCCAGTAGCAACCTCATCCCACCACCACTGTTCCTCAGCTATCCTATCCATTAAGAGCATGAATTTTAAGACTTTGAATTCCTGAATTATATCCTGTATTTTGGCACTTGTTCAGTTACAAACAATCAAGTTAGGTCCACCCCTGTGACATCTGTTCTACATCTCCCTTCACCAGTGGGCAATACTCCCAACTCCTTTTCCTCCTGCTCTGCTCCCACAGCCAAACACTTTGGGACAACAACCACAAAAAGCTGAAACTAAGTGCTCATAGTCAAGGATGTAACAAAATACAAGTGAGTGAGCTGAGATGCTCCAATAATTAAAAGCACAAAGAACAGTTAGTTCACTTTAGCTAACTAAGGTGGCTCTTTTAGTTTCGCAAAAGGGCATGGTTGTGTCTGAGCCTTAGCTGAAACTGTTCCCTAGAAACCTCCAACAGCAAAATTAATGGGAACTTCACTTTCAGTTTTACTTTCAAAGACAGCTACCCTTTGCCAACCGGCAGTTGGAAGGGATAGGGGAAAGGTGAGAAGAGGAATAAGCACAAAACCGTTGAAGTCCCTCTATGCATTTGTTTTCATCAACACTTACAATTCCATTTTAATTAACAGTTTCAGAACCTAAGCATTGACAGTAAAAATTTAAAGCATGTCTCAGCATGGTTAATAAAAACTCACAGCAGAACACACAAATTTGAAATTTTTAATTAGTTCCAAGACCAGCTTTTAATAAAAAGACAAGTATAAAACAGTGACACCATTTAATGCCAAAAATTTAAAGTGGCTGCATTTAATGTTTTGAAGTCCAAGTTGTGATGGCTTGACAGTCAATCTATATGAAAAGCACTAACCCTGTCACCACAGGGGTACCTCCATTTACTGCAGCCAATGTCTAGAAGTCACCAATATTGCTACAGGGGAGGGGAAAACCCATAAACTAAATACAGAATTTATTTAAAGATTTCCAGCTTTCTTGAATTGATGGGAGACTGGGGCTTACTCTACACTGCAGCAATTACAGCAATCTGTAACACACTTTACACACTTCATTAAATAAACCCAACTGCACAGCACCTCCCTGCCTAACAGAATGAGTGACCATCAAGAGGTAAGAAAGTGCAATTTTACTTGTGTTTCTATTTTAACATCATTGTGACTGCATACAATTTCAAAATAATTACACAAACCTACACCAGGTAACGAGTGGGCCACAGAGCCTACTTGGGGCTGCACTCACAGCTCCCAGAGGGTGAAGAAAACAAGACCTCCCATGTCAAGGACACAGAATGAAAACCTCTCCCTCAATGCCAGGGGCCTCACCTTAGATGTTTCAAAACTATCAGTCACACCTTTTCCACAGATTCACAGAATTTCAGCTGCTCACCAACCCACTGAGACCACTATCACAGAAGTGGAAGATGTGGTTTCATCATTCAAGATATCATAACACACGACAGGAAGTTACTTAGAGACTGACAGTCTAAATAAATCAAAGTCAATACACAAAGTTACGAGGACGAGACAAAAATCCCTCCCTACCTTCACACTGGTTCCTTGGAAGGATCTTCCATCTTGTTTTTATCACATTTTCCAAGATCTGCAGTCCATAATACTGAAATTGGAGAAGAACAAGATGTGAGTACATTACTTTAGGACCCACTAACTTGCAGGACTCTCATTCAATCAGACATTCACACTTAACATCTATGACTTCAAGATTATTAAACTAACAATTTTATTAAATATACATCTATTAAACCCATTTACTGAGGTTTCATGCATTGTATTTCCTTGTTTTATTCTTGACTATACTAAGTCCTGCTGTTTGATCATGCTCACACCAAGAGGGAAGAAAAAACAATAATGAAAAGCCCTCTGGCAGACAATTTTGGCTATCTAGAAAAGCAGCAGCCAGATACGAATTTGTATCACAAATGACTGCTCCGAAGTTTGAGTATTAACACAACCAGGCTCCTAAATATATTTAGTAGCTTGGATGGTGTCTCAAGCTTCCTACTGTTCCTCTAAAAGCTGGGAAAAAAAATTTGTCTTAGCATGACATGTCCTGACACTGGCACTTTCTAGAGAAAGTATTTCCCAAACTTCACTGGTGTGTTACTTTAGGAACAGCAAGACAACCCACAGGTTTATTTAATTTCAATCCCCACCCCAATATGGCAGCTATTTCTACTATTTAAAGATGAACTTTTGTGCTCAGTCAAAGAACAATAAAAAATGTTAATAAGCTCTTGGAAATCATTTTACCTTTCAGGAATTCCTTCCTATGTTCTTACCCGAAACCATTAACGTTGCAAATGGTCATTCCCTCTGCCCATTTGTCCCTACTGCCAACTCACAGTAACAGGGAAAGAAGTTTGTCATGGTACGACCAAAGAACTTTAATATGTGAAACCCCATTAGCATGAATAGACAGGAGAGAAAAGGGGATGAGTAGTTTTACTTTATCTACAGTGGATTAGGGAAAAACAAAAAACCAAAAAAAAACAAAAAAAAAAAAAAAAAAAAAACACACACACAAAAAAAAAAAAAAAAAAAAAAAAAAAAAAAAAAAAAAAAAAAAAAAAAAACCAACAACAACAATGCCTGAAAGGTAAACTCAAGTTTTTACAGTTCCAAGTTTGGCTGAGAATAAGAGTTCCTCTTTAAAATGGTTAGTTGTTACACAAAGTAGGATCATTAACATTTCGACCAAAGGGATCACACAGACTTCAAGGTAATTAAAAAAAAACACAATGTAGACTGTCCCAAGCTACATTGCATTAAAAGAGCATTTTTGCTGTTCTCATCTTAACATAACCTACATCCCCTTACTTCTCTATCTGATCCCAGTTCCCAGGAGATTTCAGGTGCACATCCTACATTTGCAAAATACTCTGTACTCTTCCAAAACCTTGGGCACCAAGAAAAATTATGAATTACAAAAAGTTGGCAGGGTATTTTTATTTCCTCCATGGTCAGCAACAAGAGCTTATCAACTAGATTTTAACCTGTAAATCGATTTAATTATGTGACATAAAAGCTAAATTAAATCAAGAGGATTTTCATGAAGGAAAATGTACAAAAACATTCTTAAGCAAAATGCTTCACAGGAATTGATTTCACCCACTGCTACAAATTTACAGACACCATCTGCAACTCATCCAGGCTCATGATACAAAACATACTTACAAAAGCTCCTAACAATGCTGACAGTATGAATATTTATATCAGACAGTGCTAACTTTCCTGAAGCACATCTAAACTCCAGTGAAATTTCTATGTTTTACAGGCATAGACACATTAATTTTTCAGCTATCAACTAACTAGAAATGTTCATTTTCTCCACAAGCAAACTTACTTAGCTTTTACACCAGAATGGCAAGTCAAGTTTCATTTCAAATAAACACTAGATGACCAAATGAAACTCAAATAAAAAAACCTAACAACAAACTAAGGACAGAGCTCCTCTTCAGTGGGTTTTCCTCTCACTGAGAATTTCCTAGAGTCAAAGAAAAGGACAGACACCTCTAGCAATCTGCCACACCCATCCCTCATTACCTTCTCAAACATATTATTTGGGTCCATGGACCTTAAGCTGCTGATGATGCAAAGGTTTCTACTCATTCTTTGGTGACTTCAGCTCTGCCCTCTGCAATGTCCTGTCCACTTCTTCCTCAGCCCCAGAAATACTCCTTTTCCCCAACACTCACATGTGGCACTGAACAGCAGCAGCAAAAGCACTGTGTACAACCCTCACCTGCACATCCTTCTTACCACTCCACACGGGAAGGACTCCATCAGCCCCAACATCCTGCAAGGGGCCTTCGGGGGTTTTTACTTTGTTTCATTTGATTTGATGATTCCAGTTACGCTCCTTTCTTTGATAATGAAAAACACCAGTTCCAAAAAAAGTCACTGACACTAACTACAAAATTCTGCCTTTTTAATCAATTACTGCAACGGCACATGTGAACACGTTTTAACCCTGAGTAAGACAGAAGCATTTCAAAAACTAATTTACTCTTGGTTTGCTCATTGCTAATTGTCTACCCCTAATGCACTGCCCAGTTATGAAGATGAGGGACAGGAAACAGCAAAATACTCAAAAAAAAAAAAAAAAAAAAAAAAAAAAAGGCATGAAATGATCCCTCTGGTAGAAATTTCTATGGCACCCTTATTACTTATTTTATGCACCGAATCCCTTTCCCTCCCACCACCCAAGAAACAAAAAACAATTGATGAACAGAATTCAGTTAAAGGGAATCAAAAGGGTAGACCTTGTGGAGGCCTGCCGTCAAAGCCTAGCTGTGTCAGTTGCACAGGAAGACACCCCTTTTCTTCCTATTACAAGCAATCAACATAATGGAACATTATGATTAATATCAGGTAGTGTTAACAGCTTTAATTAAAGAAAAAATATGATTGCATAAAAGCCAAATGTCATAGTGCATAAATTTAGCACCAAATAATTTGCAATTTATGTAAATTGAAGAATTCTTTACCTGTTGCTTTCTTTCTGTTCCTCTAATCATCTCATTTTTCACAAGACAAATTTGAGTTTTTAAAAATACTGTTGATAAATCAACTTAAACATTAGTAATGTCTGTCAGTATAAAAAGCAAAGTTTACCAGGCAAGCAAACAGGCAAACACTGTTACTTAAAGGTGCTTAAAGGTGTTACTTTGAGGAAGTTCCTTAAACTGCTTTCCCCTCAACTTCAGAAAGCAATGAAAATAAATATGAACTGCTTCATGAATACCACATGATTTCAGAAACCATCCAAACACAATTTTTTTTTCTGTTTGAACACAGTATGTATCCAGCAGAAAAACATGCATGTCAGTTATTTGAGATAATAATCATCTAACTCAAGACAGTGAAAACATATTTCGATCATCTTTTTTGGCCTAAACTTCACAAGTCTTAGGTAAAGCATTTCAAATTGCAGAAAAAGCCCTGAGTGCTGCCCATTTTAGCCTCTACCATGACGGATGGATGGATTTCCAACAGCAGTACAAAGGAAATGTGTTTTGCATAGTAGCAAAGAACTGAGGTATTACAAACTTTGGGGCGTTTAACCTTTTTTGATTGCTCAAAACCTTGGCCTAAGAAGGTTTGTTTTGTCTTTAACACACCTAGGGACAAATTTTCTCCTCAGTTATATGCATGTGGCTTTCATTATGATCACACACAGCCAGGCACTTACCCAAGGACAAAATGTAGCTCTAAGAGACTTTTCATTCATCAGATTTATACAGACACAATACTAATCTGGGGAACTGGCATAATGCTTGTATATGCCTTGAAAAAAAAAATCTGTGTATCCAAATTAGCTCATCCTCAAAAAAAAAAAAAAAACCAAAAAAAACCAACAAAAAAGAAGGAGGGAGGGAGAAACTCTTGGCAATGTAAAAGGAGTTCTGAATTTTTTTTTCATTTACAGTTCTTGCTTAAAGCCAACTTTGCCAACAAGACAATCAAAAAATATGGTTTGAATCAAGAAAGTCTACGGCTAAAAATCAGATACCTTCCTCAAAGTTTATGAATGGAAGAAAGAGGAAAACCAGATAAATAGAAGTTAATTTGCTTACTTTGGTATTCATGTTCTGAGAGAACTCCAAAATAGTATCAACTCTTGTCCACGCATCAGGATGTTCTTTTAAGTGAGTCAACACTTCCTGTGCCATTCTTTGCTGAAAGAAAATTTGATTTGAAAAAAGTGTCAGCATTAGATTATTTAAAAAGTTATATACCGTCACTGAAGACATAAATATGCAACACTCCAATTAACTTACTTATCCAAGAGTTAAGCAGAACTCAATCCGCAGCAACAAGTCCCTTAACCTCCTTCTGTGACAGCTGAAGTTTAGTAACAACCAAACTCCAAAAGCCCATTAATCCAGGACAGCAATTACTCACTTCCACTCTTCCATTCTGATGATTCATCCAGACCAGGAGCAAACAGGCAAGAACAGTACACATGATGGGGAAAACCTAGTAGGGAATGAAGTTCTCTCTACTTCCACAAAGTCATCTAGAGAAAACTTCATTCTAGGGCACCCAAACTTTCTAGTTCCAGTGGAAGCACTTACACAAAGTGCCAGCTTTAAGGAAGACTGTTTTGTGCTGCAGAACTGTTGATTTTATTTTGAAGAACCACAGAGCAGAACATTAGAGGTCTCCAATCCCTACTTCTGAGGGATCCTTGGTGTACCTAACAACCTACAAAACCGTAATAAAAACCTACTGGCGGGAGGAAGGGAGGCTGGTCATGCTAATGGTTTGCTCTTCCTTGGAGACTAACATTATCAATTACTGTCCCAGATGCTATGGTTTCTTGAAAATCTCATCCGAAGCAATTACACTTTGAAACGGCTGAATTCATTTTAGCCATCCTTTTCAAAAAGCTGGATGTCCTCAAGGATTTTTAGTGAGCCAAAGTGACGTCAGCCATTTCCCAAAGTGCCACATACTGACAGATCTTGCTGCAAATTGTACCCTACAAGCATCAGGCACTGCCTTACCAACACAATTAACAGAACTTAGTGCACTCTTTCACTGCACTGTAAAGCCAACTGAAGGGAGTTACAAAGTATTTAAAGCTTTGCTTTAGGATTAACTTCAACAGTTAGAACTTACTACACCCATGCAGCTTTCTAGTCTCATCCAAGTACATACTTGAGCTAATCAGCAACTGGTGTAAGAAAACATGTATTCTCAGCACCTTAGAAACCCAATCAAGACCCCAGATTTCTATATATAAAATACAAGAAACTGACAAATTTGGCACGTGAGTTACAAAATAAAACTGGAGGTTCCAACAGAAAACGGCAAGGATGTCTGAACTATCTGTACAACACTACTTGCACCCCCTACTTAATGTAATTGAGCATAGTGGAGCAACTGGACTAGTAAGTCCCTGCAGATTTGATACAGACAAGTACCACACAGGTTTTCTGTTTAACACCACAACCAGTACTGCCCTATTGTTCCAGTGTGACATCAGAGGTAAAAAAAGCAGAAAAAACAGCACTTTTAAAACACTTTAGTTTTAAAAGAGAAGGAATAGCTGTATTACTACCAGGGTCAATCTGAAAGTGTTTTTATATTGGCCTCCTGCTTGCTTCTAATACTGGTGACGTATCCCAGGATCAAATTTCAACACCAACAAAAGACAGACAGTCCACATCCTTCTCCCAAAGCTGAAAGGTTTGCTCTCACACCCACTAACCCCTTTTCTGGACACCAAACCCTGTACTTTCACAAACAGTATAAATTTAGTAATATGGCTTCAGTAATAAGACAAAGCCTCATGGTGTCACTGGTACCAAAAGGAAATATGCAAATAATCTTTCTGGACGTGTGAAGTTCTAACAGATCAATGGAATTAAGAGGCTGGGATGAGCCCAGGTAAACATTTATGACTTGCATGAAATCTCCTTAGTCATATGTTGCACCTGGGGTGGGGACATTCTTTCTTGTCAGAAAAGTATACCGAAAAAAGCGAAAAGAAAAAAAAAATTAATTTCCAGGACAGAAAATAGCTTCTTTCTTGCCTAATATAGCTCAGCAGATAACAGTTTTGCAAGCAGAGATAAGAACTAAGCACAAGGAGGAGGCAGGTGAATTTGAAAGCAAGTTCAGCCATTCAGGTTGCATTCTAAACCTGTTTTACCCTGACATTACCCTGACCTATTCCAGGAAAACCACTGGTAATCTCCCAATTTTAATATTTAGTTTCCTCAACTCCTATTATTCCTGTCCCTCTTTAGAGTAAAGGCCCTGAGCTCTCAGACTCCACCGAGAACCATTTCTTCATGTTTTTTTTAACCCCTTGGAAGAGGGAAAAGCTCAGACTCCCTGAAATGTCTCCAGTTTGGAAAGGTACCAAAATAGCTGACCAAAGTTACATTGAGGTGACATGTATAAGTACATGTATTTAAGCAAGTTTATATCATAATTCACTTTTGCCAGTTAAACACCACCTCTTGAATTTTTGTATCTTATTGCATTGATTTTCTAAATATTAGAGACTTTTCCCAGCTGTTTTAAGTGAAGCAACTTCTCACAATGCCAGAACAATAGCAACGTAATCGCTGTATTTAGTGTTAATCCTTTATTTTCCTTAGAAACCTTCCCAACCTTTTCAAACCAAACATCATCAGAAGCATCACCTGGTTTGCAGGGCAGTAAAAGATCACAAAACAAGTGGCACAGATGTCTATACTTTTAAGGTAAAAGCTACAAGGAGCTTTCTGTCATTCAAAGCACTTAAACTATAGCAAGCAACTATTTGAATTTAGGACACTCAAAATGCAAGTATTTCAAAACACAACAAGGTATTTCAAAACCTACTGGAATCCACACTAGTAAGCTTTATAAAACCTTTTTTTCCCCCTAAAGAGATACACAAAACAAGTATATGCAAGTATATCATTGTTTATTCTAACAGCTGGAAAGAATAGAAAAGCATCAGGTACTTTGTCCCACTTAATTCACTTATTGTTGTGCAAGACAATCTTAGTAAGAGATGCCTGACACTGAAACTCCCGATTTGTTGAGCCTGAACAATTAAAATCTGCCAGAAGAGGAACCATGCCAACACCCTTTGTAGCAATACTTGCTCTCAACATTTAAGTCTCGTTTCCAAAGAAATTCAAGAAATAGATAAAAGCAATGCAAGATTCACTTTCAAGGCAATATATGCAAAGACACAAATGCACAGTCCTTCCATTTCAACTCAGTACTTCACAATATGCACTAAGTCCAAATGGAAGATTGCAAGAAGAACCTGTGCAAACTGCAATGGGAAATAAAACAGACCAGACACAAGAAACGAACAAACTCTTCTTACTAAATATGCATGACATGCTTCTTTACAAATACGAACACAGTAAGAGCACCACTAAGTGTTTTCTTTTAAATACAACTCTTCACTGAAGTGAACATTACATTTATGGCTTCACAGTTCTGTCCATAATGAAAAGTAACAGGTAGCTCAGATCTTCCTGAAGAAAAGGTGAGCTGCACCAAGCGTCCTTACCAAATCTTATTTGCTAGTAATTCTCAACATCAGAAGGCAAGCTATAAATGAACACACACCAAATAAACATTTCTCCAAGTGTCATTTCAATGTGAATTCACATTCCATGTGACTGCCAGTGATATTCCAGTCCCTAGCTTAATAAATTCACTAACATTACTAATTGTTACTGAAGTGAATTGATTTTGCTCAGCTGATTTGTCGTAAGGTTAAACATGGTCAATAAATGCATGTTCCAAGTCACCTTACCTGTGCACCTTCCCCATGGTACAAGCAGTTCACCACATTGTCCAAGAGATTGATATCCAGTTTCTGGTTAAAATCCAGCAGCTGACGAGCTGCATGGTCTGCTAACATTGTCATAATTGCTGGCATAGATTACTGTAAAATAAATTTTAAAAATATTGATCAATTAGTAAGAAATTATTATCAGATGCAGCTGCAAAGCAAGTGCTTCAACTTAGCTCATTTGTCTCATTGAAACAACATGCTTATGTTAGCAGTAACAGATAACATTGCTTTGACTGTAGGGCACATACCAGGACAAACTTTTCTTTCCCCCCATGAAAAATTCACCCATCACTACCCCAGCTCAACTCTCAGGCAGGGTCTCCAACAGGTAAAACACATAATAAGGGTCTGACTAGAGAATGGGCTGTGTTACCAGCACCCTGGGGCTTATTTCACAGCAGGTACCAAGCCCTACATGTTTGCTGGTGGAAAAGCCTTGTATCACTACAACCCAAAGCCACACTGGCAATCTCAGCCGAGTATCAAGTTCCCAAGGCCAACATGCACGTTCAGAAGATTCAGTTCCAAAAGCTTTTAAACACTTGGGTATGGAGGTGAAACATGATCTACACACGGAGTAAGAAATTAGCTACAGGGCATTTTTCAAATAGTTAGGGGAAAAAAAGAAAACCACCTTACGAGTTAACCACATCCAAGTAAAAAAAATTGCCACTGAAACTAAGTTGACTGAAGGCACTTTGAGAGCACGAAGCAAAGAGACTGTTCAATCAGCAGGTTACTCTGTGGACCATGTGAGATCACTTCAAACTGAAATGGGATTCTGCTGGAGGTTTCAGGTCCCTTAAACCCAGGGGCAAATGCATTAACTCTTTGTCCTGGATAGAGCAGCCCTGATATTATGCAAAGGGAGTCAGGTGGGGTGTGCACATAAGATTCTTTACCAGCCAGAGACTGGTGCAAGATAGACACATTCATGAAAAGCAGGAAAACAAGCCAGAAGCCACTGAATTTTTGATGGTAAGTTATACTCTACTCCTTTCACATCACCCTCCCCCCCTCACGTTGGAAACGCCTAATCAAGTTTATTGCTCTGTTGTCACAGAAAATGGCAACTCTAACACATATTTCCCACCCTGCCATCTACAGCACCTGGGTGCCACTCACTGTCCCTTTCAAACCCTGAAAACCTACAAATCTCACATAAAACTGCTCACTTAAACAGCCAGAAGCCTGGGCAAGTGCAAGATCAATCAAAAAGTTACACCAGAGCCATCTGCATACTCAGAAAGATACAATCTGAAACTTTTCCAGGAACACACCCCATAAAGTCAGATTTGCTCTTACTAAGTAACACCATGTGTAAGGAAGAATTTGTTTTATGCTTTATGTATTTAAGTCATGCTCAAAAGTAAGGGGCAAGACAAACCTGTACCTCAACCCCAGTAATTACTAATTAAGTGAAAGTTTTACAGTAGCATCCAGACAAGGGAAATCTTCTGTTTAGAAATGTGCACGTGCAAGTAGCATCAAGTAATTTCTTTTACTTCTATATATAAAAATAGCTTCAAATCCAAATATTCTAATTGGGTTTTAAGTAGAAAACTCAGTATTACTACACTAACACCACCATTTTAAGGGCTTCATCTTAACATCCAGTCAAGTCTTTTTAAAACATGTACTTGCAAAACCAGGAGAAAATAAACGCTAAGTAGAGAACAAAATAAAATAAACACTCCACGTCTATTCTTTCCTCCTTCAACTCCTAACGTTTTCGAAATTGCGATGTTAAGTTCGGAAGTGAGAAAGAAGCAGGAAAGGCTGACTTCATTCTTCATTTCATTCTTTTGGCTCAGGAAGACGCTGAAAATGTCACCTGGCAAAGGAGGGGCAGCGAGCAGCACCACGAGAAGGAAACTGCACCCGTGAAGCGGCTCAGAGCAGCTAATGCTGGCCCAGGCACGCCCCTTTTTGTCCACATCTGGCCTCCGCGGCCGAGCCCTGAGCCGGGAAAGCGGTTTCCAAACTACAATAAACGCCATGAGCCAATCGCTCCTCGGGTGGGGCCATTCATTTCAGACCTAAGCCTCTTTCGGTGGTTTTCAGGCCCCCCCGAGAGCGTCAAGGAGGAGCTGCGTGACCGAGAGAAGTTATTCAACGCATGGAAGCCGAAAGGAAATGTTTTGAATAGGTCCCTTCGCCACTCCCAGCATTATCTTCAAAATGACCTACCTACTTTTCCAGCCGAAACACAGAAATGGCGGCTCTGTGGCCACCACCACCGGCGGCCAACTCGCTCTCCCACTCCTAACACTGTACCCACATGAAGCTCATAATCTCTGATTTACTGCACTCCTACACTTTTCCCTCCCCCCATCGTGCCTCAACTCCGGAACAGGTTTAAGCTTCAGCTCCAAGAACCACCACTGATCAGTCCTTCAAAAAAATGGGCAAAAAGTTTTAAAAAAATAAAATAACCACCACCAAACCACCAAAAAATCTGAACTACAACACAGCAAGAATGTGACATCTACCGAAGGTCAAAAGAACTGCATTTACAGCAGTGTTTACACAGTTATCCCAACTCTCGGTGACCCTGGACCTTTAACACAACAGTTAGCTTGTTATGGTAGACCCGATTCATTTCGGCATGTAGCACACAGCAATAACAGCAGGCACTTAACAGTAAGAAATGTTGAGCATTTACCTTGAGTCCTACAGCACCTTTAATCCAGATATTTAAAGCTCATTGGGGGCAGCGACTTAAAAAAACAAAACAAAAAAACCCCAAACAACAACAACAACAACAAAAAAAAAACAAACCCACTCTGGGAGAGTCACAGTGCTCCATTTCAAAGCACGCAATGCAAATGAACTGCCTCCCTCTTCCAAGGAATTAGCTGCATCACTTGTAAATCCCACCCAGGAAGGGTGAGTGGCTCTGAAACGCAGCGCACGACAAACGCGTTCGCATCACGCTCCACACACCAGCAATGGCAACGAAACCGCCCCTTTCCTTTCTTCCACACACACACGTGAAGGAGACGGACGAGACGGATTAAGTAACATCTGCCCGACACCTCTCGGAGAGCGTTCATTTTCGGCTGGAAATAACTCACACCCACCCAGCGCGGCGGCCCTTCCCCGGCTCCTGCCGCAGCGCCCCGGCGGGCGGGCGGGCTCTGGGGCAGCGCCCGGGCTCCGGGGCAGCCCTTGCGGCTCCCGGCAGGGCCAGCAGGGCCCCGGCTGCCGGCGGGGAGCGGGCCCGGGCGGTGGGTCGGGCGGGCCGGGCCCCTGCGGAGCGCGGTGGCCCCGCAGCCCCTCCCTCCTCCTCCTTCTCCTCCCCTGGGCTCCAGCCCTGCGCTCTATACAGGGCTCCCCACGTGATCCAGGCGGACGTTTCAATACTGCTGCACAGACACACACACACACACAAAAAAATATTTCTGGAAACTTCCACTCCTAATAATATACAGATTATGTTGCCGGGCTTGCCCGTGTCCGATCCCAGCCCGCCCGGCCCCCTCCCAACGAGGAGCATCCCCCGCAGCATCCGCGGCCGCGCTGAGCCAGGCCGGGGATGCTCGTACCCCCAAACCCCCTCGGAGCGCACCCCCGCCCCTCAGGGCGTCTCCACGGGGTGCATCGCATCCCGCCCAGCCCAGGTCGGGCTCCGTGCCCTCCCGCACGGGCATATCCCCCCGTTCTGCCCCCCAAAATACCCCGCTCTGCCCCCTCCGCCTTGCCCATCGCGACCCCCCCGCAGCCCTCACTTACCTAGGGGTTTCTCACAGCCTCTTCCTTCAAAAAGTAGGGGTGGGCGAGCCAAGTTTCTAACCACCACACGCCAAAAGAAAAAATAAAGTAAATAACCCCCTCGCAAAGAGAGAAAAAAAAAATTAAGAAAAAAACAACAAACAAACGTGGAAGGAGGGAGGGAAGAAGAAAAAAAAAAAAAAAAAAAAAAAAAAAAAACCAGCACGGAGAAGGGGAAAAAAACCACCACGGCAGGAGGTGGGGGGGAAGGCGAGCGCTCCCTCCTCGGTGGTGGGTCGGGGTTAGTAGTGCCACTCCTCCCCTCGCAGCGTGCCCGGCCTGGCTGCACCAGGCGCCCGCAGAGGCCCTCGGGGCTCAGCGCTCGGCTCCGCGCCTTCCCCTCAGTCCCGGGAAAGCGGCCGGCGCAGCACTCCGGCCTCGCTGGTGCGGGGGGGATCTACCCGGCTGCGCCTCCCGCGCCTCCCAGGCCCGGCCCCGCCGGCTCTCGCTGCCCCTGCGGCTGCCGCCCTCCCCGCCCGGCGCTCAGTTCGCCCCCATTCCCGCCGCCCTCCCCGCGGCTCGCACTAAACTTCGCCCCCTCAGCTGCGGGTCCCCTAGGAGCAGGTCACACACGCGGCGGCGGCGATGGGGACTGAGCGCAGCGCGTCTCCCCCTCCCTAATGCCACAGGCTCGGAACCGGCTCAAACCGGTTCAGACTGGGAGATTCCATCTCGGTTTAGTTTTCAGCCCATGGCGCCGCGGAGCGTTTGGAAACCTCGGGAACCCCGCCCAGCCGCCGCTCCCATTGGCCCCGGGATGTGCCGCCGCGAAGGTGACCGCCAAGCTGATTGGTCTGTCGGGCCGTCAATCCGCTGCGCGACTCGGATGGGCGGGGGGAGCGAGAGGCGGCGGGGGGGGGGGGACGAGGGGACCCGCCCCCTCCCTAGCAGCGCTTTTCGCGCTAAGGAGGGGGGCGCCGCTCTCCGATAGGCCGAGCCGCGCTGTCACTCAAGGAGGCCCCGCCTCGCCGCTCGCAAAGCGCGGGCGCAGGGCTGGCCGCGCTCTCATTGGGCTGGCGGCGGTACTGGCGTGACGCGCGCGCCGGAGCGCGGCATTCAGGGCTGTGGCGGGAGGGGGCGGGAAAAGCGCGGCCGTTGGGTGCCCCCGGGCGCGTTCCTGAGGGGCAATGGTGGGAGCGGGGCGGGCGCTCCCTGAGGGGACGGGGCTGATCCGTGTGGGGAGAAGGGGCTCGGGGCGGCTGATCCGTGTGGGGAGGAGGGGCTCGGGGTGGCTGATCCGTGTGGGGAGAAGGGGTTTTGAGGGCCTCTGCTCAGTGAAATGAAGGTGCTCGAGGGACTTTCTTCAGTGAGCTAAAGAGGGTTGAGTGAAAGGGTTTGCGGGGCTCTGCTCAGTGAGGAGGTGCTGGCCCGGGAGGGGAGGAGGTTGATGGAATTGGCCCATGAGGGGAAGGGTTCGAGCACCATTCCCTGTTTGTGCTGAGGCGCTGTCTCCGAGGGAGGGTAGCGAGGAGGGTAGCACCTTCTGTGTGGGGGCTGTGTGCTAATGGCAGGCATTACCCCACAGGTCCCTCAGGGAGGGAGTGGAGTGTCCCAGCTGTAGAGTGGGCCCTGAGAGCAGCAGGAGGAGCAGCCCTCGGTGGGTGCTTTCTGTCCCTTACCTCAGCAGTTCTGTGCTCTCTGCCAAAGCCTGTGCAGATTACAAGTGAGATGTGTGTCCCCTCCTCTGCGGTGTCCATGAGATGTCTATCTGCCTGCAGCTTCCCTCCAAAGTCTGCTTCAGGCAAGGCTGGCTTTAGATTTATCCAACTCCTGGGCTGTGTGAGGGGTATTAGGTAACCAGACAGGAACAGGGGAGATCTTGGGGCTTTTCTGTGGAGGCACAAACTCAGCAGGTTATGGTTGCTCTGCTCATCACTGCAGGAGCAGAGAACGTGCTCGCCAACTTTCATGTGGAAAAGCTCCTACCAGTGAATATCCTCTGTACCTACATATGCATTTCTTCAGTCTTACCTCCTTATTTGAAAAAGCCATAGCTGTAGAAACTTAGGACTTACTTCTGTGAGGACGTTACTATTAGGAAATATTTAAACACCCTTCTAGGAACAAACTTTCTTTTTCATCACTTCACTTGAAGCAGTTACTTTGTTTTTGAGATGGCATTACACTGGTCAGTGAAACTTGTAATAGAAGTGATACTTTTGATTTGTGGAATGCCTTCTGGGTGCTTTCCAAAGGAAGCTTTCTCTATAGTTTTGTTGAGATGGAGCTCACCTGTGTTATGGGTGGGAGTATGGGAGGGATGCTTAATTACTTTGGTGCAGTTTTAAAAGGAAAAAAAATAGTGTTTTGTGGTGTGTAGACTGCTTGGGGGTAGTGGCTAAATTACCACTGGTGTGGAGTTTGAATCTAGCAGGCAGGTGCTGTGCTGTTGCTAATAAGTCATAAGAACAACACTTAACTATGTTTTTGAAGTCTTAGTTGGCTTTCTGACTTTACAGATAGTGTGTGCTCAGCCATGTAGCTGCTGGATGAGGCTCAAAACCTGTATTTTCTCCATATGATTTTTTTTTTTAATGTATACCTTCTGTGGAACACAACGGTTTAAAGCCAGGCATCTGTAGTCATCCCCAAAAGATTGCCAGTGCAATGAAAACCATAACATACTTGAATAAGTAAATACAATTTCACATCCTTACACTGTTCTGATTGCCTGACCAATTCCGTGGGGCATTCCAGCTCCTCAATCTTCATTTTATGTGTGTTATGTGATTTCTTTACTTTGTTTCTGGGACAGCTGGGGAAATCTTGTATCCAAATACACATTTGTGTTTTGGGCAGGACCTCGGAGGATGCAAGATGATGTGGTGCCAGATCAGATCCTGTGTGATGTAATACTGGCTTGATGTCATGTATTACTGCACTTAATTCCTCAGTTAAATTTCTTGGAAAAAAATTTCTGCAGCATTTAAGGCTTGAAGAGCTGGAATGTGAATGGTCTCTTTTCTTTTTTTATCATGCCTAAAAGGAACTGCATCCTGTTAGTATCTGTGTCAGGGTGGTATCAGTGCTTTGTTTAATGCAGCTTGTTTGTCCTGCTCTGGTGCGTTGGCTTTTGCAGGGTGACTGCAATTGAAGAGAGCACTGGAGCTGCTGGGATTGAATTGGGAATTGATTCCAGTGGAATGGACGGGCACAGCAAACTGTTGGTGGGTTAAAAGCAGGGCTGTAACTCTAGCACTCAGAATAAACAGTTCCTATGTGTGTTTTGATGTTCTAGCTCTGGTGTTCAAAACAAACTGATGGAAGAGACCAAAAAGTCAGATTCTTTTAACTCCTTCTGCTTGTGCAGAAGGTTCGCTTCTATTTTCTTTGTGTGTAAATGTATGTAAGAGACAAATGTTTAAATCCTCAAATCAGTTTGTTAAACGAATGTTAACTATTTTGGGAGTCGATGCAGCTTCAGAATTTCATCATGTGTTGGTAATGCCCCGGATTGCAACGTGGTTTTCATACATTGCAGCAGTAACAAACACAGCAGGGGTTGGCTCTGCCAGTTTGTTTGCTAAATCCTGTGCTTGAGTAGGGGAGGGTTCCTGCCCTGCCTCATCACTGTTATCTCAAATAACACTATAATTTGTTTTTTTAGAAATAGCCTTTCTATCTTCCTGCGAGCTGTGGTCTGGGAAAGCTGAACTCTTCCTATCTCCCTTCTATGAGGAGCCAGGTGAAGGCTGGTTCAGCAACTCAGGGCAGGCAGTAAAAAGCAGCTGTTTTAGCAGAGTGCCTGTATCTGATCACAGCTTTCCTCCCACACATGCTATCAGGAGTTGTTGTAAGCTTGTGTTTGCTGTTTTGTTGCTACTGTTCCCTGTCTGATGGCTCCTTTTTTAGATGTCCAGTCTGGTATTTCAGCCTTGCTGGAATCAATAGAAAAATTTGCTTGGGTTTCAGGTCAGCAGTGTGGCCTGGTAGTGATAAAAGCTAACTGCACACTAGGCTGGATCAAAAAGAGCATAACCAGGACATCAAATGAAGTGATTCTTTCACTCTGCTGGTCACTCAGCAGCTGCATCTGGCACACCATGCCTGGATTTTGGTCCATCACTACAAGTAAGATGTGGAGAACCCTGTGCAAATCCAACAGAGCCTGTCCTCAAGGTGGAGAAGGGACTGAGGGAGCTTGGCTTCTTCAGCCTGGAAAATAAAAAATGGGTGAGGAGACCCAGTAGCACAAACCAAAGCAGAAGTGGGTATGGGCAGAGTTAAGTAATTGAGCTTTTTGTGGTCTATTTGTTCTTCACAAGGACCCCACAATTTGTGGGGGTTAATATATTTTGAATGCTTGTCTAAACCCTGCACACACTGTTCAGGGGTGATGGGATGGGCCACTGAGAGTGTCACAAAATAAAGGTTTTATGACTAGGCCAGCAGTGCTTATTAACTACACTGAAGTTAGAGAGCTCTTCCTTTCACCTTTAATGCAGTCTTTTTTACTCTTTAAAGCTTTTCTGTTTGTTTTTGTACACTCTTCCTGTAAATTTGCTTTAGCAAATAATCTCCTTTAGTGGTCAGTTTGGTTTTTCAGAACCAGAATGAATTTCTTGGGTGGTGTGCCAGCATTAGGGGTTGTGCATCTGGGAAAGCTGAGGCTCTGATACAGGGAGGAGGCATACACATAAGAGAAAAATATCAAGTTGGTGTCATAGTTTCTTGGCTGGTGAAGTAGGACTTGTAAATGGAAAGACCAGGGAAGAGAATAAAATAAAGCTGGGGAAATAAGGCGAAGAGAAGGCAGGTGTTGAGTGAGGCTGTAGTGAAAGGAATGAGGCATTCACAGGAAATTGCCAGCTGTAAATTTTCAAGGATGTCTGGGCAACGCACAACTGAAACAATCTGTTAATGTCGAGTGTCATCGTAAACAGCTCCAGCCTCTGCCTCATCCTTCAGGAAAGGCCCTTTCCCCATCCCTGCCTTTATGGAGGGCGTGTCCTGACTGCAGAGCCCTCACTTCCCCACGATGTGTCCATGGCCAGAGCGTTCTTCTCAGAGCAGGAAAGATGCCTTGTAGTTTCCACTTTCTCCTGCAGCTGTCCCACTTTGTTCCGGGATTATTTACATGATAGAACCAGGAAATATGTTTGGCTAATGAAAGGAATGCAGAGAATTTGTTCTGTCCTTTCATTCTTGCTTAATGTCATTCTAGAAATGGCAGAACTAATCCTGCCTGAGCATCCCTCTTCTCACTGAGCATCTGCTGCCATTGTTAATTGTTCTTTTTTTCTCTGGGAGAGCTTCTAATGTACTTTTTTTTTACTCTTAATTGCTTTTGTTTGACTCCACCTTTACTGTGTCTTTGGCCAAACAAATTTTGCATTTCATTTAATTTATTCTTTGGAAGAAAGCAACTGTCTGTTTTGATGAATGTCCCAGATCAATGATTTCAGAGAGGCTGGATGTAAGAAGAATATTAACAGCATTTGCAGATGATCATAAGTCAGGTGCTACAAACACAAGTAGGAAGAAATAATACAACATAATCTAAAAATCTTGGAAACAGGAAATTGAATGTAACTGAGTGGAGAGGAGAAATAAAAACCAATGTGTCCTTGGGGGGAAAAAATAAGGGAAAACTTGGAAAATAAAGCTGAGGGAGAAACTGGAGAGCAAATTAAATATTCCTTTGGTTGATGACAGGGCAAAGGAAAGGATGAGATGATTAGGGAGTATCTGGGCATTGCTTGGAACAGCAGCAGGGGAGTGGCCTAAAGTGATTTCAGGAGCGCTCATAGAATATTTGAACTGAACCTGGGTATCTCATTATCAATGTGTTTTAAACAAATGGGCACAATTTCAGAGGCAATTGGTGATTAACACTTGAGAGAGTAAAGGTATGAAAAGTGTAAAACACGACTGAGGAAAAGCCAAACAGGGACATATTCATCAATGAAGTTCCTGAAGTGCTGAACTGTTAATCGGCTGATGACTATTTTGAGATAATTAAAATAGCCCTCAGAAAGGTTTAGGCATAAAACTTCAAACTGTAAAATAACTTGTCACTATATGTACAAATCCATGAAAAAGAGATTCTAAGAAAAAACTGTGGAAAACCACTCTGTATTACAGGGAAGGAATTCTCCATCTCCATCAGTCTTTTAAAGATGCCATCTTTTTTGTGTCCCACTGATAACTGAATTCTTCTGTCAGCCAAGCCTTGTTTGCCAATGTGAATTGTGTTGGTGCTGAAATAAGGTCAGAAGGCAAAGGTAAGGAATTTCCCCCTTCCTGTAGTAAAGTTCAAATAAGTGGGTTAATAAATTTTTTACTGAAAAAAGTCTTAAACTATGTAAACAAGTGAGCACAGTGAGCTATAAATACTGCTTTTGCAGTGTATAGCTATAAAGTAATCTCATCACTTAAGAGAAATCAGGTGTTCTTCAAGAACTGTTTAACTGTCACAAACTTAGCACAAATTCTGTTAGACTCAACTCTAGGAACAATTCTGGAATCTGCAGCTGGGAACCATTTTCTGTGATGCTGGGACTCTGTTGGGAAGATGGTGTGAGGTCTGCTGACACAGGCACTGCCATAAAACCATGTCAATAAAATCTTGTGAGGAGGCAAACCCCAAGTGTCACCCTTTAATTAAACCAGATTTGGTCTTCTCTGAAAACATTCATCAGTTCTGAAAGTGTAGGGGGGTTTTTTTGCCTTTTTATGTTTTGGGGTTTGTTGGTTTGTTTTTAATACCTGCTTTTGATACAGTTTCTTAGTTTTATTTTTTGGTCTAACTCATTCCAACTTTTTAAGGACCTTGAGGATTTGGGGTTTTTTTTAAGGAAAGGTGGTAGGGTTTGTGTTTTAAAATAGCAGTCAAGCTGTAAAATTCAGGAATCTGATATAAAATATTCTATGGTGTCAGTGCTGCAAATGCCGTTGGCAGAGACTATTGATTCTCCCCAATAAACTTTACACGGTGCTAAATCTAACAATTGTCTCTGGGCAATTGCCTGTTACTTAGGTCCACTTTGTATTTAAAATGGAGCTGTTAACTTCATTGTGGTCACGTCTTTATTTGGGGCATTACTTGATCTTTCAGCTTTTGAGGCAATAATCTTCTCTCTCTAACCAGTAAAATAACTCCAGATGGCAACTGAGGAATAGCTCCTAAATTGATTAGGAGCTAAAGATGACTGTTTGTCTTTAGTAAATTGCTGATATTTACAAGATTGCTGAAGCCCTGTCCTCTCTATGACTTAGTAGGCATGTGATAACTTTCAGTCATTAATCTGATTTAAACTGAAAAAAATCCACTTTATATCCAGAGGTAACAGTAAGGCCCCTTCTGCAATAAGAGCCAGGCTCTTGCATCCATCTGTACCTGGGATTGTGGATCCCAGGATACGAGTGCCATGGTATTAATGTGAGTGTGGTGGGTGGCACTTCCATGAGAATCAGTGGCTTTAGTGGCTGCCAAGTTCATAAACATATCAGGGTAAAATACAGGTTATAGCTCCAAGTGAGACTCTTTTATAACTGATTTATTTCACTCCAGTCTCAGCTTTATAACTGAGCCCAAATTCCAAAACTGTCCCTCGGCACTTCCAGGTGTTTTTAATGCATTGCCTTTACCTTCCATGCTGTCATATGTGCAACTTGCCTACCCCTTCCCAGTTCTGTATTGAACAGCCTTGACAGTAAAATGTATTCCTCAAGTGATGAACATGGGGCTGTAACTCCAAAACAAGCTCCTTTAACTTGCTCATTTTGGAAATCAGCTACATTTTTTTTTTTTATGTTGAGAAAAGAAAGAGGAAGAAGGATGGAAGGAGTAGAAACCAAATCACTATTTAGATTTTTCTTGGAGAGGTGATACTAAGAAACAATTTGGAGAAAAATGTAGCTTTCAGTTTTGGGCAAATTACACTGTGCTGAAGGAAAAGCTCTCACCTTCTTCTCAAGCTTTTTGAAGATCAGCTTGCAGCTTTTTGTGTGTACATAGTATGTACACAATCAACTTCCAATTCAGTAGGATTCTTGGTTATTATTTTTTCATGTTTTCACAGTGAACTCCTCGATTTTAGATAAGGTTTTTTTTTCTATTGAAGCTTTACTTGTTTTTTTCACTCATTTCTCTATTTCAGTCCATAAATTATTGTTCAGCCTTTGGCAAGCTGTATTTTTAAACTGCTGCTCTCTTCTGTCATACCTGTGACTAAACTTAGTCTTTGATCATGTTCCTTTGTGGCTGGTCTTTTCTGCTGTGAAGGGGAAATTAGAACTAAAAAAAAAAAAAAAAAAAAAAAAGTATTTCTATCCTTAGAATCCTTTTTCCCCTGTGAACATCCTTTGGAGAATTTGATTTTAAGGGAGCATCCCTGTAAAAGCTCTGTGTTCAGGTAGCAGTAAGCAGTTTTGTAGGCGGGGTAAAATGAGAAACTTGGCAGCACAGACTGGAAACAGGGATTGCATTGGAAACAACAGGGCTGCCACAGAAGCTGCCATGCATTAATTGTGTCACAGGGGTCCCCACACTTCCCAGGGGCATGTCAGCAACACCTTCTATGGCAAAAGCCAACTTCACTTCCCCCTGCAAGGAAGGATTGGGTACAAATACCTTCAAGTTACTTCCCAAAAGGTGAAAGATGCTGGTGTAGGTGACAAATTTGTCTATGTGGATGGACGGGCCTTTTGTCGTTCCCTCTTTCCTTCTAGTTCTGCAGCAAAGATGCTGCGTGTTATTTTCTTCCTGGGTAATTAGACTTTAACGATTTGGGAAATGCAGGTCTTGAGAGCTGCCTGCACAGAGAAAATGGGTAATTAGAAGCATGTGTTGTGCTCTGAGTGTTCCAGGGAGTGAAAGGCTGGATTCGCACAGTGTGACATTGCTGTGCAGATACAAACCTGGAGTGCCTTTAACCATTCTAACCCCACTACAAAATTAGTTGAAAACAGGGGCTATTTATTTATTTATTTATAGGGTCTCCAGTTTGATGATTTTTGCCCTGGCAGAATCTTAGATGAAGTTCTGTATTTATATATAATTTTTTGACTGGCCTATTGCCCAAGTTATTTCTTGAAAACTGACTTTATAAGAGGTAAAACTAAAATATTGGCATTTGACCCCAGCTGTAGGAAAGAAATGTTATGCTTTAGTTAGGTGTCACCTAACAACAAATTAGCCTTAAATCTAAATCCATCTAATATGCCCTGGATTGTAGATGGAAAAGGACTTTGGGTTGGTTTCAAGATGCCTGTTAGATACAACCTACAAAGCTGAAAAAGGTTTCTAGGACAATGTACGTGAAATGAAATTGCACTTTTCATCTGCCAAGTCCTTCATTCTTGCTCTGTTTAAAATTGGTATTGTGGGGAGGTAACAAATTACTTTGTGATGTGTTTCAGCCAAACAAGCTCGTGGTTATGGCCAAGTAATGGAGAACTTTTTTTACTGATTTTTTTTTTTTTTTTTTTTTTTTTTTTTTTTTTTTTTTTTTTTTTTTGTGAAGGGGTTCTCTGAGTTTGATGAAATTACGCTATAAAATCTTTGGTTAAAAATAGAGATGCCACATCCTCTTACAGCAGAGATGTGCTTTGTGCTTAATGCTTTCCCTCATGAAAATAATCACCATGGAATGCTAGTATTTTTAATAGTAGATTCTTATACAGAGGGGAGAAAGGCATTCTGATTGTGATACTCTAAAGATCACTCAAGTATGATCAATAATCCATTAGCAGGAATCTCTGTTCCATTTAACACCACTAAGAAGTTTTTCCATCCCTTCCAAGTGTAAAGCAGGACAGAGGAGTAATCTGGAAGGTTGAACTGTGGAGGAAGTCAAAATAGGACCAAAAATCGTTTAATATGAAGGTACTTAGCAGAAACCACATCTAAATCAGCCTTATTTTTAATACAAAATGTCTTGTAAGGCTGCCTGTATCTGCTGAAGCACAGTGAGGGCATTTCTTCAGTAAATAGTGGAATGTCGTGGCCATGAATGCAACAGAACTGCTTTACAGAGATTTATTACACCTCACTCCTCAGATTATACTCCTGGATTGGACCCAGCCTGGAGGAGCAAGAAATTATGAAGGATGATACAAGTACTTCAGAGCTTTTAGCTGTGAGTGACTGGCAGGATGTCCAGCCTGGATGATTTAATGGATTACCTTGGTGACTTGGTGACCATGAGTTTTATCTAGTGTTGGTTTGGGATTATCACTTTACTATCATTTGGGACAGCAATTTAAGGTCAAATCCTATTTTTCCATGCATCAAGAATTCCACCACGTCCTTATGCACAGGAAGAAGTGTAGGAAAAGGAAATCTTCCTATGGATATAACTGTTTGGCACCATCTAAAATACATTTAATGGCTTTTGCTTTTTTTCTAGACTGAGAAATCAAGTTTGAAAGCAAATCAACAATAGAGGCATTCATGGTTTGTTTTTTAAAAGCCACCCATTGTCCTATCTTATTCAAAGCAGAATTTTTCTAATAACCAAATTCTCTGAGTCTGTTTCCCAAAGTTATATAATAAAAACAATTGTCAGATCCATTATGATAGTCTAGACTAGACATAAAAGGGGAACTCTGGGGCAAGCATGGAGATTTTCTCATTGAAACAGATAACAGGGAGACTAAAATCTATTCTTCCTCTCTTTTAAATAAGTAGTCCAATATCTAACCTTTCAGAATAGTTCAGTTGTTTTGGCAGGGGGGAAATGGCTGCAGTAGATTGTTCCAGAAGAAAATGTGCAATTGTCAGCCCTCCTCTGCTGGGTGGGTGATAAGGGTCTGTAAAAGCCCTGTGTTGTTTCCCAAGTAGTCCAGAAGCAAGGCTTTTCCTCTCCTATATGGATCCTTGTATATGTGAGATAGATTAATGGCTTGTCAGAGGAGCACAGACCAAGCCATGGAGTTTAGCTGGAATTAAATGGTTCTGTTTTCTGGAATCCTCAATGGAACAGATTTTCCAAGTGGGAAACAAAGGCATCTCCTCAGCTGTGCTGCCCGTAGTGGGGATCAGGGAACAATACTGCAAGAGGAGCCTGGATTTGTTTGCATCTTCCCCTCCTGATCCTACACCTCCCTCTGCCTCCTGACCCCAGGTGGAATGAGGGGCACATAAGGCCAAGGCTGCCAAACCAGGAGAAGTTTTTATTAAGAGCTCACTCTGCAGAACAGCAGTAATTTGTGAGCTGTAGCCCATTGCAGGTGTAAACTGGGTCTCAAGGGGGATGGGAATTTGTTTGTGTGTGTTGGAATGTGGGTCACAAACCTGATGGAAGGGGACAACACAACCCATCGAGTTTGGGAATGGGAGCTGTGAAATGTTACAGCAGGGGGATCATCCCTTGTGGTTTCTGGTAATTAGATAAAATTTGCTGATTAACGAGGCCATAATTTCACATAGGCTTTAAGCCAGCAATGAAATCTCACCTGACAAATGTGATTAGTTTTAACCTGGATATGGAGCACTGTGGCTGTCTCCAGTAGGGATGAGTATGGAGCTAGGATTAAGAGGGGAAGGGGGTGCAGGACATGTATATTTCTAGAATTTGGGAGTACAAAAAAAAAAAAAAAGAGGGGAAAATAAGACAATAAAATGTATCCTCTTGATTTTGAAGCTTTTTATCTCTTCAGTCTTTCTCTTTCTCAGATCTTCTGCTGTCTCTTCCTTTTCAGGTTAGGTGAGGACATTCCCAAGCCAAAGGCTGCCTGATCTCAGGTAATGATGTGGTGTTTGCTCTCCCTCCGTCACACTGAGCCAATTGTATGAAATACAAGGCAGTATGAACTTCTCTCAAAAGTATACAACTAAAAAGCCAAGTTACATTCAAATACACATAAAGTGTATTTCAGATACACAGTGAGGTTTTAAATTAAGAATCTAAAACTATGAAGTCAAAACCTTTGACTTCAAGGGATGTAATTTCTTTTTTTCTACAATGCATGGTCTAGCATGTTCTACTTTGGGCAGCACTGTTGAAAACTTCATTAATATATATAAGTAATTAGCAGCCTGGCCTGATGGCATAAAGATTAAACTAAAGGTACTTATTGCTGGTCTATGGGATAGGAACATAACCCATACAAATAGCATCCATGGACTGTTGTTTCTAGCATAATTACTACAACTGTAACACAGAAAGCCAATAGGAAATAGCTTTTGGATAGAGAATATAAAATGTAACTCAAGGGATGTGAGGGAGATGTGATGGGTTGAAAATGGTGATTTGAACACAGTAGAAACCATGAAGGGGACAGTTCTGTGCACGATTTAGTAGTCTTCCCCAATTTTTTATTTCTGGTGACCTTGATCTTTTTCTGTCAGTTCCACCATTCTTGGATGGAGTGGAAGTTGGCACTTTTGAATATTTCTTCCTCTAATGGGTGGAAGGAAAAGTGAGAGCAAGGGGAAAAAGCTTAATTGTTGCATTGCTGCCTAAGGTGAGGGTTGCAGAAAATTACTTTTGCAGTAGCTGGGCAGGGTTGGTGGCACTGACAAGTTCTGGGTGCAGCCCAGTGATCAGCAGAAATGTGATGACTGTGTCAGAAATGACACAAACGTGTGGTGATGAGGCAGGCTGGAGGTCAGGAATCCAGGGAGTCCACTTGAGTCAGGCACAGCAGGGGCAGGGCTGAGCACAGAGCTCAGGGAAGAACCAAGGAATTCAGGCTGAGCTGAAATGTGTCAGTGGCCAGAGCACGGGATGGGGGCCTCAGAAGACCCTCTTCAGGGCAATGATACACTCAGGATCCAAACAGACTCTGAACTTCTCCAGGTAGCTTTTATTAGCAGCATTGCTTTTTCTATAGGGGGGAAAAAAAACCTACTTTGCACTTGGATTAAACTTTAGCCACTTTAATTTTCACCCCAGCAGAGCTCCCTGTTACAGACAGATGAAGCAGTGCCAAGTGCTCTCACTAAGAACACCTGAACAGCATATTCTTTGTAGAAAGTTTACCCTTCCTATTAATTGAGGTTAATTGTACCTTTGCAATTGCTACCCACAAGAGGAAAAGATGAGCGTTTCTGCCTCTGAGCTGTAATTTGTACTTATAAATTTTTGATTGTGATTGAAGGTACCACAAGTTTTAGGCCCTGCTAGATGAAGGCACAGTGCACACTCAGAGACAAAGACTGATGACATTCCCCCAGAAAATTTACCAAGTCAGAAAATAATGTAGGAAAAAAGTCTCACAAGATCCCCACAGAGAGAAAGCTGAGAAGTCTCTGGGCTCTGGCTTGCTCATGCTTGCAGAAGAAATATTTTTGACCTGAAACTGTGGAGTCAAACATGTTTGCTACAAGACCACTGCAATAACAGGTGAGATGGTGGCTTTGGAAGGCATCCAAAATCAGTGTGTTTCAGGGCAAAGCTGGCAAGGCTCCAAACAAATAGGTTTTATTCTGCTTTTGGGGTGGTTGCTTTTCCTCTGCAGATTGTAGCCAGCATTTATCAATTGAGTTATTTTGCATTTATTTTCATTGTTCTGAGACAATAAATTCTCAGTGGCAAGACCTGCTAAAATACTGTAAGTATGGCATTTATTTCCCTTCCTTGACTGGAGAAAAGCTCTTTAGTTTGTAATCACTCTTTGAATAGTAGTCTGTGACCCAGGGAAGTTAATTTCAGCAGCAATAAAGGCTGTGTCTTTTGTGCTTTCAGAAAATAAAATTTTAAGGACTTCAGAAAATTTTTGGAACTTGACCAATCTGCAAATTAAATATGCCTATTTCTGTCTCCCAGTGTTGGGGGAAAGAACCTCTAAAGTCTTCTCAGAGACCTAGCATGGCTTTTATTTTTTAACTAGCTTCCCTTTGCGATGTAGTTCATATTTCTTTTGTTAATAAAGACAATTGTACGGAAGTTTTGGGAGGATGGTAGTTACATGGCTTGTACTGGAAGAAAACTTCCCTCTAAATGTACGACATTTGTGTCTTGGAGGGGGCTGTTCAGCCAGGTTTGCAATTAAACAGCCAACAACAAGAATATTTTACTGCTGAGCTGAGATAAATCATCAGCTCCATCATCTTGTGTCTAAAACACTTGTGAATCTAGTAATTATTTTTGTCAGCCAGTCCTTTGTGCTTTCCATCTCAGCAACACTCATTATCAAATAGAAATTTCACTTTTTAATCATCCTCCTGTCTCCTGCTGAGGCTGTTGTTTTGGCCTGTTTCAGATCCAGCATGTTCTTTCTTCTTTTGACAATAGGATTTGAGTTTTGTTCAAACCTTTTCCCAATTGCCTCCTTGTGGGGTTAGGGGAAAAAACCCAATTCTGGTTTATGGAGATTCACCTATTGCAAATCTGCCCTTATATTATTACTGATCCAAAATTCCAACTTGATTTTGGAAGTAAGCGGTTAGGAGTGTTATGGATGTTGATGCTTTACAATTCACTTCTCTGTCAGCAGTGTTAGGATCCTGGTCCATGAAATTCCAAGTCTGTCCTGTAAATTTGGGTTTATAATCCCTAATGCAGGCCTAGCAAAGGTGTTCCTTATACTCTAAGTGCTTTCAGATTATCCATGCTCCAATCCATTTCTGTGTTTATAGGGACATCTTCATGAGATATGAAATACTCTTGTGCAACCATCAGAGAAATGTTCATTGCTGCCACTTCCCCTGACTCCTGAAGATGCCCAATTGGTCTGGCTCAGTTTGTGCTCTGCTTTCTGTCTCCCTCAGGAACCCCCCACTGACAGGATGCCTGGTTAGAAGCAAAACCTGAGCCCTGTGTAACCCTCGTGCTGCCTTGGAGAGGAGCAGTGACAGTTTGCTGAGTCTGGAAACACATTTCTCTTATCTCCAGGGCAAGCACAGTGACTGTTGCCCGGTTCCACCACGAGGGATTATCAGTGCTGTTCCATCTTGGTTACAGACATGACTAATCCCTCTTACTACTTTTTTTTTCCCCAGAACTGCCAATTAAGCTTTTTCTATGATCATTCTCTAATATGTTTAAATCAAATGGAGATGGGTTACTATAACCAGCCCAAGTAGCAAGTATACTCAGTGCAGCTCATTTCGGCAGAAATGTGTTATAGAGAAATTGTGAATCAGGTGGAGAGGCAGCATAGAGCTTCAGGAAGGAGGGAATTCACTTTATCTCTGATTCCCTCCTCAGCCCTTTGTGGGGTGACCAAGAACTGTGAAGGCTACTGTTGTTGCCTTCCTCAGCAAAGCAGCCCTTCAGAGCAGAAGCAATTCCATTCCATGGGTCTTCCATGGTGAGTTTGAAGGTGATGTGCAGTGAGAAGGGGCTTTAAAGCCCTTCTTGTACCAATCCCTTGCCCTGGGCAGGGACACTTTCCCCTAGATACCCTTGGGGATATCTGAACTGCTCAGGAATTAAGGCAAACAGCCCAGCTGTCCATAGCAGCCATAAAACTGGGGAATTTACCCTGCAAAATGATGTTGTCACAACATTGCTTTGGGAACATGACACTAAATTTCACTAAGCCATGTGGCTGTGCTAATATGGTTTCTTCACTGTGATGGGCATCTCTGTTATTTCTGGGTTTATCTGTAAAATTGTTGCCATCCAAACATTGTCTTGTCAAATGTCCCAGACTAAATTGTCCCAAATTTAATGAGTTGGGCCTTACACCTTAATCTGGGATAAGCAGGGTTTGATGTGGAACAGTTCTTTCACTCCTGGCTGCATATTCCCTGCTCTCCCCTTGCATCACATCTGAGCGTGTGGGACAACCTGGGCTGGATCGGCAGAGAACAAACCTGCCAAAACCAAATTTGCCTTTCAGATCAGCCTATTGAGCTTATCTGCACAATCACTGGGTCTCATGAGGGGTGGGAGAGGGAGAGGCAAGCACTGCCTGGTGTTTTGCCTGCCTGGAGTTGTCCTGGATTGGAGGGAAAAATTAAGATGTCCTTACTCTGAACCTTTTGGTCCAAGAGCTCCTGGCTTAATGCAGAACACCATTGTTGCTTGTATATTCCAGCCAATTAGACCTGGCTGCTTCTTTTTTTTTGTAAATATTTGATATGTGACTTTCTATTAAAATAATTAAACCATGAATCTTCACATTATTTACAAATTTTTTTCATGTCATTAGGCTGTAATTTGACCAGGAGATATGAGCATAATTTACCATATGATTGCATAGTTTTTATTGTGTGCTTCTGCAGTGAATAGCAGCTATTAAGCTAAGTGGTTTGCCCTGTAAAATGACATGATGTCATAATATTTCTCTGAAAATACAGAATTAAGTATCATTAAATCCTATAATTAGGTAGCTATAGATAATTGCAACTTTACAAGTGGAGTCAGGCAGCCTAATTCTTCTTGCTGTAGTATTCCAGGAATTTTGTCAAAACTGTACAAGAGCAAGTAGTGTGCTTTACAGAACATGTGCTGCTTCCCCAGCCTTGTATTTCAGTGTAATTCCCTTTTTCTTCTCTTTCCAGGAACTGGAGTTTTCCAGCATGTTTGTTACAGCAAAGCAATTGTTCCAGGAGTGTGTATTTTTTTTTTTAATTATTAATCCGATTTTATTGTTTATTTTTCTTCTTCTTTAGGAATCATGTGGAATTCATAGATGATAGTGTATGATTGATCATGCTAGGGTTTTTTGCTTTAGACAAATATTTAGTCATCTTCTTTTTCCTTGTTAAATTTTCTTGAAGTTTTTGACAGGTTTGATTATTTGTTTTTTCTTTAAAATCTTTATCTAGTTCTAAAATAAATAGTTGTGCTTTTTTTGTGAATTTAACGTGATTTGTATTACTTCTATACTTCTAATTTATTTGCTTATTTTCCAAGGCACAGGATATTTTAGCAACTGCTGTAGTTAATCGATGTCTGGTGTTTCTCCTCATTATCCGTGTTCACTTTTACCTGTGAAGGTGTACAATGTATCTACATGTATATAATATAATTACATAAATATAATTTTTTCTCAGTGCTATATATATATATATTTAGGACAAACTATTAATTTAAAGGTTATAACTCCTAGGTTGGAGGGATGTATCACGGCACTGTTTTGAAGCTGACGGGTGATTCTCTGCCTCTGAGACATTCCGATGACTCTGGTGACCGACGCAGTGAAATAAATGGTTTGTGCCATCTACTGGTGCCGGCGGGAGCTGCTCGGAACCGGAGTTTGTGACTACGGACTCAAATGTGCTGTGGGAAAAGAAGGAAACTCGCTGTAAATAACAAGAATGCTGTTGATTAATTTACATCTTTAAGTGCTAACTACTGTTAAACACGTTCTAATTAACTCACGCGTTAACCCTTTTCCCACCCCTGCCTTCCCGGCCGTGCCCTACAGCTTTATCCCTATTTTTATAGACTCTGAAAACATTTTGTTTTACAGGCAGGTCAGTCATGTTTTAACAGAGTGGAACAGTCCAAGTTGATGGTATAGAGTGTGCTGTGAATGTGAATATGAACATGGTTTGTCTGAACCTGTTACTCTTTCTATAATAACTCCTAATTCCAACATATATCATGATAACTTACAATTAAGTATAACTCCCCCAAATACATTCTCCCTTATGGATTGTCTCTGATGCTTGTTCCCGTCTTAAGCCTGGGGTTATAAAGCTGCTGGGATGGGACACTCCAGCCTAACTGCATGCAGGGTTAAATAAGGCCTTTTAGCTGAGACCTCTTTGTATCCTACAGCCTCATAATAGGCTATTGTAATTTCTGGGTTTTTTATAAGGCTCAGATGTCATACTCAATTCTTGGTTGTTTCAGGATCATCAATGTTATCACTGGTGTGTTTAATACATTTGGTGTACATTGTGATTGTAAATATTATTTGTTCTTTCTTTGCTGGTTTTTACTTATTTATCTCTCAAGGGCATAAAGAGAGGATCCACAAATTCTCCAGTGTCCCTCTAGTTATGGTTGTTCTATGCCAAGGGAGAAAATCCAATAAATTATTAGAAAAAAAAAAAAAAAGACCCAAACCCCTTACAGTTTAGAATATTGTGTGCTTTAGTATCATGTTCAAGGGTCCAGATACCTCACTTGCTTACACACTCAAGAACTCATTCCCAGGTGAAGTGTTGCCTGAAGGAGAGACACCTGGCCTAGAAATGAGGATTCTCTGGGTCTGCTTCAAGTAAAACACAGTTTACCAGAAGGGAGGCATTTTCCTCATTTGCAAAAGGCTTTTAGAATTTTGTTGTTGTTGTTTAAAATACTGTATAAGCAGCTAGTAATGTATTTTTGTGCTGGTTTCGATTCATGTAGTTAGTGATCTAATTGTATATACTTTGAAAAGTTGGATGGGTGGGATATTAAAATTCTTTAATTTGGAATTATCTAAATGGATATGTATGTATTAAAATACGTTACCTGCTACAAGTAGAGGTGCAAAAATCAATGCAGTAAATTATTTTGATTTTATATTGTACTTCAAAGCACAAATATCCATTTTAGCAAAAACAGTATTGCTTTCAGAAAAGCAGAATTTTATCCAAGTATGAACAGGTGGATTAAATACAATGATTTAGAAAGATATTAGAATAGACAGCTTTTTAATATTTCAATTTTTTTTTTCCTTCTCTGCAGGTAAATGCCCCAAACAATTTTTTTTTTGACTGATTGTTACTTCTGGGAAAACAAAATGCAATAAGTACACAGTTAACATTAATTTTCATGGGGGGGGGGAATAGTTAATTATTGCAACAATACAGCTGCTATGATCAGAGCAGTGACTCATGCAAGTGAAGCATATAATTGTCCATGTAATTTGAAGTCAGCTGGGTTCCAACATTCTTGTTCCTGTGTATAGCTGTTAATTTTTCCTTAGTTAATTTCCCTTCAAAGTCTGCTGGAATTTGTGCTGAGGTTTTAGGAGTTTTTGTATTATTGTTGGAAAGATATCAAGTTGTGTCTGACAGCCTGAGAGGAGCAAAACTCCTGCAGCTCCATGTCCCCAGCTCCTATCAGGAGCAAGGCTGAAAATACTTCCGACAAGACTCTGGCACATCTCACATTTTTATTGTTTAAACCAGAAGAAGCTCAGATTTTTATATTCCTTCTTATTTCCTTTTTAATGAGTGTTGTTACTACTCTTACACTTATTGTCATCTGTCAAAGGCTGTGAATTTGGGTTAGATTCACTCCAGTGGGAAGTATTGTAGACTGGAATTTAAATCTAACCTACTTTGTGTAGCTGGAAGAAAAGAACACCTTTTTACTGTGGGCAAGCTGGAAACTGCTGCTTAGGTTTGAAGCAACCTTTTACCTTTTTTAATATACTAAACACGTTTTGTCTGCAACCTCTTGGAATCAGGAGAAAATGGCTGTGAATGATATAATATTTGCAGGTTTATATAAACATTTTTTAGTAGAACCTACTGTATCCCAGTGAATTACAAGCAATGTTTTTTATCAAATTTATACAAATGGGGAGTGATTTTCAATAATGATTTTGTTCCTCCTAAATTCCAAACATATTTTCTGTTCTTCTGCATTTCCATCTTGCTGTCATGGGTAGAACTGGCAGAAGTCCCACAGCTTCTGTCTGCTGTGTGGAGCTATATCTGTAAGGTTTTTATACAAATCCCATACTTTATGGGCTTTTGTCCATGCAGAGCACAGTTGTCTTCCCAGCACAGGTGAGTTGATGTCGTCCCTGCATTTCTTGGTTTCAAGTGTTTGAGTCTTTGCAGCAGCTTCTCATGCTGCTTCATGTAAACAATATTGTATTCTTAGAATTTATCTGTATGTTTCGCATTCTTGTTCTCTGAGAGAGAACTTGACTGATGGTCATATTGACCAATGGAGTCAAGAAGTTGTAACCTCTTTGGGCCAATCTTGGCCCTCTGTACAAAATGTATATAAGCTATTGGAGTCAGATAATAAAGGAGCCTTCCATGCTTCGCCGAGCTGCTGCCTGCTGTCCTGTGTGAAGGTCCGCACCCACGTTGCAACGTGTTACCCCTCTAAGGGCAGGGGTAACAAGTTGATTCATTTCAAGACAACGTGGCAGTAAGTATTTCTTTGTGACAGGAACTGGCAGGTTCTGTTTGATTGCAGCAGCAGGGCTCCCAAGTTCCACCATTGCCATAAAATCACCTGCAGAAGGATTCATGGCTCTTGGCAAGCTTTCATCCTGCTGAGACAAGAAAAGAAGTAACAACCACCAGTTGCTGAGCTAAATTAGTCAGCACATAGGTTTTTTTTTTTCTTCAGAGGGCATCATGATGGAGGAGAGATGAGATACTGCAGTAGGATATGAAGAGCCAATTGGAATGACTGTTAGTACCTTCTATCATTTAGTCATGAGGTTAAAGATAAGTTGTTCTGGATGCAAGGGTTCTACCACAGACAAAACTCTGGACTTTGGCAGGTGTTGCTCATCCTGAAGGAACTCTGTTGGAGAGAAGGGATGGTAGAACCTTGGATTGCAGGAAGTCTCGTGCTGTTCTCCCTGAGTGAACTGATTCATGGCTGTAACTAAAATCAGGTGGAATTAATCTCAGGGTTATGTTTTGTGTCTGAGAACACAGTGAAGGCAACACATTGGTCATGGTAAAGCACTAAGATTTATACTGTTACTTTTCTACTGTCAATAGAACTAAGCAAAAGCTGAGTGTCTAGGGCCTAACAAGCTTGGGACAGCCTCTCACAGCCTTGCATCAAACCCTTGTTTCAGTCTTGATGTCTTCCCTGATATTCTGCACATTAGGAGCGAACTCCTCCATCCCTCCACCATGAAACTTGCACTTTATTTTTTGCTGCCTTCTGTACTGACTGTACAGCCCTGCTTTTAGCACCAGTACAGGAGTGATCCAAGCTCCTCCTTTGACCTCATATGGCTTTTGTTCCTGCTTACCCAGCCAGGTCTTTCACATGCGTCCTATAGCGCTGCCACCCCTTTCCATGTTCCCGGACAGCAGGGAACAGACAGCTGGCCTGAAAAGCCCAGCAAACTTGGAGTCAGGCTTCTCTCTGCTCCTAGAGTTTATAACCTTAAAGGAGCTCAGCCCTTTAAGGGTCTAGCCCTTTGTGCTTCTAAGAAAGATTTGTTATGTTGGAAGGTGAGAGGAGAAAAGGTGAAGGATCACAAAGGAGTGAGCATTTTTTCAAGGCAGACATCTGATTCTCTTGTTCTGGACTTGAGAGCAAAACCCTCTGCGTGGTACAAACAGTGCCAGGCAAAGGCTGCCTGCTGTCCCTGGGGGTCTGGCAGGACAAGGAGAAGGAGCAGGATTTCTCACAGGTCAAAAGAGAAAGTTTGGCGGTAGGAAGAACAGGAAAGGGAGAAGTATGTGTACCCTTCCTCCTCAAGTTGTCTTTTAAAAAACATGAGAGGTTATTAAGAAAAGCTGTGTGGAGCTAAAGCATTGCTACTCCTTTCAGCAGAGGCTTTGTATTTAGGCCCCAGTTTGCAAAATCAGTTTCAGGTCCACGTGTATCAGGCCAGAGATTTGATGAAAAGATGCCTGTTCTCAGTGCTCTCTGTGCTTATGACAAAATAACAGCCTAAGAGCCTGATACTCCAGGCTTTATGGTAAATGCAACACAAACTTCACTACAAACTGGATTAGGGTCTCATTTATTTGCAGCAGGAGCTGTGTAGCAAACCACCTCACTCCCCAATTTCCTCTCCCGTTGGAATTTTCACTTCCCCTGTCTCACCGGCTTCGCTCCCGGTTTCCCCCAGGCTGCTGGAATGTGCACGAGCACGGCCCAAAGCGAGGGGCTGCGCTGGGAAAGGTCAGGACAGCCTGGGGCGCAGCGAGGAGCCGGCTGGGCAGTGGAAAGTTACAGCCCTGAGCTCCTGCAGGAGCTGCCCCGCTCCTCGGGAAATGTGATACCTGCTCGGCCGAGCGTGGAAAAGGCTGAGTGCTCCTCTTCGAAGTGCTCCTCTTGTTTGAGGGGAGGAGAGAGTTTAGGGCGATCTATCATGTGTCTTTATTAGAGGAAATTTGCTTTAATCCCCCTCATCTAAATTTGCTACTTGTAATGCCAGGGACTGCAAATATTTGTGTTTTAACAGTATTTCTTCACTGAAAACTGTCATCTCAAGCATGATAATTCTGCATAAAAATGATAGCAAGCATGAGTCAGTATGAGAAGAGAGGTTGGACAAGAATAGAATGGGATTTGATAAGAATTGACCTGTTTTTAGTGCTTCCCTGTGTATTGCATCAGAGCCCACAAACACAGCTGGGCAATAATATTTGCAGGTTTGTGTTTCACAGATAGTGGCAACCAGTGGTAAATCCCAGTGTAAAACTGTCTTTCATCCACAAGAAAGAGCTGTTTGTCCAAATTTCATCTGCTGGATGTAATATGGAATTTGTCTTTCTACTTTTGGTAGGAACTCATTCAATGCTGTTTCATTTAATTTTACATCACATTCTAGTAACTGCTATAAAAAAGATCTGGGTGAAGGTTCATGACAGGAGTCCAGCTATTTGGCACAGGTTTTCTGTAAACAAATCAGTGAATTGTTTAACCAGTGTGAAGTAAGAATTCCCCAGTGATTTCTGAATGAATGTGCTGCAGTTACAAAGAAATTTCATTAACTAGTGTGAACCTCCAAAAGGAAAGGAAGTATGGAAAGAAAACCTCGTGAAATGCATGTTGCAATTGTAGCTGAAGCTGTGGGTCATGCAGAATGTTCTGGGTCTGGTTATTTGGAAAAGATGGGTTTTTCCTTATTGTAAACTTACAGACTGTTCTGCTTATATTACAATAATGCCTCAAGTCTGATAAGACAGGGAAGTGATCAGAAACTTGTTGGTCTTGGGAACCCTGTGAGACCTAAGCCAGCAGTAATCCGGACTATCATGGGCCTGAAAGTGGTTTGGCCATTCTGTTTAGAGACACATAAAAATACTGACATATTTTATAGTGTCTGAAATACCAGCAACTAGAAACTTTTATCAGAAAAGATAAGAGTGGGAGCAATTCAAAGTTTATTAGACAAGGCACGTTGTCAGTTCAGGGTGACTTTAAAATACAGGGCAGCCTGTATGGTTGTAAGTCCTAGGAAGTGCATCACTCACTGGTGACTAAACTTTGGCCCCGCACTGAGGCAATTCAGAATATGAGTTTAGAGTATCACTAGAGATGTGATTTACAATGCTGGTCGGAACAAGCTGATAGCAGCCACGAAAATGAAACTGTATAGATAAGCTTCGGCAATACACCCCACAAGTGTCTTGCAAACTGCTGAGCATTTAGCACCTGCTTGCTACTGTTTTACACACCCCTTCACTGTGAGAGGTGATGTGTTAACACAGAGTCTAGCAAATTACTCAGAAATTACAACCTTATGCAATAATTGCAGCATTTTAAACTTGCTTTGATGCTTTTAGTGCTTCTAATGTGCTCTTCACGCAGGAAGTCAGGCAGGCTGGTTTAAATGGCTGCCCAGCTTTGTGGTAATGGGAGCAAGAGAACCTCCGGACAGGAATCCAGCTCCAAAGCTCTGTGCTATCCACGAAATTCTCAGCCTTAGGTCTTCCTCACCAACTGCTCCATAAAATGCCACGGTGATAAGGTCCATGGATGACCACTGAGTGGCCGTATGGAGAAAGGGCTGAGGACTTGATTTATTAAAAAACTATGGATATTGATCCAATACCAATATCCAACTATGACGGACAAAGACTCTCTTAACAGTTTAAAGTTAGAAAGTGTATGTTTATTACGACGCCGGGCAGCGTGCGGGATAGCGCCCAGAAACACATGCGCAATTTACAGATCATCACAGGGTCTTTTATGTACAGGAGTATTGAATACACAAAGTACAAATGCATATTCATAGCTCTGATACCTCCCATTCCCCGCTTCGTATGGTAATTAGCCCAAAGAGCCATCAAGCATGCGTAGTTTGTTCTTTGAAATGGGTCGGTGGTCTATTTTATTGGGTGGGGTCCCAAAATGATGAAGAAAGATTGTCTTCCTCAGCTCTGACTTTTTAACCTTTAGTGTTCGTGACAGCTAAATCCTGTTTTTCCCAGGACTGTTTGATTTATGATTGTATTGTGTTCATGCGGTCTATTGATTATTCAGGATGCAAAAGCCTAGTTTGACAGCTTCTCTGATTTATCAGTTCCTTCCAAGAATTATCAGTTCCTTCAGTCCGGCTTCTGTTAGCAAAAGGGAAGTCCTAGCTACATTATCTCAGCACTATCTATTTTGACTACAGTCTTTAATTCTTCTAAATAAATGCCTCAGACTACTTTCCAGCCTTGCTCCTGATCACTTGACTGGACATTTACAGCTTTTCAGGAGCTCTATTCCCATATTAGTGAAAGAGAGAAAAGCAATATTCTGAGCTGAATCCGTGTCCCCATTTAATTAAATATCTAATAATGCTCTTTTCCATGAAGACTGAGATAAAGATGACATTTGTCGCTTCATTGTGACAACTCAGTATGTTCAGGAAAGCGTCTCTTCTGAGAAACTTGCAGGACAAGAAAAGTTCAAGCACAAATTCTGCACTTAAGAAGCTTCCTTCTATGTGGAAATCCTGTTCTCTAACAGCCCATCCAGCTACCTCATGTGGATAGAGAACTTTTGTTCAGCAACCAGATGGCTAAAATGCAAATATGTTCTCGACATTCCTTTCTTGTGGGCTATACAGCCAAATTACTCTTCCATTTGAAAACCTAGTTCTCAGTTCTGGCTGCACCTGGCAGCACCACCACAACTTTTATGTGATATCAACTGAATAAAGGAAGATGTATCAGACTTGCTGTGTACAACACTTAGATGTGACACTGAGACGTGAATAAAGGTAAGCAAGAGGATGATCTTTTGTTCCTTTATAGAATACCTTGGACAGGCTCTGAGAAGTCAAAGTCTTTCTTTTCCTTAAAGCATAAACAGTTCTAGATGTCTTTAAGACAAGAAATTAGCATCAGGTAAGTGAGTGTGGCTTTTCCTGTTCTAACAGACTCCCCCCCGAGCTGCCATGGATGTTTTGTGACCTCTGGCATGACTCTTTCAATGGGCTGCAGAGCCAAGATTAGCTCAGGCTGCTCTCAAAGTGCCTTGGATACTATCAGTGTCCATGGAGCTGTGCAGCGTGAGCCTGGCAGGGTGACAATGACTTGCAGGGTCTGTTTGGTGTTCCCTGACTGCAGGAGGTCAGCTCCAGCACTAACAGAACCCACCGCAGTTCACAGCGTTATGTTTTGGCTATGGCTTGTACTTAAAATCCACCCCCGGCCACTAAGTGGCCACAGATTAAAAGAACGACATACTGGTACTGATTAGGAGTGCTCTGTGACCTACTTGGGAGAGCAGAAGGGATCTCTACCATCAGGCTCAGCTGGAGGCTGTAAAAAAATGGATTCAATTTATCCCTGTAGTCAGCCGGTGGTCTAGGAAAAGAAATCTTGCTTAAGGCACCAGATTGTTTCAAAGTAAAAAACAAAAAAACAAAACAAAACAAACAAACAAACAAACAAAAAAAAAAAAAAAAAAAAAAAAAAGCCCCCAAAACAAGCTATATGGATTTTGGATGGAAGATTTTGTCTTTTAAACTGGACCCCCACACCAAGAAAACATCTTTTTGGGTTTTTTTTACTGTTTTAGGAGCTGGTAACTTTTTTTCTTTAATTGACTCTAAAATGAGTATCTTAACTTTGGTGGATTTAAAACAATCAGCTGGAGTATGCATACTTGGAGCCAATTCTATGGTTCTAGGAAATTTAAGGTTGGTTCATAGAGTTTGAGCTTCCCGTAGGAATGGAAAATATTTGTCCCCTGGTAGCATAGCAGTGTATGGCTGTACTGAAATTGGATTTATTTGCCCCTGAGCTTGCTGGGTCACACTGTGTCCCATGGTCTTCTAAATACCCTCAAACTTAACACTGGGGTGGCTGCAGGGCAGTGAAGGAAAGAGAGGAAGGTCAGGCATGTTCTGCATTGATAAACCTGACACAAAGCCTATATGGAAGAGATAGCGATTAAAAGGATCTGGTTAAGTCTGCATGGCCCTGTGGTGGGTCTGTGAAGGAGCAAAGCCTGGGGTCTGTCTCCTTTTTAACCGGTGGTGCCAGCTGAAACTTTCCTGTTAATTTTAGCATTAGATCCCCACATGTCTGTGGAGTTTGATGTTTAACTGTATCCTGTATCCCCCTTCTAGCAAACTCTGAAATGACTGAATAAAAGTAGAGTCACACAGGACTAGTGGAAACTGTGATTTTTGTTGTTGCCATTGTTTTGTTTGGCTTTTTTTAAAACTAAAGAGCACCATAAAAACTTTTGCAAATTCTGATGAAATCCGAAGTGCTGCATGTGAGGCTTCACTGCCACCTCTCTTTTCAGCACAGGGCTGGTGATCTGCATCTCTGGGCATTGAGTGAATTGACATCCTGGGAGAAAATGCTGTCCTGGTCAGGGAGGCTGCTCCCTGCATTTAAACTGAGAGCTGCCTGATCCACCCAGGTAAGTTTTTTATTGAGATTACTCTTGTTCTGGCAGAGTGAGCTTCCCTTTCTCCTGAGCTGGCTGCAACACAGCTACCAATGACTACTGTCATCTATTAACTTCCTTTTTGGGTGAATAGCTAAACAAAGCCTTAATCTGAGTTCATGTCTGTGTCCTGGCCTGAAATGTTGTTGAGCCTGAAATTAGTGATGTGTGCATCTTGAAGACAGTGGATTGAAGGCTCAAATTATGAATTGCAGCATTTTTAGGCCCTTATTGAAAATATATCCCAGCCATTTCAAGGGAAAACAGCTCCCACCCCAAGGAGTGCAACTGTAGCAGACCCATTTGTGTGCATGCAGTTGGATCCAAGCAAAATGAAATCCAAAGTGGCAGTGGCCCAGGATGAAACTTGAAGCTAATTGTACATAAATAGCAGAGGGGCTGTCATATGACAGGCTATAATCAATAAAACATTCCTGTTGGGACCAATCTGCATGTCAGGTGTCCTTACTGGGATAGAGTGTTGGCACTGCTGACTGCTGTGTACCCTAATTTAGGAGTTGGTCAGGATTTATTCCTCACATAAAATTAATTTCTCCTTCTTTTCACTAAAAGATCTGGACCAAGAATATGAATTAAACATTCTGTGGTGTAGTTGCTAGATATTGTATCCGTAGTTCTGATAAAATGATGCACGTGTAGAAGTGCATTCTTTGAGTAAAATTGACTCTTTTCCCCTAATAAAAAAAATTAGGATCTTTTGTTTCACCTAATTAGAAAACAGAGCTCAGCCTTGGCAGATACTATTCTTGTGTTTTGTTTTTTTTTTCTTTGCACAATGTCACGTCTGAAATTGTTCTAAAACACAAGTGTGTTTAGTAGATAAGATTTTCTAATTTTTTTTTTACAAGGAACAGTTTGGTGCTCTTTGTGATCACATCACAAATAGCACATTGAGAATTTGCTGATTTTTTTTTTGTAGACCCCAATTTCTAATTGCTTGCAGTGCTAATACTACAATTATTTCTGAAACCTGACATGTAGGGAATTTTCTTTCTTACTAAAATTATGTAGAGCTGTATTAAAATGCGAATGGGGAAATAGAAGTGGTGGCTGTAAAGGAAATTGTATAACCAGGGTTAAAGTTCTGTTAAAGGCTAAAGAGTGCCAGATGTGTGATTTCATTCAAATGAAGAAGAGGAACTAACCTACACAGAGGTGTCAAGAAGATGGGCACCTGAACTGGAGCTACAAAATATTCTGATAGAGAACACTTTGTGCTTGTGAGTCTTTGCGTGAGAATTCCACTGACTAAAGTCAGTGTGATCAAATTTATTTTTAAATAAATGCCATCTTCCTTTTCATAATATCTCATACAGAATTTTGTTACAGGAGCTTAGGGCAGAGTGAGGCAGAGTAGAAGCCACTGTGATGTTCCCTCAGAATATCCAGTGTTTCCCTCTCTTCCCTGTGCTTGTTTTCCCCATATTTCACGAGTTCTGGGTGAGACTCTTTTGGAACAGAGCACAGATGAAGGTCCCTGGGACCTTGAGGACTTCTCAAAAGGGTACAAATAAGGCTTGAAGGGTGCTCTGATTTGGGCCAGACAAGTATTTATCTGGGGTTGGAGGAATCCTTGGGGATTATCCAGCTAAATATTTAGTTACTGAAGAAAACCTTCTGTTCTCATTTATACTACCATTTATCATTTTTGCTGCTCAGTCCCTTATTTAAGACTAAATTTATGAGACCTTTTATTAGATCCAGGTTCCATTTGGAATCCTGAAGTATCAAAAGCAAAGAAATATGTTTTTAATTTTTAAAAAAAAATTATTCCAGGCAATGCTGCAATCTCCTCCCTGGCCCTCTGAGGAACATCTCAAAGCACAGTGCCCCACATCAGGCATCATTCACAACTTCCTTCTCATCCAGCCAAAGAATCCCTGAGCTGTATTTCCTCATTTCCCTTCTCTTAATAGTCCATTTTCCTTCCCCACCTTCTCACATTGCTGTCCTGGCATTCTCTTGCATGTGATATTTATATAGTTCTTAGCTGTAAATGGATTTCTTCTGGACCTAGACTGGTGTGGGAATTGCATTACACTCCAAGGTGACTTTCCCTGTAGTTATAGCTGTGTTCCCTGTACTAGCAGGCACCAAAGTCCTGCCTCTACCCTGCTCTTGTCATATGATGCATTTTTCCTCTAAAACAAGGAATTTCCTTGAAACAATTGTTATTTTTAGCCTAAACTCACCTGACAGTTTCTGATGTCACATTTTGATTCAGCTCTTTCCTCCAAACAGGTGAAGAAACCATCACTATTTTACCCTAAAAATCCCCGCAGCTGTTGGTGTTTGCTATTTAGAAGTCTTGAGCTTCTGGGATTGTCACAGATCTCCTGGGTTGAAATCCTAATATGATTCTGAAAGAGGAATACAAATTAAATTAGTGTAATTTGCCTTTAAAAGTTTTCCCTTTCGTGTGATAATCTGATTAGAACTGAGGCACTGTTTTATATTTATTACCCACAGAAGAGAGGTTTATGCGAGGTTCTTGCCTCATATTTGATTCAGATGTTTGTGAACTGTTAGAAAGTGTAAAACCATCTCAATAGGGTTATTTGCATGGAGCTTTCTGGGCCTCTGTTTCAGCATTATTAATACTTCTCTGGAAACAAACATTTTCTGAAGGTTCTGAGGCTTTATTTCATTTGGATACACATATAACATTTCATATCACTTCCAAAGTGCAGCAAGAAGGTTTCTCTCATGATTCTTTTTTCTGTATGAATTACCATGAGTAATGATGGAAGTATGACTCTGCAGCTCAGTGTCAGTCCCCTGCATAAACTCACCTGTGCTATTGGAGAGGGCAGGGTGATGACTGAAACATTACCTTTATTTTTTCTTTCTGGGAAAGATTAGTGCATTTTACAAATTTCAAGTAATATTTTCAAGCTGGTTTAAAGAAAGCATTTGGGTTTGTACCTTAGATAAATGACAGGCATTTGACCTCAGGTGCAACCCAAACATAAACAATATTTGGAGTGAGGGGGGATCAAAACTACATTAGCTTCACCTTGAAATGATTTATGTGACTACTCACTTCTTCACAGTGTTACATTTTTTAACCTGTTTTGTCTCCTTAAAATTCTTTGTCTGGACAATGGAACACAGTGAAGAACGTTTTAGTGGAGTTACTGGAGATGATGGGCCTGATTCACCTTGACTGAAACTTGTGAGGAATGGTCATCTTTGTAAAAGTTAGTCACAACAGAACCATCCAAATCTTATTTGGGCATCTAGGAGAGATGAGAATCCCTCTGCTCAGGAGAATGGGATACAACAGTGGTACCTCCATGCAGCAGGAAAGAATTCCACAAGATCCAGACAGAGTTATTATGTGTGTTTCTGGTCGAGGCCAGGGGAATGGGTGTGCCTTATCCCATGGCCTTTATTGCAGGCACTGTGAGCTTTTCAAGGCAAGAACAGGGTGTTTGGAAAGTGCTTGGCATGTTATGAATTCTACTGGGAATAATAATAATAATTAGGAAAAAAAGGATTTCTTGGTTTTTAGCATGAGGCAAACTTCTTGTCAAATGTGCTGTGGGCAGTGCTGACCAATTGAGTTGAAATCTGCTTGCATTTGGTGTGGAATCTGAAAGTGTTAAACCTTAAAAAAGCTTTTGTGCTGCTGAATTCACCCTTGAGGGAAAGTCACTGGAAGGTTGGGACCTGTTGCTCAACACAGAAAGAAGCAGAGCACAATAAAATTTTGAGATTCTTCCCCTTAGGCCTCAAGGCTACAAATCCTGTGAGAAGGTTGGGTTTTGCTGAGTGATGGGGGTGATAATGTTGCACTCCCTGCTTAGAAGACAGCTCCAAGGGATGACATTGGGATAGGGCTGGGAAGTGGAGAGGAATCCAGAGTTCCTGAGGATCTTCTGGCTCCTCCTCTGCTTCACAAGACATTTAGAGAAGCTCCTTTTCTGCAGCAGTAAGGATGACACGTGTGTGGAGCTGTGCTTCCAGGAATGCTCTTGGGATGCTGGGCCTTGTTTTTCCCTCTTGCCTCATGCTCCCTGTGCCCATGTCCATACTCTCAGGTAAACAGAGTTGTGATTTCTTTCTCCCTGCTGCTCCCTGTAGAACTGGAACATGTGTTCCACTGGGCACTTTCAAAGTAGGTTAAGGGGTTGTCTGGTGCTTAAACATCAAAATAATGTTGTGACCTAGTAGGTAAAAGTGGGTTTTGAGGCAGCGGTGTGATTCCAGGTAGTTCTTGTGAACTGGATCTGCAATCAGCCCCTTGAATCTTCCTCCTCTGGTAAATCATCTGTTCTCAGGTTATGTCACCCAGCTGTAAATGTTGCTGCTTGTTCACATTACCCTGTGAACCTTCCTTTTGGTCTTCTGCTTGACTGGGACTGCAGCATAGTTCTGACACAACTGGTTACATCTCAGCCAGGGTAAGAAAAAAGTGTTTTCACATGTGACCAACCACCACATTGGTTCATACAGATCTTAACAGCACTTAACTCAAGTGCTGTTATTTTTGACAAAATAAATGGGGTTTGTTGTTAGTTGTTCATTTATATACAAGTTTGTGGTGAGACAATGGGGGAAATTTTTGTGCACATTGACTCTAAATCCTTTGTTTTAGTTCTTGTCAGGCAACAGAGAAAAGGATGCAAGAGAATAAAGTTCAGTGGAGGGGAAAAAATACTAATGCCTTGAGGTGTTCATAATAGATAGCTATGACTGTGTTACCTGCTTAATACTTTACTTCCTCTGTGATTCTGAGCCTGCAAAGCTGATGAGTTTATTTTCCCATTGAGAACTGGAGCACGTGTAGTTTATAAATTCTCTGAACACATTCTATAGCGCATGTAGTAGATTCCCTTCAGCTTGCTTTACTGGTACTGGCTTTTGCATGGCTGAAGTTTTCTTGTTGTAACAGATAATCCCTTCTGAGATGAGTAATGGCAAAGAATGTTAGAGTGGTTTTCTCCCTGAGCAGTCAAGGACAAATCAGAACAAAAGAAATGTGAGCAGTCACACCCAGTATTGCATATTTGTGATCATTATGTACAGGGCACTGCTCTTGAGAATACATTTGGAGTCTGTGTTATTTTCAACTTCAGTACTTTTAATGTGGCCAGAAGTGGATTTAAGACTTTTAGTAGTTCTCATTTGTAATACCTCTTAAACATCAGTTTAGGGGAGATATTCACACAAGTTCCACTGGTATTCTGTGTGTGCACGTCTTTGGAGGATCACTTGAAAGTTGGTTTCTTAGGCTGTAAGGTACCGAGGTGCTGAGCTTCCTTTTTTCTCAAAAAAAACCCCAAAAAAACCAAACCAAACCAAACCAACAAACAAACAACAACAAAAACCCACAACAAAGCAAGTTTCATTATCCCTTTGCAATAAATAACTTTTCATATCAATTTTTTTAAAAATCCTTTTTTCCTCCTGTTTGATTTTGTCAAAGGCCCAATTAAAAGTGGTATTCAGTGGTCACATTTTGAGATCCATTCAGGCACAAAAAGACACCTTGAAGAGTTTTCAGAAGTGTTTAATATTTGGAATGTTTTCCCATGTCCAAGTCTCTTCTCTGCTGCACGGAAAACAACTCCTGTTGAGAGAAAAAAACAGCTGAATTCCAGTGACTCTCTCCCTGGAGAGTGTGAGGCTGTTAGAACTTGTTCTCAGTTTCAGCTCAGTAATTCAGTGTTTACTTCCCTGCTCTCTGGGATCCTGAGGAGGAAGTACATAATATGGGTGTAATTTGAGTACCACTCTCTAGTCCTACTCTTCCTATCAAGACTGACAAGAAAACTGCTTTAGATCACAGAGGAGCTTTCAAATTCATTTCAGCTCCTGTGCAGGGATACTCCTTGTGTTTTTTTAACAGCACTCTGGGTTTCTGAGCATCAAAATAAATTATTTGCAGAAAACCCCTGAAACTTGTCTGTGATGAATGTGAACCTGAAGACTTCCCCTGAGCTAGGTCTGGCATGAACTTTATTCACTTAGGGATCATGTTTATATAATTGAAATTTTTAACAGACCTTTGAGAATGTAACATTTTGTTTCACCTTACATGAGCAAAACAGATTATTGATGATGAAAAAAGTTGAAGGTTTTTGATTTACAATTTGTTTGCCTCTTCATTATTTCAGTATCCTACATTTACAAGTGCTTAGCAAGAAGCTCAACACTTTAAATGAAAGATTGTTCTTAGAAGTGTTATATGTGTGTATTATAAAATTGGCTTTTCGCAAGATGTGTGCTATATGATTAATAACATAGTAAAGATATAAAGGTATAAGTTTATTTCTGCTATTGGTAAGACTAGATATAAAGGGAGTAGTTGATGTAGCAGCTGCTTAAACTGTCTGTTTGGTTGGGATAACATCCAGTGAACATGTAAAGAAGACTCTGCTACTGATAACACCAACTATCAGCATCTATCACCCGCAGCAAGCACGGACCAAGGCCCAAGCTGGATGCGATAAGAAGGACACAGCCACGAAACACGCATGCTCTAAAAAGGCGGATCCAAGGAGGGATCATGCAGGGCAGTTCCTGGAATATGGAAACTAGTTTATGGAATTTCATATATCGATATAACGAGAAGGGTATTTAACAAGTGTCTCTGAGAAAGCAAGGTGTGGACTTGGCTGAATGCCAAGTCACCCGGCCGGCCGTTCTTGGTTTTTTTCTTATCTCCTAATTGTCTTAATTATTTTATTAAACATATTCCTTAAAATTTACTAAAAAGTGAACCTCGTTTTTCACAGAAGTAAATAAAATACTGTCAGAACCACCTTCTCATCCTGTCCATGGGTGTGTGTCTGACAGTTTGCACATTTACCAGATTAATTTCCATCCAGATAATTACTTGCAGAGTTTTGATGACTTTTAGCATGACCAGAGAAGGTAAGTGTTGGTAAATATTCCCAGATTTGTGAGAGTTTTAATTATTATTAGGCTAAAGATACTAGGAGTTGATATTGAAGCTGCAGTTCCAGGAATTTGGTGATTTGATATTTTTTTCCCAAACCATGTATCTGGCATTTGTTATTTGTCCTTTTACACTGACAATGTTTATAAACAATAATGCATCTGTACAAAAATGTGCACTAAAAATAACTCATTAAGGGCGTTCACCCTCCAACTCTTTTAAATCAATGCTAGAATAAATCTGGCAGTAGATCACAAGGTTTGTTCAGAAGACAAGGCTGAGAATTACCTACAAAATGGTCTGTTTGGCACTATCCTTAAATTGTAGGTGTGATTTCTATGGTCAATACACACCAATTCTCTTCTCTGATTATGTCAGCACAGCTGGAAGGTGCAGGCAGGAATGGTTGGGTAAAGGTAATGAAGACTTCATGGCATTTTGTTGAGGGGCCTTTTGGATAATTGGTTTGCCTTTCCCAGAGTAAGGCAGGGAAACATAAGAAGTTTTGAGAAATTCCAGATTTCAGGTTTGGATAAATAATTGCTCAACAATTAACCCATAAATATTTTGCTACATGTCAAACTTCTTAATTACCAGTTTGCCACACTACAAAACAGACTGGCAGCCTGTCTATCTGAAAAGAGGAAGAAAAGACTGGAAGAGGTCTGAGCTTTAAGTTTTCATTGTATTAGGATGGTCAAGTGTTATAAATGCAACGGCAAAAATCGTATTAATAAAGAAAAAAAATTATTAATAAAACAATCCCAATCACTGACAAAGAGAGAAACCACAAATAGGACGTGCAGCGCAGCGCTGGGTGGACAAGGGGTCTGTACTCTAAGGTACAGATTTCCCAAATCCACACGGAGAGGATCGCAGCCCGGGGTTTTATAGGGTTTTTCGTGTCCCGAGGCAAAACAGGTGCATGGAATAGTCCGGCAAATAGTCCAAATAATTTTCGGATGGGTTTCCCGGATTTGTTGAACTTTGCAAATAGTATTCCGGGAAGGTTCCTTTCACATGCGGATGGGGCTCGCTGGTCCATGGTTATTTCAATGTGTATTCCTCGGCAGAGAATTCCCCTTCATTTGGGGAGGAATTTCTCTGTCTGGGTATGATGCCGATTTTTATCTGGGTTGGCTAGTGTCTTTGTTCATCCTGATGGCTCCTGTCCCGTTCTTTGTCCCGGGGCTGGGGAATGGCAGCAGCCTGGCTTGGAAGGAATTTTCTACAGACTATACCTTTTCACATTTTTTATATTAACACCAATCTAACATATATTTCTATATTCTTTTATCACGAATTTTTACCCCAATGCCACATTTATCACATCAAGCAAAGCCTTTGAGCAGAGCTGTCACCTTCAATGGGTTTAGGAGTTCACAGAGGTTTGAAACTTTAAGGTTGGAACAGCTGCTGTAAATTTGGGTGATGTCACACTGAGTGTTTGGGATGTGAAAGCTGCCTTTGAGCGTTCAGAAGCCTCTTAAATGTTTGTACTGTTCAAGCTTTTCAGAAAAGCTGTGAGAGCCTCATTAAGGAGCTCCTCCTCTGTTACAGAGGAAGTTTTGCATCAGGAGTGGTGACCAGGACAAAGAGCAGCAGCTCTGAGGCAGCTGTGAGCAATTCCTTTTAACCTCATGGCAGTGTCACTTACTCAATGGGCACTAATAAAGTTAAATTCTGACAATTGGAACACCACTTGTTTCTAAAACTGAGAATTAAATCTTACTCTAATCTGATCTCCCTGGCTCTTTTATACCACACCACCCTCTGGCCGTTGCTGGGGAAGACTCCTCCTGGAAGAGCAAGCATCTGTTTAAGTTATAGAACTTTTATGTGAGAAGAAAACACCTCAAATATATTAATCTCTATATTTTGGTCTTTAAATAGAAAAATCTACCAAGGTGTTTGAACTTTAGCTGGTCAGCAAAAGAATTTATTTTGCTGTTTGCTGTTGAAGATCTATGCCTTTGCAAGGTTGCCTCAGTGGCTTAGCACATCTTGCAAACACTTCACTTTCACCTTTGCTTGCAGCAGCAATGTCAGTCACTGCAGCCTTTGCAAACTGCATGGTAAGTTCCCTCCAGTGCAGCCATTTGGAAAAGATCCATTTCCCCTGCAAACAGAACAGATCCCATTTGTATCCTGGAAGGAAAGACTGCCCCAGAACAACCTGTCTCTCTTTCAGTTGACAGCTTTGAGTTCAGTCAGAGGCAGGCAGAGATTCAATTCTTTTCTAACATATCATTTACATGTTTGTTTTTTTTTTCCCACAGGGGTGATTTTCAGGGGTGGTACTGGTGGGTTGGGCTTCCTCTGAGTTCTTTAGGGAGATTTATTGGTGATGTACAAGCCTATCAACTTTTGTTTTACTGTGGCATTGCCTGTATCTATAGCCACTGGAATCCAAGAGCTTTGTTTACAGTCTTGGATTCCAAATAATTCTATGCTTTCCAGCATCCTCAGAAGTCAAGGATGTCTAGGATCATTTGGAGAAGAGGTAAAAAAAAAAAAAAAAAAAAAAAATCACAAATCAGCCATAAACTGAAAATGGCACATAGTGGTCATTTAGAAGTGGCTCTTGAATATTTACTTCGTGGTAATAAACACTGAGTTGTCTTAGTAAAACATTTTTTCCTCTTATGCTGATTTACTTACTCAGTTTAAAAGCAGTAAAAATATAAACCCACGAAAAGTTACTATAACAACACAATAACTACAGTGACATCTTGTTAAAATAATCATTTTAGCCGTGGGCCTGGTGGTGAACACAAACACAAGGACTCCTTATCTTATTGGAAGAATATTTTTGCAGGGAATCCTGCATTATTTGGAGCGTGTTAATTCTGTTCCAGATGTTTTATATGCTACCTGATAATCATAAGCTGTGACATGAAAGAAATACAGAAATAACTGCAGCTCTGACTCTTCTTTGTTGATCTCATGAAGGTGTGTGCTCAAGTCAGCCTGGGAAAGCAAGAGAGAAGAAACAAATGCCTCAATTAATCATTGTAGAAAAAAATTCCAGATCTGTAAGTGTTTTGCCCAAGAGAGGAACTGAGGATTAAACTTCAGGAGCAGCCAATGCTTTAAACATTTCAATGAAAAGGTCACATCCAAGTGGCTTGTAGCCAATATCACTTACCCTGGCTTTTGTATTCCCTGTCAGTCACAAAGGGGGAACACACACATGCTGGAAAAAGGTAATTGTTGCAAATTAAAGACTCATGTAAAATTAGAGAACCATCCAAATTCTTTATAATTGCTCGGCATGAGTTCTAATAATGCAGAGTTCTCTTTTATTATTATTTTAAAATGCAGCCATCTCCCACAGACTAAACAAAAGTCCCCCAAGACAATAGGAGCAGCCTGTGAGTAGAGTGTGTGGAAATGCTGTGCATAGCTGGAGCTGGCAGGTGAAACACAGGCACACAAGTTCTCTTTCAAATAGGAAGATTTAGATTTCTTTTACTTGCCTCCCCACCCCTTAACTCCATTCCATATTTTAGCTGCAGATAAGGTTTTTTTGTTCTGCCATATTTTAGATCTACCAGCCTTTATTTTACAGAGAAACATCTTTTTCTCTTGTTGGGACGATAAAAAAAGGCCCAATTCCCTGGTGCTGCATGGCGGCTCATCATGGCAACTTAAAAAATAATGATCTTTAAACTTAATTCTTGTGAAATGCACATGCAACAACTATTTTTGACACATTATATGTGATAACAGTGTTAATTAACATTAACAGTGTTAATGCTTGAATATGTTACACACTGAGGAGGAATACAGGATGTTTTCTTGCAGTCATTAGACACTGTCCAGCTTTTTTTCTTATTCCATTTGAGCTTTGCACAGGTGTTGACCCCTCTGTGCTCCCTGCTTCAGGTTCTGCTGTTCTTGGTTGAAGTCTAGTGCTCTTAGTGCACACAAAAAATGCAACCCACCTGCCCAGTCCTCAAGGAAATGTCAGCAGCCACTGATGGGAAGAGGCCTCCTAATTCAGAGGTGATTCTTTTTGCTTTGATGCTTTTTAGCACCTTTGTTGGCATATTCTGATCAGCATGATCCCAAAATAAAGCTAATTCAGGCTGACAGATGCTGTCACATGTTCAGTGTGGATGGAGTTCACTGAGATTTTGCAGTTCTAAGTTACCTAGTGCTGAAAAACAACTGCTAAACGTTATCACCAGCTGCTTTAAGTGATAAAAAGCCAAAATGTTGTGCTCAAGCATGTAAATGCAAGATATTCTCTCAACAAAGCGTTGGGAAAAAATACCAATAAGAAAAATACCTTAAAGAGGATTTTTAAAGAAATCAATAATGTCAACTGGACTCAATTTTTCTGCTTGAATTTGTGCCAAAAATCATTCAAATTTTTGTCATTTCCCCTTTTTTCAGAGCACTTTTTGATTCAGACAACTGTGGAATTTCCTGTTTTGTTTTTGTTTTGCTACTGCAACTAAAGCAGCCAATAGCCAAGGTTATAGTACAAAACCAAACTTTCAGTAAAATTTGAACAAATACATCTCCTCCCCATGTTTGCAGTTTCTGTTCTCAGACCAATTTTCTTTTGTGGTGATTTAATCTTTCCAGAGTCTGCACGTTCACTCATCTTCATGTTCCTTCTTGTCCACAGTGATCCCTGTTTCCCTTTGCAGTGCCTGTTCCAGTGGGAGATGTGTATTTTTAATTATCTGCTGTCCTTATTTGAGGAGATCTGTCCCTGCACTGTATAAATGTACTTTGCTTGTTCCTTGGTGAGTAGCCATGCATGGCAATTTTATTAGAGTTGTAATTTGCTTTCTCCAAACATTTGCAGCTATCACTGCTACATCTGTAACAGAAATTCCTGGGAAAGAACGTTTGAAACTAATCCAGAGTTGTTTTAATTTTTGAATTGTGCCTGTGCACAGGTGGGTTTCTGATTTTAAAGAAGAATTTTTCCTGTAGATACTTAGATCCATTTTTCCTGACACTTTTCTGTAGTTATTACCCTCATCAGTGGGGTATAAGAACACAGTATGATTATGATAATAACAATAATAACAACTTATTTATTCATCCTTAATATATAGTTTTTTCTGTTTGTTTTCAAGAGGTTATTCAAAAAATAAAAAGAGCATTTGGAGAAAATGCATTTGTTAGTAATATAGTTTAAATATGGATGTTTGTCTACCAGTGTTAAAGCAACAGTTGGGAGGAGGAAGCCCTTGAAATGTTTTTGGTTCGTTACTGACTTTAGGCTCCTCCATAATTCAGAACTTCACAGAACTGATCCAAAGCCTTCAAATCATTGGGATCCCTTCGAATGGCCTTGGTGTATTTTGGAGAAATTGCCACCCACAATGTTCTCCTTTCCTGAGCAAGGGCAGACCTGACAGCATGTTTGTGATCACTCTGGAGATACCCATGGCACAAACTTCCTTTATCTGGGGCTGCTTGGCCAGCAGTACCATTTATCCCAGTTTTAGGGGAGCTATTAAGCTTTCTGTGGGAATCAGACCTCCCCCTCTTACTTAACACCAACATTTTGTAAAAAGAATTGTGAAAAGCTGAATAAAAAAACACACAAAAAAAGTTCTCCAAGTTCTGGTTGTGAGTGCTTGGAAATAACAGCAAGGTGCTGCACTGAGTTCTTGGGCTTTATCAATTGCTTGTAAATAACCTCAAGCACTTGGTACTGAGGAATCAAAGTATTCTTCTTTTAGTGCTATTTTTAAACACAAAAAAGGCCTCTCTGGTAGGTAACAAAAGGATTTTAAGCTTCTACTGGATGTGTTAGAAAAAGAAAATATCCCTTTAGGTACAGGTTGCTACCTGTATATTAATGCTTAGCAGGTTATTTCAATAGCATGCAAGTTGAATTCATATTCTATATTTGTTGGTGGTGAATTTGTAGAGATAATTGTGAGTGACTTATAAGTTCTTGGGGTCATTCCTGTCTGTAGCTGAGTAGAATTGTAGATTATACAAGTTGCCTTTCAAGTTGCCAACAAAATGATGACTCAAGTTCACAGCACGAGTAGCCCATGAAGCAGAGCAGGAGCTGTAGGAGAATGGTCTTGACATCTGCAGCTTAAAGCAAGTCTGTTTTTTTAATAAAAAGGTGCAAAACCTCTTTGAACTCCTGTGCCTGTAAATAAATCCCCCCAGCTCAGCAGGGATGTCTGGGAGAGTGAGGACTGGGCAGGGTGGCGTGCCTGGGGACAAGATGTGATTCCCCATATCTCAGTTGGGGTCAGCAAAGTCAAATAAGGGAATGGGGGACGGAGAGATGCCTGATACTCCAGGCATGCTGCCTGCCAACATTAAGCAGAGCTGCCCTGAAAAAGGTTTTAGTAATTTGCCCTGCTGGATTTGAGATCCAGTGTTTTGCAGCACTGGAAATTGGAGTGGTTCATGCCTTAATCAGAATATTTTGGGTGGAAAGTGTTTCCTCCTGTACCCACTAAAGACATGCAATGGGAGTTTTGCTGTAATGACTCTTGTGAGGCTAAGATTTGATTGCACATCTTCTAATCCTATATTTCTGGGCTTATTCATCGCTCCATTTCTTCCTGTTTGACCGTCTGGAGCCTGAAGAAGGCAGATTTGGATTTTTGCCATATTTGTCAGCATTAGTAAAAACAGCATCTCTAAAACTTCTTGAGTTCTGGGTAGTTCAACAGAAAAATTTAATCACAAGGAATCTGAAAAACACTCATGTGCCTAAATAATTCTGGCATTTAAAATATCTGTATTTTGAGAGCATTTTGGTGTAGAGCGTAGCTTGAAAGATGCCTCTAAGAACTTCTTAATGCTGGGTACAGTTTGAGGAAAAAAGGCTGGGAAGACAGAGTGGAATCCTGAAAACTATGAAAAAAAATTGCATAATTAATTTGCAATTTATTACAATAGTTTACAGCAGATATAATTGCTGTAGTTAGTAATTGTTTGTAAATAGGCATTGTCTTAGTTCCAAGACTTGCCTTTAAATTTTTGGCTTGCAGCATTATTGTATCTGATAGTGAAATAGATGGAGCTGAGCTTGACTTGGGTTCAGTGCTTTATTGGGCTAGAAGAGATAAGTGCCTATTCCTAAAATGTTGGAGCAGAAGGTGAATGAGGTCTTTGAAAATAAAACTGTAGGGAGAAATTAGAAAGAAAAGCTGTGTGAATGACTTATAATCACTGCCAATGCCTAGGAAAACTAATTTTTTTTCTTTCTAGTAGTCTTTAATAGCATTTTTACTGTATTCTGAGGTACTGTTTTGTAACTTGAAAATGCCAACTTTGTTGTTCTATGGTAAGAATTTTTCATGCTTCAGTGACAAATAATTTCTCCTTTCTCAGATTTCTTGTTTTCAACCAGGAGCCTCGTGCAGCTCGTTGCTGTCTGTGAACCACTTCCAAAGCACCTTCAAACACACTGAAATCTTGTCAGCACCAGAGCTCTTTGTTAGGGCACCCCAGGACAGGACAAAAGATGCACATGCAGGAGTGCATAAGGTCATTTGATCAGTGTGTTGCCTTCTGAAAGGCTGGGTGACCCTCTGAGGGGTGAGTGCTTCACAGTGAGATTAAATTTCACTTTATAGCTCCTTATGGATATACATGAATGTTGAATGCCCCTCCTGTCCAAACCTGGTGTCTGCTTCTGCAGGGAACAGACCTGTACCCCACTGCTCCTGCCACTGAACAGAAAAATCTAGGGGATGTGTGGAAGTACCTGCAAAGGAGGCAAATCTTTAGGCTGGCTTGGGCTGGGTTTGAAATAAGTTCAACAGAATCAACCAACTGCCACCTTATGTTGAATTCAATAACACTGAAAAATTGCAGTGCCTAGGAAATGAAAAGCTGATCTCCAATTAACTCCTATGTGTTCAGTATCAGGCAAGAGAGGAAAAAAAATCCAAATTAAACAGTAGCATGTTTGTCATCCAGAAAATTTTTTACTAGAAACACCATGAGCTGGCTTTTTGAATCATCACACCAAGTACAGAGCTATGTCTGCATGTAGGGCTCTGTCTGGGCCAAACTCCAAATTTCAGTAAACTCCATGGTAAATTGAGGGGTGCTTGTTCTGAACTTTTTTCCACATATTGAACTTGTGCTGCCTTTAACTGGGAGTTTTGTGGCAGTAATAAATGGATGAAAGTGAGAAGTTTGAGGACAACATGCAACTAAAGAGGCACCAGACACCTTCTGGCCCTCTTCAGGAAGCTCAGTCTTGTCTGGTACAATTTGGCTTTTGGAACATTTTTCTGACACTTGTAGGCTGAAAAAGATTTTGGTTACCATATCTGGAAAACAGAGGGATGAAAATTACCCTGGAAAGTCCTTCTGAGACCTTTGCAAGTAAAGTTTTCCTTTGTCATATCCTCAGAAAATGCTGTGTAAGAGAATGTTTGCACCTGCTGTGTCTCCTATAACTATCCTGAACTCAGCACTGGATTTTGTGTTCCTATTTTTAAAAGCTATCTTGCTAAATAGGTACAGAGAATGTTCCCTCTGGAAGAGGAAGGGAATAGCAGTGCAGCACTAGAGGAGCACCATGAACTTGGCAGGCCTTGTATCAGCTGAGAAAGTGAAAGGAGGCAGATAAGAGAGCTGAATAAATTAGCATGGGTTTTGTGTGCACGATACTGACTTGCAACTCTGGCAATGTCAGGGAGGAAAAACTCTTTTTTAAGTCTTTCATGTAGCGTGAATCACCTGAGGGAGGGATGGAATAGTCTCTGAAGGAATTTATCTTACCTACTGCTTCAGATGGAACAGATAAACCTGAAGAAAATACTTTGCTTGGGTTGCAAGCATTGGAATAAGTGTCTGCAGAAAGAAATGGCAAAGCAGGGATATTGCAACCAGACTTGTGCCTGCTGCCTGCCAGGTTTGGAGTCCCTTTATAGAAGCCAGCAGCCTTGCCTGGAAAAAGAGCCAAGGAGTTGCTACAGCTTTCGAAAAAGCAGGGAAAACAAAGAGCAGGGAAAGTCACACACAGAGCTCCTGTTTGGATGCTGTATATGATTAGGCTGAGTGTGTCTGGGGAATAGAAAAGTTACAGTTTAGTGGCTCCTCCCCCCTCCCTAGTATTTTTTTAATACGTGTTCAGCAGCGATTCACTGCAGGGCTGGTCTGTGCTTAAACTTGCCTGCTTTAATTAAACTGATCATTTAAATTGATGTTAATACCTGAGTGTGTGCAAGCATTCAGTACTTTTTATGAGCTTTGTGTGAACTACGAAGCGGATTTAACCAGTTTGATGAATATTCCCAAGTGTATTTGGAGAGTCTTAATTACCAGCAACCAGTTTTTCCCATTCTTTCACTTTGTGTGTGTGTAAGTGTTCTGTTTTGGGCAGTGTGTTGTGCTGACAGTTCATTTGGGATTATTCATGACTGCAGAGAGTCATTCTGGAAACTCTGTGAGTAGTAGGAAGTTTTTTTGTGTCTTGATCTTTGAGTCTTTTCTTGATTTATGTTGACGTCTGAGAACTGGGCAAAAATATTGGACTGAAATTCCAGGGAAAAGGAATTGCTTGCTTATATTTATTTGACATTTCATAGTCTGTGTGCATATAAAGGATCTAGAATCTGTCATTGATTTCTCCTCCAGCATCAGACTGGCAAAACTGCAGCTTGCTGCTTGGCAAAGTGCTGATCATGATGTCAGAGCATGCATGCACTCACCCCATATATATATATATATATATATATATATATATATATATATATATATATAAAAATGAAAGTGGTAGCCACATTAAATGAAGTGGCTTTTAAGGGAGAAAAGCAATAATGAATCCAAATAAATGATACAGAACTCCTCTAAAAGGATCATAAAAATGTAAGATGGTAGAAGCATAGGCTGTTTCAGTGGTGTGATTTAAGAGTGCAAATCCATATGAGATGAAATATTTAGAGAGAGCTGGAAACTTGTAGTTGCAATGAATATTATCAGGTGATAGCAAATGTGGAGAATGTGAAAAAGTTCTCACCACTCGTGTTTGTAATAACTTGGGGGAGTTTTATGCCTGTTTGTACTGACACATATTCATGAATCCAGTGTTAACTAACAAAATTACATAAAAGTACTTTATAGGCCATCTGCAGGGTGGCAGATGCACAGGAATAGAGTAGGAGAAAAGGAGCAGTGGTAGGAAGTTCTGGGTGGTATCAGTGGAATTATTCCAATGTGCAGATGAGAAAATTCTTCATCTCCTCTATTAATGTGACCAGAGCTGGTTGTTTGCTTTGTTTTTTTATACATTTAATGAGCATTTCAGGCGGGAAATTGAGAGGAAAGCAGCTGTGAAAACGGTTTTGTTTTTTAATATGAACTAATCTAAGTTATAGTCTGGGTTAGTCTGCCACCACCATCAAAAATTATCATTTATGAGTAACGAAAATCCCCAGCAGAGCTGTGTTCCACAGGAGGTGTCTCATCCAGTGAAAAAGGCTTTGCAAAGGATCTCCACGCTTTAATTCCACACGAGGTAACTCGGAACATGCGGCACTGGAAGCAGACCTCAGCCTCGATCGTGGGATACACAAAGCAGCTGTTTTGCCTATAAATAAACCAAGAGCCTCTTCTCAGTGAGGCTTTTTTCACAGATAAGCCGTGGAAATGAGCTGCCACTTGTAACTGTTGGTGTTCAGAGTTAAAGTATGCAGTAGTAGCAGGATTCACATTCTGGCGTGTGAAAGTCACACTGGCATCAGGTTTCAGCCTTATCGCGTTACTATCACGCTGTGGTGAAACCACTTGTGCTGCAAGAGTTAAACCCGTCAGCTTTTCTCTTCCTAATCCCCCCGAGTGCCACAGGTTTGTATTTTAGGTAGAAAGCAAAACTCCACTGCACTTGGTCAAAAACATTTCCATGTGATTATTTTCTTTCCATTTCTTTGTAAATGTCTACATATTTTTAATAATTTAGCAGAGAATTTTCTTGGGGGTTGGAGGGGAGCTGTGGAATACTACTTGGTGGGTTTTTTTTTTTTTTTTTTTTTTTTTTTTTTTTTTTTTTTTGTTTTTTTGTTTTGTTTTGTCCTTCGATTTGTGGTTTGGTTTTGGCTTGTTTTGTGTGGCTTTTTCCTTCTCGTATTTCATGTGAATCCAGGGAGGAGCAGCATTAGGAATCGCACGGATCTTGCGGGCTGGCTCAGTGCCCGAGCACAGCCTCTCAGTGACCAGGGGGTTTTGGTGGCTCTGCTCAGCCCTCGGCACCCGCCGTCACCGGTAACTCAGGTTCCTGCACTTATTTAACGCCGGGAAACCAATAACAGGAGTGTTACCCTCACTCTGGTGACCTGCTCCCAGGCAGGTGGCTGCCCAAACCCGCTGTATTCCTGCAGGTGGGAAACCAGCAGTTTTCCTCATCAGGGAATAAAGCAGGAGCTCCGGATGGAAGCAGCGAGCCGAGGCAAGGAGAGGCAGGCTGAGCACCGGTAGCGTTAGATCCCGCTGGGGCAGAGCTGCAGCCCGGGGCTCCCGGTTCCTGCAGGGAGGAGGAGCAGCCCCAGGTCCGGGATTGCAGCGACTGCTGTCGGCCGGGCCGGGCACACCTAGCCCCGGCTGCTGCTCCCGCTGCATTTCCAGGGGCTGCCTCGGGGCCGCGGCTGCAGCTTCTGCCAGCGCATCTCCTCATGGCTTGGCTTGGAGCGACGGGAGAAGCTCGCACTCTGAACCTTTCTGTCCTTTCTCCTGAGTGGCAGCTGGACAGCAAAGACACCACAGAGCCTTTTGAAGGAGCTTCTTACCCTGTTTGGGACACAAGGCACAGCTCATCCTCAGAGGAGCTCTGTGCCCCTTTGCACTCTCCCTCTCTTCACTCCCTCTTCTCAACAGCATAGCCAATTCCGAAAACAAAAGGGAAAAAAATGCTTTAGTTCTATTTAATAGGTCTTAGTGTTCTTGTATTTCCTTTGTGGCTTCTGAGATTTTCACTCCTGTGGAGGAAAATTTGAGGGGTTGGAAGTAGATGATCTTTAAGGTCCCTTCCAAGCCAAAAGCATTTTATTATTATATTTCTGTGATTTCTCTGTCCAAATCGGTAATCCAATTCTTCCTTCTCTGCCTTAAGGAAACCAACCAAACAAAAAATCCACAGTTGATGTTTTTCTCAGTTAAAACCCCCCAGACAACAACCAAACAAAAATAAAAAGAACCCCACAAACTACACTAAAATAAATACTTTAACCATAGTGGGTTCACACAGGCAGTTCTAGCCAGGTAATAGTTCTAAATTTTATGATATTAGCTCAAAGAAGGTTCTTTAAGCTTTTCTTAAGCCACTCAAATCTCAGAATGCAGCTCACATGCTGGCAGCCCTGTCTTCAGAGGAGTGATTTGTTAGTAGAATATTCAGTATGTCATTTCTCTGACAAAGGAACCCCCCCCCCCCCTTTCTCTGATACAACCTCTTGTGTCGGAGGTGTTAATGCTAATGACAGTACTTTTCTCATTACAGTTCTGCATTGGTTAAAAAGAATCTTTCAAATAAGTCTGATCTCCTTCCAATAAGGAGAGGATGAAATGGGCCCAATTTCTGCCAGCTCTCCTGTGGGACAGGGTAGAGCAGCTGTGTCCAGTCAGACTTCTCTCCAGGACAGCTTTGCTGGGGCTGGCAGCTGTGGCCTTTCTTGTAGGGCAGGGAGAGGATATTGAATGTTCACCCTGCTGGTCCCTGCACAGGGAAACAGGCAGTGCCCAGGCTGGGGGCTCAGGGGAGAAAGGATGCTCTGTTGATAAGGTAATAGGCGTCTGCAGCCTCGAGGGAAACTTGCCAAAACCTTTCTCTAGTAACTGCGGGGATTATCTAAAAATCAGTAATAAAGGCGGTCACCAGAGGAAGGGAGAATACATCTTCAAGGGAAGCCAAATTCTGTGAATGCTCCACGAGAGCAATCATGGCAGGATTTAGGGTAATTGTGAGGCAAATCAGATTGAGGAAAATTGTTTCAAAAGAGACCCCTTAGCTGGCAATAAGGACCATATGTTCTTTCTTACCTCTGCAGAAATAACCATCTTTTTTAGCATATCGACCCATGTAAGTAGCTGCCACAGTCTTGACTCTTAGCATCTACAAACATATTAGTAATGAAAATAATTAATTGCCCTAAATGTCACATCAGTTTTTGCAGCTTTAGCCTTGTTTCACCTCTACTAGACTGCAAAGTGTATCATTTTAATCTGCAACACGCAGGAACACTGAGATAAATTTCCTGAAGCCAATGGAACTCTCTCCTTTTATGCCAGGAGTGATTTTGGCTCATCTGTTGCTCTGTGTTCTTCCTCCCAGATGGGCTGGAGGGATGAGGTCTTCTCCTCTCACAGCACTTTAAAACACCAATTTGCTTTGTCTGTGTTCTAACACTGAATCCTTCCAGAAAAGCAGTATTTGCTCTCAACACTGAGATCTGACTTTGTCTGCAGTGCTATGGTAATCAAGAATATCTGCTACGGAAGGGAATTCTTTAATGATGTCATTTAACACTGCCTTAATAACTGAATCTGTGTAGGACTTCAGAAACACTGACTTTTGTCTCATTTTAGGAGTAGGATTTGTACTCAAGTTACTTCACTGTAGTGTCCAGGAGCATCAGCCTTCAGGCTCCCATGTGTTTAGATTCACCATGAGAACTACATTTACCTCCTCATAACTGGTGACCTGTAAAGCATTTTTGTGGCCTTTTAAAATGTCTGCTTCCACAGAATAAGTGGGAGTTTATAGAAAGTTAGGCTTGGTGTTCTGGGAGACATCTACGTACTGTTAGAAAAAACCTGTCAATTCATCTCAGAAGGGGCAAGGAATTGGGGTTTGTTTTATTTTGTCATGACTTTGTTCTGGCAACTGTATCAAATCCCAAAAAGTTAGCAGCCAGCAGTGTGAAGACCAGCTGCTACCACCTACCTCTGAGTCTTCCCAGACCTGTGCCATAAGCACTCCTTTCTTCCTTTGCCTTTTTCCCCTCTCTCCAGTCTTAATTTCAAAGGTTATTAAATGAAATCAATTTCAGGCTTCCCTTAGCCTAATGCTTTCCATTTTTTTTTCTTCCCTGGCTTGCTGTGTCTCATCCTACAGGGATATTCCGGTATCCATTTTAACCAGCTCCTCGTTTGAAGTGCTTTCCTGAAGTCCAGACTGATGAGAAAAGTGATTCTTCTAAATACAGGTAATAAAATAAATCTAATCAAAGGCACATGCCTGGTTAGCTGAGGACTGGCCTTTTACAAATTAAGATTGGATTAAGATTCAATACTCATTTGTCTGGGACCCTTACCTACATTTTTGTTCAGTTTTTGTTGAAGATATGAACTTGAGAGAGTTAGGAATCTTTATTCAAGGTAATTCCAAGTTTTCTCCTTCTGACTGTAGGAATTCTTTATGTTATATTATAAATATTAGGTGCATTAATTTAGTTCTTAATTGTGGAGCTGTACCTCATGTATCCTTAATTTTATTTATTCAGATTCCTTAATTTCACGTGGGCTAAAATTGCACCTGGATCTTGGCAGCCAGACAGCTGGACAGAAAATTACTGATACAATTTTAACACCTCAGTGTTTGACAGAGGATATTGCTGACCCAAAGGCTGTATTTTTTAATTATATTAAAAGAAAACTTCAAAATGCTTGTTTGTTTACTGAAAGCTATATTGCAATAAGGAGACCTGCGGGTAAGGTGTGAATGTGGGCTTTGCCATTTCCCTAATAGCAGGAGTTTTAATAAAACATTAAAGCATTGATTGAGAGGTACTATTTCTATTGAAAGGTACTGTTCTTAATTCCTTTTCTTTTTCCCTGGGGGGAATTAGTCACACTGTAGTGTTTTTCTGAAGTAGAAGGTAGAAACACTGATAAAATCAGTTTAGATTCAAGGGCAGGTCATTATTTAAATATATTATACTGTGCCTATAAGGCTTATTTTTAATAAGAATGTAACTTTTTCTGCCTTAACCACTTAGATGATGAACTCTTGGGAACTATTTTTGCACTGTAATTCCCAGCAGAGCCTCAGGCTCAGTGGGCATGAAGTGCTTCTTCTCAATGGATGTGATTAATCCTGGTGATTTCATCCCATGCAAACCTCTCCCATGCAGCAATGAGAATTTGGATTGTGGTTCCAGAAACATTTCATTTGGCATCTTCTCTAGACAGAAGTGAGCAGGAGCCAGTCCTGCTCAGAGTGCTGTCAGGAGCAGTCCCATGGAAATACAAGAACCTTTGGGATCTCTTAATGAAGGAAGCAGGACTTGGTTCTTGGATGATGAGCCACTGATGATCCTGACAAAACACTCTTCTTTACTGAAGTGCTCCGTTCCTTGGACTATATAAAGCTTTTCTAGGAAGTGCTGTAGAAACAATAAGATGATTTATAGCTCTCCATTTCAGCATTCTCAGCTCTAGGTGGTTTTCCTAGTGTACTAATCCTCACATTTCTATTGTGATCATTACTGCTGGCATTGGGATGTTTTTCATGAGACAAACCCTTGGAAGGCATGTGAGAGGAGAACAGGTGTCTTCCTCTGTGTTCCCTGAAATGATGTTGAACATCTTTGTCAGTATCAAAACTTGCATCTCTCAATTTTTTCAGTTCCCCTGGAACCTTGTTTTTATCACTTCTTCTGAGTACAAAGGTGTGTCAGTGAAGTGAGATGGATCAAAAATCACAACTATGGAGACTTTCCTATTTCAAGGTAGCACTTGTCAGGCATAAATGTTTTGGGTTTTTCCCCATGTTCCTGGCAATGTTTTTATGGCAAATTGTGAAAGCTCATAAGTTTGTGACGGATAGGTGGCTTTTCCAGGTGAGTTCACCCAATTCCTAACTGAAATTTATCATGAAGAAAGTCTTAGTGACTTTACAAATAGAAAGTCACCTCTGTGGAGAGTATAAATTATGATTCCATGAGACATATTGGATTTTATTGTTATTGTTCTGATGAAAACCTGTATTGATCTTCTGCTATTTCTGTTTTAACTGAAAAAAAACTGTGCACTTTATGTTCAGAAGGATCCAAGAGGGAAAAAAGGGATTACTTGGGAATTCAAATGAAAGAAAGGTAATAAAGCCAAAGTTTTTGCCATTGCATTAACTGTAATTGAGTTGTGGTAGGTAAAGCTGCCTTTTGCTCTTTCTAGAAATAGCAAGCAGGGACACGTGTTGACATGCAGCTTGTGCTGCACCTGAAGAGTGAAATTCTGTTCATTTCAAATTGCCGTTCCTGACTTTTAGTGGTTCAAAATGAGATTTATAAAAGCTCTGTAGCACCAAAGTTAATTTGAGGCTGCTTGTTAGTCATGAGGAACAAGACTGCATAAAAAAAATTTACCTGAATTCTATTGGCACTTATTAATTTTATTTTGTTTTGCTTCTGGCGCCCATGTTCATGTGTTGCAAAAATCCTTGTGCTTCCTTCATCTTCTCCTCAAAAATTAAGAGTTATATTTCCTTTTCTGCTTTTATACCTAGTATCTGTTGATGTATAAAAGAGAAAAAAAATCATTGTTTCCTCTGTTACTCTGTGAATGCTTTCTAGTAAAACAGGTTTACTGCATAAGTGAAGAGTAAAATTGTGTGTTTAGAAGTTTTACTTTTGATAGTACTAGAGAGTGTAAGCTGAAAAAAAACACCCAAATTATTTACCCACTTCAAAAATCCCACTTTTTAATTATTTTTGAGATGAGGTGAAGGGTTAAGAGAGTATAGTATTGATGGTATGGATTATATCTGCTAGGTATCTTTTGCTTTTTAATAGATACTCTCAAAGAATTAAACATGGCAGTTTGCCAACATTTTCATTTCTTGATGCCATCAGTGGTAACAAAGGCTCATAGTTCATTATTTATTTGGTCTGCTGACAAAACTGATTACTTAGAATAATACCACTGAGTTTGTCTCCTGCTCTGAATCCCATCTTAATAAAATATCTGTTCAAGGAACAGGTGAAGTGAAAGTTAGATGTTCCTTCTTGGAATGTTTGTGAGCTTTTACATCCTTAAGAAAATACTTTCTCCATCACACCACGTAAATCTTTCTGCACAGTTGGTGCCAGCTTTGAACTTCTCAAAAAGAGAATAATAAGTAAACAACATAAAGCATTTTTCCCCTCTCTCTTCCTCTTTAACACTGTGCTGTGCCTGTGCCAGGGCTTTACCTGTGCCTCTCATCAATGTGGCAACCTGGAGAGGGGAACCCTCAGTGCCACAGGGTCGGTCTATCCATGTTTCAAGGGATTTACTTTGGTACAACCCTTCAGTGCTTGGGACCAGCTTCCCCCTAGTGGTTGGGATGTGTCTCTTGGTGGGCTTGATCCATAACAAATCCAATTTGAATTTCCCAGGCTACTCCGCATGTACGAGGCCTGTCTGCCCAGCAACCTCGGTGAATATTGGAAATGTGGATGGACATTATTTCTACTTTAGGGATGGAGCAGCAGAAAGTCCAAGTCACTGTCCTGCATCTCACAGTGGGCCAGAAATAAAAGCCTGAATCTTGTTTTCCTGCTGAATGGATTCTGAGTAGTCACTGTATTCACCACATTAAACTTTGTATTCCAGCCCCCTGCTCATTATAGAGAAATTTCCTAACCCTTTCCCATGTCTCCTCTTTCCCCCATAGCTGTTAGACCCATTCTTGAGAAGGAAACAGTAAAAGAAAGTGTCCTGGGTTGCAGTGTAGGATGTACACAAAGTATTTATTCTATCACCATCTTCATGAACTGTTGAAACCAGGTGGGCTAGTGTTTTCCCAAGGGTGTCTTCTGCTAATGGCCTTTGGGGTGTCTTCTGCTAATGGCCCATCAACACCTGGCCCAAGAGTCACAGGTAACTCCCTCCAGGGGTTATCTCTGTTTAATGGGCCATCAAGGACCCACTTCACAACTCCTCATCCTATTGTGAGATGCTCTACCCAGGGGGAGGAGCCAAGCATTCTCACCTGGATATAAGCTGGTATGTGGGACAATGCAAGTGGCACTTACCCACTGGATTCCCAGAGGACCAGAGCTACCAGACCTTTCTACAGGATCACTGCTTCAGGAAGAGCACCTCACCTGGACTGCTTCCACCATCCTGCTCAGGTTGTATTCTGACTCTGTCAGTGATCCTTTGTGTTATTGCATTTATTTTATTTTATTTTTACCCTTTTACCTTTTTTCTTATTAAATTATATTTCTGACTTGGAGCCTCTCACTTGTTTTGCTTTCAAACCACAACAGAAAGGAACATTTAAAATCCTAAAACACTCTAGATGTCAGGCAGTGAGACAATATTAATTGAAAAAAATGAAAATTAGAAGGCTCCTAAGTACATATATGTTGAAAATTTAGAGTGTTAAACCCCTTAATTATTGTATAATAAGTGTATTAATATTTTAAACGTTTATAATTGTAAATTCCTGTAATGTAACAATGAGAAGCCACCTTGGTAAGCAAAAAGGGGGGGAGCTCTTTGAAAACTGCATCCCCCTCAAGCAGCTGGAGAGGAGAGGGGAAGCCCTCATGCCTGCCAGACTGCAGCAGCCCCCCCCCACAGACGCCGGACCTTTGCCCCCGCCGCCAGGCCCACGGGAGAGCCTGCGTGGCCTCGGCGCTGCCGCCCCTCCCCCCGAGATGCTGGCCTGAGCCCGCTGCTCCCACCGCAGAATGGCTGCTGGCGTGGGTCTGGCCCGATCTCCCATCCGCTGTGGGGACCCCAGCCGCCAGAGGAAAATCGAAAGCGAAAGTGCCTGCCACTGTCACCACGGCGGCGCAGAAAACCCCTGCGCTCCCATACCCGCGACCCCCGCCGCGAAACGGCTGCCTCGGGGGAGCCCAGCATGGCCGTCCCTGTTCCCCTGCGCGGCGCGGCCCCCGCCCCACATCATCAGAGCTGCAAAACTCCCAGGCTGCCGAGCCGGCCCGACCCACCGCCGCTGCCAAAGCCACGCCATGTGCCCCCGCAGTCGCTGCCCCCACTCCCGGCCGTTGCGGCTGCCGCTTCCTCCCCCGGGCAGCTCGCTCACCTTGGGCCAACCTGGCCCGCTCCCGGAGCCCGCTCTCGCACTGCGGCGCGGCCATCCTGTCCCCGCTCCCCCGCCACAAAACGGCTCGCAGCTCCTGCCGCAGGACCTCCCGCCGCCATGAGGCCGTGCGGCGTCGATTGCGAAATGACCCCCCCGGGGCGACCCTGTACCAACATGCAAATTAAAAACCCCAATGTAACCTGGGACTCTTTTTAAAACCAAAAAAACCCCTACAAAAACAAATCAATGCAAAATTTAAACCTGCAAAACCAGTACTAAACTGTGTATACCGTAGAGTATTAATGAACAATTTTTTGTAACTCGCTGTAACCTAAAATATACCCAAGAAAAAGCAGGACCCCAAACCAACCAAAAGAAAACAAGAACTCCTTGGACCCCCAATGAGGAAGAGTTCCCAGCTCTGCAGGAACTTCAGACTGCAAAGCTGAACAAGATCCTCCTCCTCAGGGTGAACCTGGAAGGGCTGCCCGTCCCTCGAGCCACCCTTGTAAGAGCTGATTAATAAAGGCATTTTAAAGAGAAAAATATTATCTCCGCCCATTTTTAACATTAATTATACATGTAGCTGTGTGCTTAGAAACTCAATAAAACTCTGCCATTTCTCAATAATCCAGGAGAACAACTTGTTCTGTAAAAGGCATTTTCTAACTATAGACAGGTATCAATTCCTTTATTGATTGGATTGATTCCTTCCCCTGCTAATGCATCTGCTGTCTTGATGAGGTGACTCTGACCTGTAACTTCACTTCTGTGGTGGAGGGGGTAAAGAAAAGTGTTTTTTTTCACAGTGCTGTCAAGGCACAGGCTCTACTCACCAGTGCTTTGAAACACCAGTTGTGAAAACAACTTATCATCCCCAAAGTTGCCTCATTTCTGGTCACTTAAGCAGCACACCAATCTATTCTAATTCCTTCCATCACCCAAATATGTTAAGAGAATGAAAGCAGTCAGTCTTGGGTACTCCCTGATGTTATTTTTGTCTCTGACCATAAATTTCACTTGTTCAAAAGCTGATGAGCTTTGTCATTGTGGGGATCCCCACACTGGAATGAACTCCAGGGTCCCTTTGCCTGGGAAGCATTTGCCAGAACTGCTGATGTGATTAAGCTGGGAGGAACTCCAGTGCAGGTGAAATCCAACCTTTGGAATTCCTTAAGGGAGTGGTTGGAGTGAGTGTGAAGTCAGTCTTGGGTTTTTTAAACATGGTTTAAAAATTTTTCATTTAAAAAGATTCCAGAGGCTTGGAGATGCTTGTAAATCATCCCAGCAGAAAGACCTAGCATCATAGTCTTCAGAGTATTCTCTTGGCCACAATATTCCCCTACAGCTCTGGGGAAGAGGGAAGTTGGAAAGGAATCCTAATGGAGAGACAAGAAGTGAAGAGCTACAGGCTCCAGTGGCCTCAGCTGAGAGGTTCAGAGCCCTGAGCACAGGTGTTTGCTGCAGATCTGGGGAAAGGTGGATCCGTTCTGTATCTCACACAGCTGCAGGAGGGGGAGGCACTCAGCCTTTGGACAGGGTGAGTGCTGTGGCTGCCAGCAGCTTGCTGCTTCAGAATGGAATCAGCACTGCTTGTGGGCAGAGCCAGGCATGGGGAAACAGAGATGGGATGTCATTAACATCCATGGACTGGCCAAGGAAGAGTTCTGCGTGTTGACAAGATAATGTACAGCTTTAATATAGCAAATTTCTACAGCTGGTGGGACTCTGGTATCTTCCTGGTGGAACATACCCAGCTATAACTTTTGTTTTCACTGTTTAAAATGAGCCCTGAGGAAGAGGTGGGTGAGATCCTGTTTCCATCAAAGAACCCACTTCTCTGACAAGGACCCAACCTCCCACCTCACTTTTTCAAATGATTTCAGACTCCTGATGCTGAGCAGAAAACATTTCAGCTGTTTTTCAAAATATTTATCAGGTGGTGTCCTTCCCCCTTCCCAGGGCAGAATATTAAGTTGGAGGACTCAAGAGCCTGTCTGGAAGGGATTCTGGATGGAGAGGAGGTGCAAACCCAGAAGACCAACATTAAATGCAGCCAGATGTTCTTCTGAAATGGAAGAGCTAAAAATCCAAGCTTAAAAGGACAAAGAAAGGGGGAGAAAAGGGAGAAATCTTGATTCTGGAAAATGAGAAGCTGCCTGTCAGAGGAAATGTGGATGTGTGTGGCCAGAATGGGGCAGGTTTCTCTCCTGTTCCTGTGCTTCCTCTGAGGTGGTTTGACTTTTGAAATATATATAAGAAAGGTGACTTGTTTGTTTCCTGTACTGGGAAAGATGGAATAAGAAGAAGAGGCAGATTTTGTACCCTTAATGTTGCAGGAGTAGAGGCATTCCCTTACAGTCTGTTCCCATTGAAAACAGCCTAAAATGGATTTTTAGCTTTTTCTAGGGAAAAATAATAGGAATATCAAAGGATCATATTAGTTAGGAAAGAAGCAAGCAGCCTCAATATGAACTTTGTGTTTGCTGTGGTGTGAAGAGAAACACTATATTGGTGGTGGGAGTGAAGAGGGATTCTGGGGATGTAGGTAAGATATTCTGATGCTTCCATGTTCTCCAGGGATATCAGTTTGCAGATCACAATTCTGAGGCTAAGGGGAATGGATAGATTAAAACAAAACAAAACAAAACAAAACAAAACAAAACAAACAAACAAACAAACAAAAAAACAAACAAAAAACCCAAACAAACAAACAAACAAACAAAACCCAAACCTCCAAACTCTAACATGTCACATCCTGAGAACTGAGCTGTAATTACTGTAGAGTCAGTGGTAGGGATTTCCTTGAGAATAAGTGCTTGGAAATGTTCTCTTAAGTGCTTTTCTGCCACACATCCCTCTTTTCCCAAGCTGGGATCCAGGCCTGATCAGCAGTTGGTCATTGAACATCTGCCCCAGTGCAAAATGGACAAGTTTATCCAGAGAGCTGAGATGCTCCAACAAGTCACCCTCACTTTCCTGACCTGCAGAGCTTTCCAGTGCTCTGGAGCACTGCAACATGGCTGGAATTGTGCTCTAGGAAAATGTTAACCCTGGAACAGCTCTGTTAACCTCTAGCAAGTCTCTTGAATCCTGCAGTGCTGGCCCAAGCATTCAGTACAAACAAAGCACAAGCTGTTGTAGCACATTTGTGCCAGGGTTTCCTGATTCCAAGTGCAGTCAGATATGGCCTAAATTGAACCATTGTTATAACAAAGACAAGAAAGGCTGGGGTGAAAATCGTGTTATTTCCTTTGGAAAGAAAAGAGTTCTATTTTTAACTATTTCCCCCTTAATCTTACTATTTTGTTTTGCCAGTGTTTATAATAGGGAGTACAATACTTCTTGTTATGGTTGTTCTTTATGTGACTGGGATATAAGTAGATGTTCTGCAGCAAATTGTGTGGTATACAGAGTCCAAATAGATTATGCTGCAGGAAGTTCTAAAAAAAAACCCCTAAACCCTTACACAATCCCCCACTCATTCCCTCCAAAAAGCCACAACCCAAACAAATAAAAACCCTAAATGACTGTCATAGTTCCAAAATAACTGTAAAAAATACATGCTAGGCTTAAAACAGAAGTCTGGGGGAGATGATTGTCAGATCCCTTAGTGTATTTGAGAAGTGATTTATGTACATTAAACAGAAAATAAGAAACACACACTTGGGCTGTGCTTGTGTGTTCTCACTGAGACAAATGAACAGCTCCTCTCATTCTTTGCTTCTCCGTCTTTATTAGCAGTCATCTGATCTTCCCTCCCCTTCTGCTTCCACTAATCCTCACCAAAATGGTTGCAAAGAACTTCTGTTGTGGACTCGAGTGTTTTCCTGAGATTATTTCTGCTATTTCAGCAAGCTCTGTAGAGTTACTGGATGCTCAGAAGGACTTTTTGATCTGGACTTTACAAACCTTTGGAGCCTGTCTGACAGTAAGTAGCCAGGAGAGAGGAGAGGGATTACTGCCTGTCACCTGAAACAAACTTTTAATTAATATCAAACTGTTTTTTGAAACCAGACATTGGATAAAAAAATTCACAGGTACTTCATGGAGTATGTCCTTCTTAATAAGCCCTTTGTTCTCATTTATGGCAAGGGGATTTTATCCACAATTTGTGCCTAGATTGTGCCATCTAGGCACAAATGACAAATAATTTATCAGGCTATGACCTTTTCCATTATTTTGCAGGATGCTGCCTGAAGGAGACAGCAGAGCTGGAGGCTTGTGTTGAGTGGGTGATGTATGAAAGGGGCTCGTGGCAGTGAGTTAAGATACAGCACAACTCACAAATAAAAGGGAAGCAGATTTTCAGTGTCTCTGTGCCATTGTTTAGGTAATGTGTTTCACTGAGGTTTTGATAAAACTTGTATTTAAAGAAAAATCCCAAAATCTAATCCCATCATGGAAACTACCTGGTTATTGCAAGGTGATTTGCCTAAGTAGGCAAACTGTGATGTGCAGCTTCTTTGGATATTTCTGTGCTCTGATCTGAGAAACCTTCAGGCATCTCATCTACAGACTTGGCTCTTTCATCCTAATATTTGACCCTTCCAGAATTTCTTTTGCCTGAGGAATTCAAAAAGCTTTTTACAGATTTTGTAGAGTTTTCTTTGTCAAGACACAAGGCTTGTGAGAACAGGGTGGAAAGCAGGGAGAGTGCTGCAAGGTCCTTGTGTACCTGGATGTTCCTCACTTGGATTTCTTGCCCCCTTTGGCTGCCAGCAGTAGCAGAGAACGGAAATTCTTTTTGGATTTGGCAACTCTGACTTGAAAAGAAGAGATCTATTCCACAGAACCATCTTCCAGGGTGAATTTTATTTTCATTTAGTGTTAAATCAAATGCAATCACAGGTAACCGGTGCAGTTCAGCTGTGTGCCCTCAAGTGGGATTTTGGAATTTTCCACATTTTGGAATTTCTGGCTCTGCATTAGGTTGGAGGGCAGAGAGCTGAGTTGGGTGTGGTGCTGCCTGTGAGGTGTCTGAGAGAGAATTGACTGTTGCATAAAACTGAACAGCTTTTTCCTAGTTACCCTTTAAACAAAGTTGAATATTACCCAGGAGTTGTGTGGCTGGTTGGAAACGGAGGGCTTTTTCTGGGCAACACTGACCTTCCTTTCAGTGGGAAAGGGAGGAGAGGGAGCTGTGGGAGCAGGAGGGGCTGTGTGCCAGTTATCAGGGTCAGGAACAAGCTGGAGCAACCAAACAGGTACCCAGCCAGCTTCAGGAGCAGAGTTAAACTCAGCCTAAGCTCACCAGGCCTGAATTAAATCAGCATTAACAGAGTACCAGGAGAAGAAAGGTTTCACCCAGGAATAAACTGTGAGTCTGGTTAACAAGCAAGGGATATAGGGAACACTCACAGCCCTGGGAAGTCTCAGAGATTTGATGAAGCCATTGAGAGGGGTTAGTTAGGAGGCGGCATTTTGCAGTGGCACCATGAGCAGCCCCTGTGTGTCAGTCAGATGAGTCGCAGCACTTTGGGCTGGAACTCCGCTGTGCAATGTTTGCAGTCCTGTTTTTGGTTTGAAAACTCAGAGTTCCAAACCCCAAACTGGTCCTTTTCAAGTTTAGGTGTTTGTGTGGCCCTCCAGTGTCAGATCTGACAGCTCACTGTTTGAGTATGGTGCCCTTGGCAGCTCCAGTACCTTGGAGATAAAGGTGTGACAGGATGGAGATCCCCAGAGCAGAGCTTAACCAGGGTGACATACACAAAAAGCTCATCTTTGATTGTTTGCTTTTACTACTTTTACAAGCATAATTTGTGTGTCTTTTACCCATCTTAGAAAATGTGGGATGGCATGGAACACACATGAAAAAAGTACAGCAAGTTCACCTGAGAACCAGGTACACCTGCAGATGTGGAAAGCTGAAATGTCTGAAATCATCTGAATAATGTGGTTGCTAACAATTCATTATCCTGGCAACCTTAATTTCCTGGCTGTATTGGTAGTGTGGCTGCTACAGTTAATCAGCAACCTGTCTAATCTTCCTAAACTTCTTACTGTAACCTGCCTAACTCTTGTGTAATCTGCTTGTGGCAATAAGCCCTGACTATTAGTAGCAAGTTTTGAGCTGTGCAGGGGCAAATATTCTTGTTTTCAGTCCTGTTGACAACTGACTTTCACGGTGTTTGTGTTCATGAAATTGAACATGGTCCCACTGTGTTACTGATCAGAAAATGAGAGTATTTCCTGCCTGTTAACATCTGCCTCCTCTGTGCTGCAGCATATGGGGGATTGTCCCACTGGCTAATCCTGGGATGCAGCTCCATGGATCATAACTGGCCACAGCAGATGGGGGGAGGTCCTGCTGTCCCTGTCACTCCTGACCTTCACCCCGACAACTCCCTCCACGTCTGGGTGCTTGGCCCTGTCCCTGGCACCCCTGATTTCTCTGCTCCCTCTGACTGCTGTGATTTTAGTAGACAGGAGGGACAGGAGTTTTTCTGATGCTATTTGTAAGTCTTAGTTCATTCCTCAGATGCCTGGAATTCCTATTGAAGAAAGAAGCAAATTTGAGTTTTGCTGGAGTACACAAAGACCGTTTTTCCCCCTAAAGCCAAGTAATTACCAAAAGAGATGTAAAACTATAATTCCACTGAAGGATGAGGAGGCAAGACATCAGATTATTTTTAGTTTTATCTCATCTAATTTATCAGATTTCATTATTTTATTTTTATGTTTGTAAGCCAGCAGCTGCCATATCTTGTAATAATGGAGTGGACAGTATTCCTGGACAAATGTATTCAAACATGTATTCATGTTTGACTTCAATTAGTGGGCAATGGGACAGACACACTGTCAGAAACAATTTTTAATAATATATCTTGATCTTTAGAGTGCCTCTTATCTGCCAAGCTCAGGCAAATGTTTTGCTTTGCTGCCATTAGAGAAGCCTTGAGGATTCTACATGAGACCGTAATTAATTCCAAAATAAAGATGGCTTTAAACATTTTCTTCAAGAATTTGAATTCTTTTGTTATTCTCTTCATCTGGAGCAGCTGTAAAAGGTAATGATGTAATAATTTTTTTCCTCAAAGGAAAGGAGAACAAACATAACCTGCTTGGTGTTGTGATAACTATGTACAGGAGGGGATGGTTTCTAGAGGAAGCAATATTGTAAATACAAAAAATCCTTCAAAAAGCACAATATCCCAAACTTCTGGCTTCTTGTTTCAGAATATAATTATTATATAGAAACACTATTCTTGCACTTCCAAATTATTTCATACTACAGTTCAGATGCAAAGTTCCCCTCTTCTTCCCATGTGGTATTTTTAATCCTTTTTTCAGATACACCTTTCTCATTTTCTTTGCAAATTTTTGAACGTGTTCCTACTTTTGTGCTGCAGCCATTAATTAAAATATTAAAGAGAGAATATTCAAAAATCTATGAGAAACTTTCCTATTCCTCTCCCTCTTGCTGGTAGCTCCTCTGAAAGAAGCATAATTCATCAGCATTTCTCCTCTAATGAGCTTTGTGCCTCAAAATGCTTCTATTACATCATCCTTGGATTTTGATTTTCAAGTTATTGGGTTTTTTCTTTAAAAATAGTTTTGGGTTTTTACCCAGTGCTCTCATCTTATTAGTTATTCTGGATTCTCTCAATTTAAATCATCTTCTTTGGGAAAAAAAAGGTCAGATCATGACTTGGTTTTTAGGCCAGACTATTTTTCATCTCCTGACAGGTGTATGTGGCTCTTCTTCGTTTAAAATATTTTTTTACTGCTGAACTTTGCTTCATGAGGTTTAATTCACCCTGACCTATTAGTCTCCATTTCTATTCAGTCAGCTCCGATTTTTCTTTGCTTTTTTTAATTCCTTATTGGAATGTTTATCCCTTTATGTTTGTAATGCAAGTTCTGAACAGCTTTTTTGACTTAAATTTCATTATCCTCCCCATCTGAAAAGCTCTGCTGCTCCCAGTGATTTCCGTAAGTGGTTCCTTTATTACCTCAAGGTTTGATCTCCCATTCATGAGGATCTTTTTTTTTCCTACAAAAAGGTTGGTTTCTTTAAGATCCTTTGCTAGCAATTTATGTCCTAAAAATGCTTCCTGGAAATCTTGGGGAACCATAATCAATTGGATCTCCTTAGTCCACCCAGTTCAGTTTTTCTTTTCCAGAAATGCTAAAAAAGCTGAGGCATAACCTCCAAAAGCTGTCCTAACTCTTCCTGGTTACATCATATTTATCATGGTCATTAATTCTCTTAATATTAAGGTTTGTATGTAAAATATTTAAAAATTCAGTGACAAACTCAATCTAAATTATACACAGGTTCCCAACTCTTTCTAAAACCTTAAAAGAGCATTGGTTTTGCTACTTTCTCTACATTCAGAGGAATTTTAATGGTTTTTTAATCCCTATCTTAGTATTTCAACAATTCTACATTTGTTCTTTTCAGAACACTTAGTTGAGTGCTGTTAAATCTTAGAAACAGATTTGACTTTTTATTCCTTTGGAATAATTTCAAATAATCTGAGAAAAAACCCCATAATTTAGAGGTCCTCTGCCTTCTTTCAGAAAATTATTTGATTTCCTAAATCCATATGTGATTTGTACAACTCTTCAGGATGCTGAAAACCACAAGCAAACTTCCTTGTGAAGCAAGGATTAATATTTTCACAGATATTTTATTCAAGTTTGAAAAAGAGTTTCAAGTTCACAGCAGTCATGTTCACACTTCAAAAATAAATAAAAGTAAGAATGCTTAAAAAACTCCAAACACAGAAGGAATAAGGGGGGAGGAAATAATAACAGAGTTTTTAGCAAGTCAGTAATAGTAGGAGAAGGTACTACTGATGTAAGAAAAAAACCAAATCCCAAACATTTTTTGGAGAGCTTTTTGTGGAGTACCTGAAGTCCTGAGTAGCCAGTGTGTAAGAAAAGGTGTTAAAGCACTTCCTTGCATAGTTCCATACCACTAGAGTTACCTGAGGTAAAAAGATTCCCCTCTTCCAGGGAAAAAAATGGCAATTCCTGCTCTAAAATGTCTTCTGGCTTTGTCAGCCCATGGGAAGAGCTCGATGTGAGCCCTTGGTGCTACACAGCACACTGTGTAATTTATTATTAAACCACAAGCTTGCAGCTCATTTTAACAACAGAGGTGCATTGATATCACAGATGAGCAATACAAAAGTCAGTTATTTTTTTGGTGAAAACTAGGAACTTGAGCTTTCTTACTGGAAAACAAAGAGAATTCCTGCACTAGCAGGTCCCTTGAACTAAGAGGTAAAAATTCACAGCGTTTTGGATGTGTAGCAAAGCACCAAGTTTTTCTCTGGTGTCTGTTCCACAGCCAGCAGTGGCAGAGGTTCCTGAGACCCAGGCCTTGCTGTCAGTCCCCTTCCTCATGACTGGGCTTCTCCTCAGAACCATCACTCTCATACTCCTCATCCTCACACTGGAAGGCAGCCTCGGCTTCGGGGTCTGACTGAGCTTCCTCCTTGTGCTCCTGGGACCTGCCAGACAGAGAGCTGGGTCTGGACTCATCTTCCTCTTCCTCCTCAGAATGGACATGGGATGGGCCTGCCTTTGCTTCCCCTTCCTCTTCCTCCTCCTGGGAATGGTTAAGAGATGGACCTGCTTTTGCTTCTTCCTCCTTGTCCTCCTCCTCCTTGGAATGGCCAAGTGACAGGTCTGCCTTGGCTTCCTCTTCCTCCTCCTCCTCTTCCCCCTGAGAATGACCAAGTGATGGGCCTGACTTTGCTTCCTCCTCCTCGTCCTCCTCATCATCAGTGTGCCAGCTGAATTCAGCCTCAAGGACATCAGGGCTGGCTCTGGCCTCATCCCCATCCTCCAGATCACTGCACTGCCCATCTGGGGTGGAGGTTTTGACACCTTTTGCCTTCTCCTTCTCCTCCTCCTCCTCCCAGGACTGCTCAGACTGGGGATTGTCACCAGCTGCTTCCTCAAAGGATTCCCTTTTTTTCACTTTAACCCTGGTGATTCTGAAAAGACAAATTGCATGTGGGGTTTTATTTTCTGGGAAGAGGCTTTCCAGGAGGTGTTAAACCACCTTTACGTAATCCAGGACAAAGCCTGGTAGTCTTGGCTAGGGTGGAACTGGGGAAGGAAAAGGGAAGGGGGGACACAAGAGTCTCTTTTTATGCTAGAAAGTAACTCAAGAGTATTGCTTTATAGATTCCTTTTTTAAAAAAAAATCTGCTTCCTTTTAAATCACAACATCCAATAGATACTAAAAACTATTTTTAGTAAGGTTCATTTAAAAAATTTAAGATTTAAAGGTGGTGACTTACAACAGCCTGACAGAATTTTTGATGAAAGGAACAAACAAGAAATGTTTTTCTTCATTTTCCTTTGAAGTGCATTACATAACATAGCCAGTTTGGTTAAGCAGCTCTCCTCTGTTTTACAAATTATTATTTAATTCAGAAAAAAACATCAAAAGTACATAGTAATGCTAACATACCACACAGTCAGATAGTTCCCTGAGAAATACTGAAAATCATTAAAAAACCCTTAAATCCAAACACGAAGAATGTTCTAATTATTAGCTGTGTAGTGGGTAAAAAGAAAAAGCCTTCAGTCATCTGTACCTTTCTCTGACAGCTATGGAGGTAAGATCTTCAGCAGTGGAGAACTGCAGTGACTTGGCTGCTCCTCTTTTCTTTGAAACAAACTCTGGGCAGATCCCCAGTGCTCTCAGTCTGTTCGAATAATACTTTTCTGCAGCTATTCTGGCATTCTTCTATAAAGAAACCCACAATGGTTAAATATTATCTAATGCATTAAATGCCTGGCTTTTGATACATTTATTTATATTAATCCTCTGATTCGTTAATTGCAGCTGTCAAGTGGAAATGATTATTCACTGCAGGTAAGAATGGCAAAACAATCCTTGAAATTTTTATACCAGATTTTACTTTTCCTCTACCAGCAGCGTTTGGTTGTGGTCAGAGTTACTCATGTTGTAACTGAACCAGACACAGTTAACAGCTCTCTGTTTCCACATCTCAAAAATTGCTGATATTTATATGGAGATGGAGCAACAGAGATCAAAATGGAGAAATACTGCCCTGAACAGTGTTTTTGAAGTATCTTCTAAAAATGTCACACTACGAAAGTCTGATTTAGTATCAGTCAAGATTAATTAGTACTTCAGAAACAAAGCAACCTGAGCGACTCTTTCAAAAAGCAATGGCATTTGTTTTACTCTTTCTTCCATTTCTTGCAATTCTTGCAAATATTCCTGCCTCCTCTGCTTCTCGTTGTTCCTAAGGGGGAGCAGAGTACAAGAGAAATCATTATTAATTTATAGTACAAAGAGTAATTTTCTACAGCAGTTCAATTGCTCATAACAAATTAAATGTTGTCATACTTCAAGATACATAAAAGGTACTGAACAATTCATCTCTGAAGGAGTAACTTTGGCTAAGCAGAGGCAGGTCCTGGCTACTGGACTTAAATAGAGGCTGAATTTGGATTCTTGGGGTTTTTTGGTAAAAAATTCGGATATTTAGGGTATTTTACATGCTGATTTCATAGAGATCTTCCAGTTGTTCTAGGCAAAATTAAACAGAATACACCATAGGAAATTAAGAGCATTAAATAAAATTCAGTACTTTTAAAGTGTGATGAGGAGAATCTTGCTACGTTAGCAGTTGATCACTTGAGAAATGGGGCCACGTTCTGCATCATGGAACAGTTTTTTCCTCAGTTGGTTAGTCAAGGGCCCAGTCAATAGAGCAGGATAATGAAAGTGTTGATTCAAAACTGAAATTATCTCTGTGACCATAGGGAGCATTGGATAATCCAGATGGAAGAGGCTGTAACCCTTCCCCAGTGTGGGACAGGCAGCTCTGTGATGTGCCTCTGAACTGGGCAGATCTGGCACTGCAGGTCAGACACTCCAGGGCAAGGATGAGATCAAGGGGGACAGTTTACACCTCTGCTTCCTCCAGCCTCTCTCCCTGACCACCTCTGAACTCCTCACCATGTTGGGAAGTGAACTTCCATGTTGCTCCTTCCTTTGAAAGAGCACTGCCAACGACAGACCTTAGTGTCCAGCTGTGCTGGAATGAGCATCATCAGGTTAAACATTCACAGCAGCCTCCTGCACCAGCACCAGAGAAGTGATCTGTCTGCAACAGCAGCATTTTACACCCAGACAAGAGCTCCTGAAAGCTGATTAAGCTCAACAGTGTATTGTGAAATTTGCTGCTGAATGAACTCAAATCACATCTACGAACACCTACTGTCTCTCTTAATTCTCCACCTATTCTGACTCCAGCTGTTTTCTGCTTCTGTCCCAGAGTCAGCAGCTCACATACTCGAGGACACACAGATTATAAAGCTCCTGTTATTAACAGTAGGCCAGGTTACTGGAAATTAGGATTTGTGCTTGTTACCCAAGAATCCTGCCCAGGCATGAAGCAACAGGTGCAGAGCAGTCAGTGCCTCTCACCATCCCCACATAGCAACACCTTAAATTGACAATACTGCAGCAGTACCACCGTGCCAGGCTGGATCACAAAGCTCACTAAAAGCTTGTTAGACAGGATTAATTTTTCTTAGGATTAGACAAGCAGAAAGGGTTAAATTAGCCCCAAACACGAGGCCAAGCAGCAGTCACAGGGTTAGAGCTGTGTCAGAGCTGGAGCCATCTGCAGTGGCAGCTTACAGCACTCTGAGAAGTGTCCTTCCCTGTGTGCTCAGTCATACACAAACAGTCTTTGCACTGCATCTCTACTCCAGGGAACCTTGGATCCCATTCCTCCTGAACACCAGCAGCTCCCTCAGTCACTGCTGTTACACTGTGAAATTAAAATATTTCTGCTTTAATTTCCCTCTTCAGTGGGGACCTGCTGGGACAAAGAAGTGAATTGTGAAATGTTCACTGCTGCACCAAAGTTGTACCGACACTAGTGCAGTGCCCAGCTCTGCAAGGATATTCTGTATCCACACTGTTCCTTTCCCTTTTGATTTTTATAACCTTTTCCTCTTTTGTTGATACATCAGTGGAGAAAACACAGCACTCTCCTGTTACTGAATCTATAATCATCTAATGTGGAATATATACATTGCTGTATGCTATATATTTCTATACTCTGAGTTCTATATAGGTTAGCAACAATTTCCCAGTTGAAATGCTAAATTTGGCCACTTCACAACCAGCTGCTTGCACCATGTTTAATTTACCACCTGCAAGTATCTAAACTTAGACCATGCTATTTTTTTTACACATTGTATGTTTAACATACAGTGGAATCCCAAACCTCTCCTTCTCATTGTTGAATGAGGTGTTCAGGATTCAGGAGAATGCAACAAAATACCTGAATGTTTTTAATGTGGATTTCGACATCTGAGCTAGGCTCTGATGTGGGTCATTGGCCTCAGCCCGAGACATCACAATTTTCTGGAATTTTTTTGTTCTTTGTTTCTGCTTGGTTCTGTTCCTTTTTTGTTGTTCTTCCAGCTTTCTTTTTTCCTCAAGAGAATTCCTGGTGGGGAAAATAAACTAAGGCTGAATTAATCTTAAATCTAGAGCAAGAATTCAAAGGAAGCTTTGGCAAAGATGATTCCAAAGAGAAAACCAGGGTGAAAACAGGGTTGCTATGAGAGGACACAAGGTATGTGCCATTTCAAGGGATTCAGGATAACCTGGGAAACAGCAGTCATTTGTCGTCTTCTTAGGAACATGCTGCCAAAAATGCCCTAGTGTTCCTTTAACAATAATAAATACTAGTTAAGGCCTATATTTAAATATTTTAAGATTTATATTACAAGCCCTTACATTAACAAATTTAATCCTGTATTCACTGCAGGGGAGAATTAACTACATACACAGAGATACCAAAAAACCCACCAAATTAAATACCAAATATATATTAATACCAAAAAAAACCAAATCTACTTTTCAAGTATATATAAAGCAGAACATCTCTAGCAGTCACCTTAGGGCTTCTTGCCGTCTTCTGGTGGATTCTGTGCTTTTGGGAGATTTGGATTTTGCTCCTCCCAAGAGATGTGAGTTTGCCCCTGCCTGCCCCTGAGGTTTCCGTCTCAGAGAGGCAAATGGCCACCGTGTTTCCTTCAATTTTTCTTCATCCTCTTGAATGTCCTTCAAGATCTTGCCCTTTTTTGAGGGAATGTATGAAGTGTAAAGGTCGAAAGGCTCACAGACTGTGAGGTGTTTCACTTTTTTTTGTTGCAGGAGGCATTTCTGGAATTTCTCATGTAGGAGTTCAAAATCGGGAACACTCGCTTTGATCTTGGGCTTGTGTTCTGTTCGCGTTGGTTCAGTGCTCTTGTGTTTCTTCTTTTTGTTGGCCTCTTTTGAGGCCAGTCTGCTGTTGGGTACAGATGAATTTCGTAGCAGCTCCTCAGCTCTCATCCTGATCCTGATTTCCCTGTAGAGCTCCTCCTTCTTTAGCTTGTCATTGAAATCTGGACTGTAAACACATTTTGGAACCGGTTTCGCCCTGAATGCTTTAGTTTTATTTTCAGGTGGGGGAACGTCTTTCAACAGCATTTTCCTGGTTTCACTCCTTTGCCTCTCTCGCTCGATGAATTTAAAGGGCTTTTGGGAAGCCAGGAGCTTGAGTTTGCTCCTCTCCCTCACAGACCTCCTGCGCTCCTCATTGCGCTGCACGATGTCATGGTAGAGCGGCAGGAAGACGGCGGCAGGCACGGGATTGGCTCGGAATTTTTTCTGACACTCTGCCTCCTCCTCCAGCTGCTTCTTCAGTAAGTGATTCTCCAGCTCAATCTGTGACTTGGATTTGACATTCTGCTCTTTCCTCTGAGCTTCTCTGATGGTCATCTGGAAAGGCTTGGGCACGGTGATTCTGGGGGACCACACTTTCTGTTTCTTGTGCACCTTCCTGCAGGCTGGTGAGCTGGGCAGGCTGTGCTTGGCACGGGAGATGTAGTCGTCCAGAGAGAACCCATCCCACATTTTTTCAATCTGCTGCTTAGCAAATGAGGATGATCCAGTTTCGCTGCTGTTTCCCTCCAACACTAATTCTTCATCAGACGCGTCAGATACACTTGAGCCCAAGGGATCACTTAAGTCTGAGTCAGAAAAGGATTTGTGCAGGTTAATAGGCTGATATGAACTCTTGTCCCAAGTTGGCCTTGAGAATAAGGGGGAAAAAAAAACTTGGTTTGAGCCAGTCCAACATTCATGCAAAGCTGGCGACTTCTACTCTAAGGAATCATCACTAGAAACAAAAATGAGTGGCTGAGGGGGAGGGAAGGGAAAAGAGCAGCACACAGGGCACTCAAAGCAGATCCTGGTTTTAGTGCTGATCACCAAGTCACCGCTTCCTGACTTGGGAAAGGCCTGTGCTTTCCTAAATGTGCTGCCCAATTCCTGCTGCACACCCATCCCCAAACCTCACAGACCATTAGCAAGGTAATGAGCCTTTCTATTACCAAAACTGACTTTTCTCTGATTATCTCTCTGGTTATGAGAGATGAGGAGTGTAACACTTTCCAGCCCAGAAACACAACCTGCTGTTTTCCAGCTGCCTGCAAAGCATTTGGGAATCTTCAGCTAAAAAAGTGCCCCCAAACTTACCTACAGCACTTTGGAGAGGTGTCATTCCTCTTATCCAAGGGTTGGACTCCTTTTAAATATAGCTTGTTCCAATACATACTCTCCAGTTTTGCCATGGTCTCCATGTGGGCATTCCTCAACTCTTCCAGCTTCAAGTAATACTCTTGATTTGAATTGTACATTTTGGAAAAGTTTATCCACTTGTCACAGTCTCTTGTGGGAGGGGTGGTCTGCTCTCTGTTGGTATTTGAATCCAAGTCAAAGTCATCCTAGAAGAGATGTTTGTAAATTTTTTCTGCTAGAAGGAAGGGGAACAAGGTTCTTAATATTGCTTTATCCTAATTAAGTCTAATGAATGGTAAAGTAACACAAATAGAGATACCTGTAACAAATGTTAATGTAGAAGTACACAGAATAATCATATTGCATATTAATTTATATCCTAAGGGTTCTATTTAAAATCTGTAAAAGTTGCAAAGTCTGTCTTGTAATCAGTATGTTTATAACAGGAAATAAGATCAAAAGGACTTACCAAAAGAAAAAAAAATTAACTCTTTTGTAAAATGCAATTTTTCCTTGATTATTATGCAGCTCTAAAAATGCCTTTATTTACAAGCAAACAGAACCTCCTAGTTCCATAACCACTCTAAAAACAAGTCATTTGGGATGTGGTGCATAAATGTTTATTCCAATTCCATAACTTACTGTGAAATGACAGGGATTCTGCACAGCTTATATTTCCAATACTGTTTGGCAGTTTGCAGCTAATGTTCTTTAAGTATTTTTAAAGCTTACACAAGACAGAGAAGTTATTAAAGCCAAGTTAGTCAGCATCACAAAAGCTTCATTTTGCTCTAAGCAGCATGTTTTTAAAAGTCGCAGGCAAGTTTCTTCATAAAAAAAAAAAACAGAGTACTACTTTTCCACACGGGGGTACTTTAACAAGCTTTGACATTCCAACAAAAAAAAATCTTGTTCCATGTTTTATGTTATGTCAAGTTTTCACTGCAAAAAAATCTCCAAGCTTTTTCCCCCAGCAGTGACCTCATGGCAATGGGAATTACAGGATAGAAGCAGCGAATTTACAACGTCCACACAGAACCCGCAGAGCGCCAAGTCCCTCCATCTCCCTGAATGTGCTGCTGCCACCAGCGTGTATGAACACAGTTTCTTTTCTGGATGGATCCCAGGCTCTCCCCCGGGCCGGGCACGGCCATTTCTTAATTGGGCTGTGCAGACAAGCTCATTAAAGGCTCGGCGCTGCCCGGGGCCATCTGTCAGGTGTCCCCCGTGTGTGTGCGTGTCCCCTGTGCCCCAGGGAGGCCCGCGCGGTGCCGGGGGAGCGCGGAGAGCCCTGTGCCCTGCGGAGCAGCTCCGGGGGAAGCCCCGGCCTCGCGGCCCCCAGAGCCCCCCCCGGCCGTGCCCGCGGTACCTGCGCCGCGGCGGCGGCGGGCGGCGGGCCCCGCTCGTAGAGCGCGGCGGGCGCCCGTGTGCGCGGGTCGAGCGGCGTGCGGAGGCAGGAGGCGGCCAGGCAGAAGGCCCGGTGCGGATCCTCCATCCCCGGCGCGGGCAGGGAACGCAGGAAGCGGACAGGGAGCGGACGGAGGGCGCAGGAAGCGGACAGGGAGAGGACGGGGAGGCGGCTCCGCTCCGCCCCCGCAGAGGCGGCCCCGGGGCGCGTTAACCGGCCGGCCCGTGCGAGGCTGAGCTCCGCCACACTCCCGCCGCTGCCGGGCAGGATTTGTAGGTAACTTTTAGCGGGATTTTAGTCGGAACCTCTAATTCTCACTGGCGAGCCCACGTTTTTTGCACCCTCCAGTTATTAAAGAGGCTTTTTCCATCTTGAAGTTTGTACTTTAGGTAAGCAATTGCAGGATAAGCAAGAACATTCTGTCCTAGAATATTCCATCCTAAACCAGCATAAGCAGGAACGTTCTGCCTCTGCAAAGAGGCATTAATGCTGGATGGACCTATTTACTGTAGTGAAGTTACAATTTCTTCTTGTGATGAAATCACACACAATTGTTGTTGTAATTTTTGTCAAGAATTGTAACTCTGTGATAATGGGGGATGAAAGCTTTAATCGTAGTGCCTAAACTAAGAGATCATTGTTGGATGTGACTCTGTGAGGTAAGGCAGCATTTGCAATTTTAAACAGGCAATGAATAATTCAGGCAGAGCATTAATGCCTAAATCGATTGTCTAATTTATTAATTAGTAGTTGAGTTATTCTGTTTGCTCTGCTTGCCAAGTCACAACTGCAGGTCAACACCATGGTGGAAATTAACTCAAAAGCTCCAACTCCAATCAAGCATGAATGGAAATGTGAGAAGAAATGGAAGAAACACTCCCCTTTTAACATTAAGAGGAATGGGGTTGTTTCAATAAAGCAATAATGGAGATGAAAGGGTTAATTCGAAACGTCAGGCTAAGAATGAGAAGTTGGAAAGCTAATTTGCATTATTATAGAACGGTGTACTTTTGACTTCTCAGCCACCCTTGGGAAAACCAATTATTCTGGGAGCAAGGGGAGGATACTAAGTGAAGAACAGCCTTTGTAGGACTCTGGCTCAGGCGATGGCATCAGGAATCACTGCAGACCTCAGGAGAGCAAGGAGTGTGATGTGCTCCCAGTGTAAGGATCCTCCTCTCCTCCAGCCTGGCATCCTTGAGGGCAGTACCACCACTCTCTTAGGGAAAGCTTTGGGACAAGCAGCTCCAAGCCAGCTAAGTGTTACTAGAGTGCACTTCAAGGGTCTTTTTAGAATATATCACAAGAGATGATTGGTTGCCCTAAACTTTTCAGAGAGAAAGAGGAGCAAAGAAAAGCAAATGTAAGAAAACATAACAAACTCCAACAAAATTATACAGCAAAGACTCAGGTAGACTACTGTGTGTTTATTGATAAAACAGCATTTTCTTTTTGAAAACAAGCTGTTTTTTTAAGTTAAACCTGATCAAAGTACATCAGTCTTGGTGGAGTTTAAGACAATTCATACAGGCGCTTTTGGTGAGGAATCCATATTCCAGCTACAGGGCAGGAGGCTCGAGGCCATGGTCCTCACCTCTTTGCTCAGCTTATCCTCGAGTGTTCACCTGCAGGAAGGACACAGTCAGCCAGAAGAAATCACTGGATATATCACAATTCCTTCCTTCTTTGTTTAAAGATCCTGGGCTGTTAGTGACTCTAACTCCTTGCTTTATGGTGCAGTACTTACAATTCATTTAATTTTACCTGCAGTTATTAAAAGGCTGAATGGTCTTAAGTAGCACACAAACGAAGAATACTCTACACAGTAACTGCATTTTAAGCACAGCTAATGAATGCCAATATCCTGGTGCTTGTGAAGGAAGGACAACTCAAACCACGATGCCAGCACCACTCACCACATCATCGATCTTGAGGATGCTGCGCACAGTTTCTGTTGCAAGGGTCAGTGCACTCAAAGACACCAGCAGAGGCTGCACAACCAGCTCCTCCAGGATGTTGGAAATGCCACCCTAGGGGAACAAGGAGCCTTCACTCTGTGCAAGACACACTACAGCCACATTTAGCACATTTTCTTTTAGCAGAATCCTGAGGGCAGTCAACTCCTGGACTATCACAGGGCTTTCACCTGCAACAGGGGCATTACAGCATGCATCTTCTCTCCCCAGGCATTTGACATATCCAGTCAAAATCAGCCAACAGAAAAGGTCAACACTGCAACTGAAAAGAAGCTGTAGTGCTACTTCCAACTTATGACCACCTTCCACTGCAGATCCTACAGATGAATCCTTCTAAATAGATCTTTTATTGTAGCTGAAATGCTTTTTTGTGGAGACATGAGATGTTTCCTGTCCTGTGCACACAGCATTTAATATCTGCTACTATCAATGCTCAGGGAGAGCTCTTGAGAGAACAAGTTCTAATTTCCCTCTGCTAATTTTAGGGAGGCTACCCCTGTGAGACACCACCTTGCCCTCTCCCTAGTCCAGCCCTATGGTTAAGCATTTCCCCATTAACACCCAGGCATTCTAACCCCTCGTTACCTTTCTGACGTTAATGCCAGCAGTTTTCTCTCCTTGGGCATGTCTGTTTCTGAGCTCTGTCACCGTGGAGATGGGGTTGAGGCCTGCGTTCTCAGCCAGGGTGGAGGGGATGACCTCGAGGGCATCCCCATAGGCACGGACACAGTAGGACTCCATGCCCTTCAGTGTGCGCGCATACTCGTTCAGCCGCAGCGCCAGCTCGATCTCTGGGGCTCCGCCGCCAGCAATCAACGCCCTGAGGGCACAGAAATGACCAGCAAACCTCACTCCACAGAACTGCACACACACTCAGGCTTTATGTGTCACTAATCACCCCAACTGAGACATTACCTTTTCTTCACTAAGCACCTTATGACACACAGGGCATCGTGAATGGAGCGCTCGGCTTCCTCCAGGACCAGTTTGTTGGAGCCGCGGACCACGATGCTCACGGTTTTGCCAGGGTTTGTGCAGCCTGTAATCTAAAACACAAAACCAAATACTGATGCTGGGGAACAAATGAAAGTTTGGGACAAAAGGACACTGCCATTGGCACTTGCAAATTCTGTAACAGAACTGATGTCTGGCCAAGCAAAACCACTGGACTGCCAAAGTCAGTGGCTCCTCAGAGCTTAGAGACTTAAATGTAATAAATTCTATAGTAAAAAGCATCAAACCTGCCAGTTATTTAAATAACAGACAGATGTTAAGTAGATATTAACATTTTGTCCCTCACTCACCTTTATTAGTTTCCCAGCACCGTTCAAGTTGACCTCCTCTGCCAGCTCAGCAGAGCCCAGCATGTCAGGGGTGAACTGGTCAATGTGAGCTACGGGCTTAGTGCCAATTGTCTGAAAAAATAATGGGAAAAAAATTAATCCAGAGGCTGACTGAGAGTCAGCAAGTACATTGCAAATTGTTCTTCTGTATATGGTGGTAAAATGCAGAAGAGACTGTGGCTTTTACATCTGTCCTGAATTCTTCTATAGAAGTGTGACTGCTCAGCAGAGCAGGAATGTTTTTTAGAGAAATGTCTGCTTTTGCATTATAGTCAAAACATGAAACTTGTGAAAATGACACAATAAACTGGCCCTAGCTGGGCAGTTAGTTTTGGGCTAAATTTTAAACACTTCTGCTCATTTATATGACCCACCTTACCTTACATATAAACTCAATGTCCTCTCTTTCAATGTCTTTAACCACCATGATCTTAACTTTGTTCAGAAAATGGAGGGCCAGGTCACTGAGAGCATCCCTGAAAACAAGAGGGAAGGAGTCATGTTCTAGTGCTCAAGTTCTTCAGGGAACAAAGTAAGGATGTCATCAAACTCAAAATACAGACAGTGCTGGTGCTTTCTAAAGGTACAGTCACTGTTACTCTGCCAAGTGTGACCGTGTTTGGCTTCAGTTTTTCAAACAATTCCAGCGGTGCCCCCAAGCGCACGCAGGACCGGTGCCCGGGAATGAACGTACCGCAGGATGGACTTCTGAATGAGCAGCACATTGCACCCAGCCTTCTTGATCTGCTTCACCAGGTTCAGGATGTAGGCTCTCTCCTCACGCAGCACTCTGTCCATTTGGGCATAATCAGAAACAACGATCTGATTGTCCATCTATTTCAAATAAAAAGAACAAGTATTGTGAACTGACTTTAAAAGCAAGTGTCAAAATGTGCCACATTCTTTAATATAAGATGCTGTAATTCTAAACAAAGAAGCATAACAGCAACATACTGTTAGAAACAGTTCAGTGTTTCCCATAATTTAAACAAATTTTTTAATACCAACAGTAATTTCTTTTAGGACCCAGCAGTCCTTTGCTCTAGCTGTGGCACAGAGTTGACACCACAGCATCTTAAAAAAACATTTGTTATTCCATTTGATCATCCCAAGTCCTCGAGCATGAGGCTTTGACTTACATCTGTCTTTGGAGCAGACAAGCAGAACTGGATGAGACCAATTTTGGCTTTTTCCACTCTGGTTACGCCGGTATTTGCCACCTTCTGAGTCAGGACGAGTCCCTCAATCAGTTCACAATCATCAATTGTGCCTCTGGAAACAAACACAACCCATGGCTGGAGCACTTTGGGAAAATGAGTTCACAGACACAAAATCTGTCTAATTACAAATTGTTTCTTACCCCAACTTCTTAACAATTTTAATATCTCTGAGGTCCACACTGTTGGCTGTAGTTGGGTCAATGACCTTCATCACTGCGTCTACACTCATTGGAGAAAGTAAACTGGAATACTGACACACAACCTAAAGGATTCAATGGTAAAGAAAACATGGTGAGAGACTTCACACTGATGAACAGCAGCTTCACAACAATATTGTCACTGTGTTTCAATATTTGATGTCAGAATTTTGAAGCAAAGATGTCTCCACAAGGCATCTTCTTCACAGCTGCTCCACGGCAGAGACAGAGCAGCGATGCTGGGGAAAAAACCCACAGTCAGGGATGTACAGAAAATGGAACTGCTCTTTCTTAGGCTTGAAAAGCTGAAAGGCCTGGCTGGGCTGGAGCTGCCAGTCCCAGTGCAGCTGTACCTTGGAGTTGAGGGAAGTTGTTGCACTGTTCAGCAGGGTCTCCCTGTCGCTGAGCTCCACAGGTTGGGCCATGTTGGTCAGCACCTCGATACCTTTATCCAGAGCCTTCTGGAATGACTCCGAAATGATGGTGGGGTGAATTCCTGGGCAGAGCAAGAAAAATGCCTGTTGGACACTTCACACTTTCAAACATACCTTTTTTTTTTTGTTTTTCTTCATCATCTCTTTCCATTTTAAAACTCAAGATACTCAGGTCAGAATAAATTGAAGGCATTTCAGCAGAATGTTTTTCACCAGTGTTTGACCTCCCTTATTATTTTCTGCTGTTAAAACTGAGAGAAAAAGTTTTAACATTCCAAGTGATTTGTCCTATCAGACAAGTCCTGCAAGTTTCCCTGCGATCCCTGACATCCCAGAAATACTTTCTCCCAGTTCTCTTGGCATTCTTAAAGCTGCTGCTGTTCAGCTGATGCCTGTGAGGAGGCTGACAATGGTTAAATTTCAGGCTTTCAAAAACTGTTTTCCCATAGTCCTGTATGAAACTCCCCAATTTCCCTGGAGTGTGGGATACAGCCTTTATCCTTCCAATTGATTAACAGCTACTTCAAGCTTCATCCCACATATGCAAGAGGACAAAAAGACTTCAGTACCTACAATCTCTGCATGGTAAATGAATATATTTACCTTTCTGAAGGAGTCTGGAACAGGCATCCAAAAGAGCTCCAGCAATGACAACAACAGAGGTTGTGCCATCACCAGCTTCAATATCTTGTGCTTTTGACAGCTCTACTAACTAAAGGAGAAATGATGACAAAACAATGAATGTACAGTGTGCTGTTTACCCACACCCAGACACTTCTTTGGCCAAAACACAGCTATGGTACAGTAAGTCACTTCCAGAAGCAAAGCTTTTTTCCAATTCAAAACTGAACACACCCATCTAACAGTTTTACCTTTTCCTTCCCTGCAGGAGGGTCACAGGGAGCTCATTTCCATCTCCAATCACAACCAAATCCATGAACACTGAACATCCCACAGGACCAGCTACTGTATCCTCAGACCATCTGACCATACCTTTGCTCATTCCCTTCTGTCCTCATGGTTTGGGGCAGGAGTTTTTCCTTCTCAAATGACAGATGAAGGTTTGGGCTACATTTCCTTAAGACTTAAAACACATCCAGAGGGATTGTGCATAAGGAACACTGGGTAATAAACAACAGTCTGTAACTCTTAAGCACATGCCACAACCAAAATAAATGTTCCTGGAAAACAATGCGCAAAATGTCCCTATCCTGGGTAATGCTCCTAAAATCCACACAGAATGGAGAAGAAACCACTCACCATTTTGGCTGCAGGGTGCAGAACCTGCATTTGTTTCAGGATAGTGGCACCATCGTTAGTGATTGTCACATCTCCCTTGGCATCCTGGATCTGGGAATAAAAGGCAGGAACACAGCTCTGCTCAGCAGCTGCAAACCTTTCATTTGAGGCTCAAGATATTTTAATATTAAAATATTGTGAGCCTCCATTTAATTCCCACTTTCCCTTAAACACCTGAAACAAGGGAAAGAATTAAGGCAAAAGGTGGCGTCCCCGATAAGACACCTTGAATTTACAGTATCTGCAGTAAGCTTAATATTTTGAGAATTTAAAACACAAAGTTTACCATTTTATCCATTCCCTTTGGTCCAAGGCTCGTTCTAATTGCATCGGCAACAGCTGGCAAGAAAAGAAAACGCTTGTAAGCTCATCAAAAGGCCTATAAACACTCAATCATTTTCTTAAAAGAAAATCTCTCCCACTTTTTCAGCAGTTCCCAAACAGACTAAAGGATCCAAAAAACCGGAATGATGTAAAGCGCTGCAGTACCAGGCCTGATTTCCACACTTATTTTTTTATAAAACAATTATTATCTGGCCACTGGGTTGCAGCCATTTTAAATCTGGGGAATCACAAAGGAACAGAACACAGCACGCAGAGCGACCGAGGCTCTTCCCAGTGCCCAGGATCGCATCCCCTACACGCGCCGGCCCACCCCGGGCAGTTCCCGGCCCTTAAAGCCACGGAATTCCTGCTCGTATCCCTGGGGCACGGCCCGGGCGGGGCCCAGCACCGGGGGATCCATCGCCCCCGCCCCAACCGCGGCCCACGCGGGGCCCAGCCCCACTCCCCCCGCGGCCGCCGCACCTTTGCCGGCGGCGATGTTGCTGAAGCGGATCTGGGCGGGCTTGTCGCGGTCCTGGTAGGCGCCCTTGGCCCTGTTGCTGGCCCCGGCGGGGGCTCTGGCGGGCGCGTTCTCGGGCATGGCCGGGCCGAGCGGGACGCACCGGGATGGGCCCGGGATGCTTCCAGAACGGGACCTTCCGCCCCCGCCTCACGGCGGGCTGCCCAAAGAGCGCCTGCGACATGCTCAACCGGCGAGCGAAACGCCCCCTTCCGCCTGCCTGCCGGCGAACGCAAAAGACGCCTATAAAGGAGCGGCGCGCCTGCTCGGGGGCTTAGGGGAGGTTTTCCCGCCCGGCGGGGCCGGGTTTGTCTCGCGCTGCGCTGGTGGCCGCTGGGGGGAGCCAGGGCAGGGCCGGGGGAGTTCCTGTCCACAGACCTGAGGGAGCCGGGAATGGGGGCAGGATGGGGCTGACAGCCCTGAGAGACCCGGGAACGCCATGTCTGCAGCAGCCAGAAGGAAGTCCCTGCTGCCTCCATGATCCTTTTCCATGGCAGAGTTGTCAGGAGCTGCAAGTTCTCTTTTGTCGAGAGAAGCAACTCTGCACACAGAGTTGGGGACTCTGAGGGAGGAGGTTATGTACCTTTGCTTGCAGCAGCACCTTACTGTATTTTCTGTGATCTCCAAGTGAAAATACACCTCTCAGGAGTTGGTAGTAGCTCCAGCTGCTTTGGAACACATTCTGCCACGCATCCTGGTTTCCCATGTCTGCAGCAGCCAGAAGCGAGTCCCTGCTGCGTCGATGCTCTCTTTCCATGGCAGATATAAGAGCAGCTGCAAGATCTCTTTTGCCGAGAAAAGCAACTCTGCACACAGAGCTTGGGGCCTCTCAGGGGGAGTTCTGTAGCTTTTCTGTGTTTTCTGTGTTCTCCAAGTGAAAATAAGCCTGTCAGGAGCCAGTGGTAGCTCCAGCTGCTTTGGAACACATTCTGCCACACTTGCTGTTTCTCCATGTCTCTAGCAGCCAGAAAGCACATTAAGCTCCCTTTTGCCGAGAAAAGCAACTCTGCACACAGAGCTTAGGGCCTCTCAGGGGGGGTTCTGTAACTTTGCTTGCAGCAGCACCTTGGTGTGTTTCCTCTGTTCTCCAAGTGAAAATAAGCCTGTCAGGAGCCAGTGGTAGCTCCGGCTCCTTTAGAACACATTCTGCCACACTGGCTTATTTTTCATGTCTCTAGACACAACAAGTCAAATTCTGCTATCTCCCTGCTTCTTTTCCATGACAGATATAAGAGCAGCTGCAAGCTCTCTTTTGACGAGAAAAGCAACTCTGCACACAGAGCTTGGGGCCTCTCAGGGGGGGTTCTGTAACTTTGCTTGCAGCAGCACCTTGGTGTGTTTTCTGTGTTCTCCAAGTGAAAATAAGCCTGTCAGGAGCCCGTGGTAGCTCCAGCTGCTTTGGAACACATTCTGCCACCCTTGCTCTTTCTGCATGTCTCTAGCAGCCAGAAAGGGCTGTAAAGCGCTCTTTTGCCCGAGAAAAGCAACACTCAGGGGGACTTCTGTAACTTTGCTTGCAGCAGCACCTTGGTGTGTTTTCTGTGTTCTCCAAGTGAAAATAAGCCTGTCCGGAGCCCGTGGTAGCTCCAGCTGCTTTGGAACACATTCTGCCACACTTGCTCTTTCTGCATGTCTCTAGCAGCCAGAAAGCGCTGTAAAGCGCTCTTTTGCCCGAGAAAAGCAACACTCAGGGGGACTTCTGTAACTTTGCTTGCAGCAGCACCTTGGTGTGTTTTCTGTGTTCTCCAAGTGAAAATAAGCCTGTCAGGAGCCCGTGGTAGCTCCAGCTGCTTTGGAACACATTCTGCCACACTTGCTCTTTCTGCATGTCTCTAGCAGCCAGAAAGCGCTGTAAAGCTCTCTTTTGCCCGAGAAAAGCAACACTCAGGGGGACTTCTGTAACTTTGCTTGCAGCAGCACCTTGGTGTGTTTTCTGTGTTCTCCAAGTGAAAATAAGCCTGTCCAGAGCCCGTGGTAGCTCCAGCTGCTTTGGAACACATTCTGCCACACTTGCTCTTTCTGCATGTCTCTAGCAGCCAGAAAGCGCTGTAAAGCGCTCTTTTGCCCGAGAAAAGCAACACTCAGGGGGACTTCTGTAACTTTGCTTGCAGCAGCACCTTGGTGTGTTTTCTGTGTTCTCCAAGTGAAAATAAGCCTGTCCGGAGCCCGTGGTAGCTCCAGCTGCTTTGGAACACATTCTGCCACACTTGCTCTTTCTGCATGTCTCTAGCAGCCAGAAAGCGCTGTAAAGCGCTCTTTTGCCCGAGAAAAGCAACACTCAGGGGGGGGTTCTGTAACTTTGCTTGCAGCAGCACCTTGGTGTGTTTTCTGTGTTCTCCAAGTGAAAATAAGCCTGTCAGGAGCCCGTGGTAGCTCCAGCTGCTTTGGAACACATTCTGCCACACTTGCTCTTTCTGCATGTCTCTAGCAGCCAGAAAGCGCTGTAAAGCGCTCTTTTCTCGAGAAAAGCAACACTCTGGGAAACCTCTGTAACTTTGCTTGCAGCAGCACCTTGGTGTGTTTTCTGTGTTCTCCAAGTGAAAATAAGCCTGTCCGGAGCCCGTGGTAGCTCCAGCTGCTTTGGAACACATTCTGCCACACTTGCTCTTTCTGCATGTCTCTAGCAGCCAGAAAGCGCTGTAAAGCGCTCTTTTCCCCAGAAAAGCAACACTCAGGGGGACTTCTGTAACTTTGCTTGCAGCAGCACCTTGGTGTGTTTTCTGTGTTCTCCAAGTGAAAATAAGCCTGTCCGGAGCCCGTGGTAGCTCCAGCTGCTTTGGAACACATTCTGCCACACTTGCTCTTTCTGCATGTCTCTAGCAGCCAGAAAGCGCTGTAAAGCGCTCTTTTCTCGAGAAAAGCAACACTCAGGGGGACTTCTGTAACTTTGCTTGCAGCAGCACCTTGGTGTGTTTTCTGTGTTCTCCAAGTGAAAATAAGCCTGTCCGGAGCCCGTGGTAGCTCCAGCTGCTTTGGAACACATTCTGCCACACTTGCTCTTTCTGCATGTCTCTAGCAGCCAGAAAGCGCTGTAAAGCGCTCTTTTGCCCGAGAAAAGCAACACTCGGGGGGACTTCTGTAACTTTGCTTGCAGCAGCACCTTGGTGTGTTTTCTGTGTTCTCCAAGTGAAAATAAGCCTGTCCGGAGCCCGTGGTAGCTCCAGCTGCTTTGGAACACATTCTGCCACACTTGCTCTTTCTGCATGTCTCTAGCAGCCAGAAAGCGCTGTAAAGCGCTCTTTTGCCCGAGAAAAGCAACACTCAGGGGGACTTCTGTAACTTTGCTTGCAGCAGCACCTTGGTGTGTTTTCTGTGTTCTCCAAGTGAAAATAAGCCTGTCCGGAGCCCGTGGTAGCTCCAGCTGCTTTGGAACACATTCTGCCACACTTGCTCTTTCTGCATGTCTCTAGCAGCCAGAAAGCGCTGTAAAGCGCTCTTTTGCCCGAGAAAAGCAACACTCAGGGGGACTTGTGTAACTTTGCTTGCAGCAGCACCTTGGTGTGTTTTCTGTGTTCTCCAAGTGAAAATAAGCCTGTCCGGAGCCCGTGGTAGCTCCAGCTGCTTTGGAACACATTCTGCCACACTTGCTCTTTCTGCATGTCTCTAGCAGCCAGAAAGGGCTGTAAAGCTCTCTTTTGCCCAAGAAAAGCAACACTCAGGGGGACTTCTGTAACTTTGCTTGCAGCAGCACCTTGGTGTGTTTTCTGTGTTCTCCAAGTGAAAATAAGCCTGTCAGGAGCCCGTGGTAGCTCCAGCTGCTTTGGAACACATTCTGCCACACTTGCTCTTTCTGCATGTCTCTAGCAGCCAGAAAGCGCTGTAAAGCGCTCTTTTGCCCGAGAAAAGCAACACTCAGGGGGACTTCTGTAACTTTGCTTGCAGCAGCACCTTGGTGTGTTTTCTGTGTTCTCTAAGTGAAAATAAGCCTGTCCGGAGCCCGTGGTAGCTCCAGCTGCTTTGGAACACATTCTGCCACCCTTGCTCTTTCTGCATGTCTCTAGCAGCCAGAAAGCGCTGTAAAGCGCTCTTTTCTCGAGAAAAGCAACACTCAGGGGGACTTCTGTAACTTTGCTTGCAGCAGCACCTTGGTGTGTTTTCTGTGTTCTCCAAGTGAAAATAAGCCTGTCCGGAGCCCGTGGTAGCTCCAGCTGCTTTGGAACACATTCTGCCACACTTGCTCTTTCTGCATGTCTCTAGCAGCCAGAAAGCGCTGTAAAGCGCTCTTTTGCCCGAGAAAAGCAACACTCGGGGGGACTTCTGTAACTTTGGTTGCAGCAGCACCTTGGTGTGTTTTCTGTGTTCTCCAAGTGAAAATAAGCCTGTCCGGAGCCCGTGGTAGCTCCAGCTGCTTTGGAACACATTCTGCCACACTTGCTCTTTCTGCATGTCTCTAGCAGCCAGAAAGCGCTGTAAAGCGCTCTTTTGCCCGAGAAAAGCAACACTCAGGGGGACTTCTGTAACTTTGCTTGCAGCAGCACCTTGGTGTGTTTTCTGTGTTCTCCAAGTGAAAATAAGCCTGTCCGGAGCCCGTGGTAGCTCCAGCTGCTTTGGAACACATTCTGCCACACTTGCTCTTTCTGCATGTCTCTAGCAGCCAGAAAGCGCTGTAAAGCGCTCTTTTCTCGAGAAAAGCAACACTCAGGGGGACTTCTGTAACTTTGCTTGCAGCAGCACCTTGGTGTGTTTTCTGTGTTCTCCAAGTGAAAATAAGCCTGTCCGGAGCCCGTGGTAGCTCCAGCTGCTTTGGAACACATTCTGCCACACTTGCTCTTTCTGCATGTCTCTAGCAGCCAGAAAGGGCTGTAAAGCTCTCTTTTGCCCGAGAAAAGCAACACTCAGGGGGACTTCTGTAACTTTGCTTGCAGCAGCACCTTGGTGTGTTTTCTGTGTTCTCCAAGTGAAAATAAGCCTGTCCGGAGCCCGTGGTAGCTCCAGCTGCTTTGGAACACATTCTGCCACACTTGCTCTTTCTGCATGTCTCTAGCAGCCAGAAAGCGCTGTAAAGCGCTCTTTTGCCGAGAAAAGCAACACTCAGGGGGACTTCTGTAACTTTGCTTGCAGCAGCACCTTGGTGTGTTTTCTGTGTTCTCCAAGTGAAAATAAGCCTGTCCGGAGCCCGTGGTAGCTCCAGCTGCTTTGGAACACATTCTGCCACACTTGCTCTTTCTGCATGTCTCTAGCAGCCAGAAAGCGCTGTAAAGCGCTCTTTTGCCCGAGAAAAGCAACACTCGGGGGGGGTTCTGTAACTTTGCTTGCAGCAGCACCTTGGTGTGTTTTCTGTGTTCTCCAATTGAAAATAAGCCTGTCCGGAGCCCGTGGTAGCTCCAGCTGCTTTGGAACACATTCTGCCACACTTGCTCTTTCTGCATGTCTCTAGCAGCCAGAAAGCGCTGTAAAGCGCTCTTTTGCCCGAGAAAAGCAACACTCAGGGGGACTTCTGTAACTTTGCTTGCAGCAGCACCTTGGTGTGTTTTCTGTGTTCTCCAAGTGAAAATAAGCCTGTCCGGAGCCCGTGGTAGCTCCAGCTGCTTTGGAACACATTCTGCCACCCTTGCTCTTTCTGCATGTCTCTAGCAGCCAGAAAGCGCTGTAAAGCGCTCTTTTCTCGAGAAAAGCAACACTCAGGGGGACTTCTGTAACTTTGCTTGCAGCAGCACCTTGGTGTGTTTTCTGTGTTCTCCAAGTGAAAATAAGCCTGTCCGGAGCCCGTGGTAGCTCCAGCTGCTTTGGAACACATTCTGCCACCCTTGCTCTTTCTGCATGTCTCTAGCAGCCAGAAAGCGCTGTACAGCGCTCTTTTCTCGAGAAAAGCAACACTCAGGGGGACTTCTGTAACTTTGCTTGCAGCAGCACCTTGGTGTGTTTTCTGTGTTCTCCAAGTGAAAATAAGCCTGTCCGGAGCCCGTGGTAGCTCCAGCTGCTTTGGAACACATTCTGCCACACTTGCTCTTTCTGCATGTCTCTAGCAGCCAGAAAGCGCTGTAAAGCGCTCTTTTGCCCGAGAAAAGCAACACTCGGGGGGACTTCTGTAACTTTGGTTGCAGCAGCACCTTGGTGTGTTTTCTGTGTTCTCCAAGTGAAAATAAGCCTGTCCGGAGCCCGTGGTAGCTCCAGCTGCTTTGGAACACATTCTGCCACACTTGCTCTTTCTGCATGTCTCTAGCAGCCAGAAAGCGCTGTAAAGCGCTCTTTTGCCCGAGAAAAGCAACACTCAGGGGGACTTCTGTAACTTTGCTTGCAGCAGCACCTTGGTGTGTTTTCTGTGTTCTCCAAGTGAAAATAAGCCTGTCAGGAGCCCGTGGTAGCTCCAGCTGCTTTGGAACACATTCTGCCACACTTGCTCTTTCTGCATGTCTCTAGCAGCCAGAAAGCGCTGTAAAGCGCTCTTTTCTCGAGAAAAGCAACACTCAGGGGGACTTCTGTAACTTTGCTTGCAGCAGCACCTTGGTGTGTTTTCTGTGTTCTCCAAGTGAAAATAAGCCTGTCCGGAGCCCGTGGTAGCTCCAGCTGCTTTGGAACACATTCTGCCACACTTGCTCTTTCTGCATGTCTCTAGCAGCCAGAAAGGGCTGTAAAGCTCTCTTTTGCCCGAGAAAAGCAACACTCAGGGGGACTTCTGTAACTTTGCTTGCAGCAGCACCTTGGTGTGTTTTCTGTGTTCTCCAAGTGAAAATAAGCCTGTCCGGAGCCCGTGGTAGCTCCAGCTGCTTTGGAACACATTCTGCCACACTTGCTCTTTCTGCATGTCTCTAGCAGCCAGAAAGCGCTGTAAAGCGCTCTTTTGCCCGAGAAAAGCAACACTCAGGGGGACTTCTGTAACTTTGCTTGCAGCAGCACCTTGGTGTGTTTTCTGTGTTCTCCAAGTGAAAATAAGCCTGTCAGGAGCCCGTGGTAGCTCCAGCTGCTTTGGAACACATTCTGCCACACTTGCTCTTTCTGCATGTCTCTAGCAGCCAGAAAGCGCTGTAAAGCGCTCTTTTGCCCGAGAAAAGCAACACTCGGGGGGGGTTCTGTAACTTTGCTTGCAGCAGCACCTTGGTGTGTTTTCTGTGTTCTCCAATTGAAAATAAGCCTGTCCGGAGCCCGTGGTAGCTCCAGCTGCTTTGGAACACATTCTGCCACACTTGCTCTTTCTGCATGTCTCTAGCAGCCAGAAAGCGCTGTAAAGCGCTCTTTTGCCCGAGAAAAGCAACACTCAGGGGGACTTCTGTAACTTTGCTTGCAGCAGCACCTTGGTGTGTTTTCTGTGTTCTCCAAGTGAAAATAAGCCTGTCCGGAGCCCGTGGTAGCTCCAGCTGCTTTGGAACACATTCTGCCACACTTGCTCTTTCTGCATGTCTCTAGCAGCCAGAAAGCGCTGTAAAGCGCTCTTTTGCACGAGAAAAGCAACACTCGGGGGGACTTCTGTAACTTTGCTTGCAGCAGCACCTTGGTGTGTTTTCTGTGTTCTCCAAGTGAAAATAAGCCTGTCCGGAGCCCGTGGTAGCTCCAGCTGCTTTGGAACACATTCTGCCACACTTGCTCTTTCTGCATGTCTCTAGCAGCCAGAAAGCGCTGTAAAGCGCTCTTTTCTCGAGAAAAGCAACACTCTGGGAAACCTCTGTAACTTTGCTTGCAGCAGCACCTTGGTGTGTTTTCTGTGTTCTCCAAGTGAAAATAAGCCTGTCCGGAGCCCGTGGTAGCTCCAGCTGCTTTGGAACACATTCTGCCACACTTGCTCTTTCTGCATGTCTCTAGCAGCCAGAAAGCGCTGTAAAGCGCTCTTTTCTCGAGAAAAGCAACACTCAGGGGGACTTCTGTAACTTTGCTTGCAGCAGCACCTTGGTGTGTTTTCTGTGTTCTCCAAGTGAAAATAAGCCTGTCCGGAGCCCGTGGTAGCTCCAGCTGCTTTGGAACACATTCTGCCACACTTGCTCTTTCTGCATGTCTCTAGCAGCCAGAAAGGGCTGTAAAGCTCTCTTTTGCCCGAGAAAAGCAACACTCAGGGGGACTTCTGTAACTTTGCTTGCAGCAGCACCTTGGTGTGTTTTCTGTGTTCTCCAAGTGAAAATAAGCCTGTCCGGAGCCCGTGGTAGCTGCAGCTGCTTTGGAACACATTCTGCCACACTTGCTCTTTCTGCATGTCTCTAGCAGCCAGAAAGCGCTGTAAAGCGCTCTTTTCTTGAGGAAAGCAACACTCAGGGGGACTTCTGTAACTTTGCTTGCAGCAGCACCTTGGTGTGTTTTCTGTGTTCTCTAAGTGAAAATAAGCCTGTCCGGAGCCCGTGGTAGCTCCAGCTGCTTTGGAACACATTCTGCCACACTTGCTCTTTCTGCATGTCTCTAGCAGCCAGAAAGCGCTGTAAAGCGCTCTTTTCTCGAGAAAAGCAACACTCAGGGGGACTTCTGTAACTTTGCTTGCAGCAGCACCTTGGTGTGTTTTCTGTGTTCTCCAAGTGAAAATAAGCCTGTCCGGAGCCCGTGGTAGCTCCAGCTGCTTTGGAACACATTCTGCCACACTTGCTCTTTCTGCATGTCTCTAGCAGCCAGAAAGCGCTGTAAAGCGCTCTTTTCTCGAGAAAAGCAACACTCTGGGAAACCTCTGTAACTTTGCTTGCAGCAGCACCTTGGTGTGTTTTCTGTGTTCTCCAAGTGAAAATAAGCCTGTCCGGAGCCCGTGGTAGCTCCAGCTGCTTTGGAACACATTCTGCCACACTTGCTCTTTCTGCATGTCTCTAGCAGCCAGAAAGCGCTGTAAAGCGCTCTTTTCTCGAGAAAAGCAACACTCTTGGAAACCTCTGTAACTTTGCTTGCAGCAGCACCTTGGTGTGTTTTCTGTGTTCTCCAAGTGAAAATAAGCCTGTCCGGAGCCCGTGGTAGCTCCAGCTGCTTTGGAACACATTCTGCCACACTTGCTCTTTCTGCATGTCTCTAGCAGCCAGAAAGCGCTGTAAAGCGCTCTTTTCTCGAGAAAAGCAGCACTCAGGGGGACCTCTGTAACTTTGCTTGCAGCAGCACCTTGGTGTGTTTTCTGTGTTCTCCAAGTGAAAATAAGCCTGTCCGGAGCCCGTGGTAGCTCCAGCTGCTTTGGAACACATTCTGCCACACTTGCTCTTTCTGCATGTCTCTAGCAGCCAGAAAGCGCTGTAAAGCGCTCTTTTGCCCGAGAAAAGCAACACTCTGGGAAACCTCTGTAACTTTGCTTGCAGCAGCACCTTGGTGTGTTTTCTGTGTTCTCCAAGTGAAAATAAGCCTGTCCGGAGCCCGTGGTAGCTCCAGCTGCTTTGGAACACATTCTGCCACACTTGCTCTTTCTGCATGTCTCTAGCAGCCAGAAAGCGCTGTAAAGCGCTCTTTTCTCGAGAAAAGCAACACTCTGGGAAACCTCTGTAACTTTGCTTGCAGCAGCACCTTGGTGTGTTTTCTGTGTTCTCCAAGTGAAAATAAGCCTGTCCGGAGCCCGTGGTAGCTCCAGCTGCTTTGGAACACATTCTGCCACACTTGCTCTTTCTGCATGTCTCTAGCAGCCAGAAAGCGCTGTAAAGCGCTCTTTTCTCGAGAAAAGCAACACTCTGGGAAACCTCTGTAACTTTGCTTGCAGCAGCACCTTGGTGTGTTTTCTGTGTTCTCCAAGTGAAAATAAGCCTGTCCGGAGCCCGTGGTAGCTCCAGCTGCTTTGGAACACATTCTGCCACACTTGCTCTTTCTGCATGTCTCTAGCAGCCAGAAAGCGCTGTAAAGCGCTCTTTTCTCGAGAAAAGCAACACTCAGGGGGACTTCTGTAACTTTGCTTGCAGCAGCACCTTGGTGTGTTTTCTGTGTTCTCCAAGTGAAAATAAGCCTGTCCGGAGCCCGTGGTAGCTCCAGCTGCTTTGGAACACATTCTGCCACACTTGCTCTTTCTGCATGTCTCTAGCAGCCAGAAAGCGCTGTAAAGCGCTCTTTTCTCGAGAAAAGCAACACTCTGGGAAACCTCTGTAACTTTGCTTGCAGCAGCACCTTGGTGTGTTTTCTGTGTTCTCCAAGTGAAAATAAGCCTGTCCGGAGCCCGTGGTAGCTCCAGCTGCTTTGGAACACATTCTGCCACACTTGCTCTTTCTGCATGTCTCTAGCAGCCAGAAAGCGCTGTAAAGCGCTCTTTTCTTGAGAAAAGCAACACTCTGGGAAACCTCTGTAACTTTGCTTGCAGCAGCACCTTGGTGTGTTTTCTGTGTTCTCCAAGTGAAAATAAGCCTGTCCGGAGCCCGTGGTAGCTCCAGCTGCTTTGGAACACATTCTGCCACACTTGCTCTTTCTGCATGTCTCTAGCAGCCAGAAAGCGCTGTAAAGCGCTCTTTTCTCGAGAAAAGCAACACTCAGGGGGACTTCTGTAACTTTGCTTGCAGCAGCACCTTGGTGTGTTTTCTGTGTTCTCCAAGTGAAAATAAGCCTGTCCAGAGCCCGTGGTAGCTCCAGCTGCTTTGGAACACATTCTGCCACACTTGCTCTTTCTGCATGTCTCTAGCAGCCAGAAAGCGCTGTAAAGCGCTCTTTTCTCGAGAAAAGCAACACTCAGGGGGACTTGTGTAACTTTGCTTGCAGCAGCACCTTGGTGTGTTTTCTGTGTTCTCCAAGTGAAAATAAGCCTGTCCGGAGCCCGTGGTAGCTCCAGCTGCTTTGGAACACATTCTGCCACACTTGCTCTTTCTGCATGTCTCTAGCAGCCAGAAAGCGCTGTAAAGCGCTCTTTTCTCGAGAAAAGCAACACTCTGGGAAACCTCTGTAACTTTGCTTGCAGCAGCACCTTGGTGTGTTTTCTGTGTTCTCCAAGTGAAAATAAGCCTGTCCGGAGCCCGTGGTAGCTCCAGCTGCTTTGGAACACATTCTGCCACACTTGCTCTTTCTGCATGTCTCTAGCAGCCAGAAAGCGCTGTAAAGTGCTCTTTTCTCGAGAAAAGCAACACTCTGGGAAACCTCTGTAACTTTGCTTGCAGCAGCACCTTGGTGTGTTTTCTGTGTTCTCCAAGTGAAAATAAGCCTGTCCGGAGCCCGTGGTAGCTCCAGCTGCTTTGGAACACATTCTGCCACACTTGCTCTTTCTGCATGTCTCTAGCAGCCAGAAAGCGCTGTAAAGCGCTCTTTTCTCGAGAAAAGCAACACTCAGGGGGACTTGTGTAACTTTGCTTGCAGCAGCACCTTGGTGTGTTTTCTGTGTTCTCCAAGTGAAAATAAGCCTGTCCGGAGCCCGTGGTAGCTGCAGCTGCTTTGGAACGCATTCTGCCACACTTGCTCTTTCTGCATGTCTCTAGCAGCCAGAAAGCGCTGTAAAGCGCTCTTTTCTCGAGAAAAGCAACACTCAGGGGGACTTCGGTAACTTTGGTTGCAGCAGCACCTTGGTGTGTTTTCTGTGTTCTCCAAGTGAAAATAAGCCTGTCCGGAGCCCGTGGTAGCTCCAGCTGCTTTGGAACACATTCTGCCACACTTGCTCTTTCTGCATGTCTCTAGCAGCCAGAAAGCGCTGTAAAGCGCTCTTTTGCCCGAGAAAAGCAACACTCTGGGGAACCTCTGTAACTTTGCTTGCAGCAGCACCTTGGTGTGTTTTCTGTGTTCTCCAAGTGAAAATAAGCCTGTCTGGAGCCCGTGGTAGCTCCAGCTGCTTTGGAACACATTCTGCCACACTTGCTCTTTCTGCATGTCTCTAGCAGCCAGAAAGCGCTGTAAAGCGCTCTTTTCTCGAGAAAAGCAACACTCTGGGGGACTTCTGTAACTTTGCTTGCAGCAGCACCTTGGTGTGTTTTCTGTGTTCTCCAAGTGAAAATAAGCCTGTCCGGAGCCCGTGGTAGCTCCAGCTGCTTTGGAACACATTCTGCCACACTTGCTCTTTCTGCATGTCTCTAGCAGCCAGAAAGCGCTGTAAAGCGCTCTTTTCTCGAGAAAAGCAACACTCAGGGGGACTTCTGTAACTTTGCTTGCAGCAGCACCTTGGTGTGTTTTCTGTGTTCTCCAAGTGAAAATAAGCCTGTCCGGAGCCCATGGTAGCTCCAGCTGCTTTGGAACACATTCTGCCACACTTGCTCTTTCTGCATGTCTCTAGCAGCCAGAAAGCGCTGTAAAGCGCTCTTTTCTCGAGAAAAGCAACACTCAGGGGGACTTCTGTAACTTTGCTTGCAGCAGCACCTTGGTGTGTTTTCTGTGTTCTCCAAGTGAAAATAAGCCTGTCCGGAGCCCGTGGTAGCTCCAGCTGCTTTGGAACACATTCTGCCACACTTGCTCTTTCTGCATGTCTCTAGCAGCCAGAAAGCGCTGTAAAGCGCTCTTTTCTCGAGAAAAGCAACACTCAGGGGGACCTCTGTAACTTTGCTTGCAGCAGCACCTTGGTGTGTTTTCTGTGTTCTCCAAGTGAAAATAAGCCTGTCCGGAGCCCGTGGTAGCTCCAGCTGCTTTGGAACACATTCTGCCACACTTGCTCTTTCTGCATGTCTCTAGCAGCCAGAAAGCGCTGTAAAGCGCTCTTTTCTCGAGAAAAGCAACACTCTGGGAAACCTCTGTAACTTTGCTTGCAGCAGCACCTTGGTGTGTTTTCTGTGTTCTCCAAGTGAAAATAAGCCTGTCCGGAGCCCGTGGTAGCTCCAGCTGCTTTGGAACACATTCTGCCACACTTGCTCTTTCTGCATGTCTCTAGCAGCCAGAAAGCGCTGTAAAGCGCTCTTTTCTCGAGAAAAGCAACACTCAGGGGGACTTCTGTAACTTTGCTTGCAGCAGCACCTTGGTGTGTTTTCTGTGTTCTCCAAGTGAAAATAAGCCTGTCCGGAGCCCGTGGTAGCTCCAGCTGCTTTGGAACACATTCTGCCACACTTGCTCTTTCTGCATGTCTCTAGCAGCCAGAAAGCGCTGTAAAGCGCTCTTTTCTCGAGAAAAGCAACACTCAGGGGGACTTCTGTAACTTTGCTTGCAGCAGCACCTTGGTGTGTTTTCTGTGTTCTCCAAGTGAAAATAAGCCTGTCCGGAGCCCGTGGTAGCTCCAGCTGCTTTGGAACACATTCTGCCACACTTGCTCTTTCTGCATGTCTCTAGCAGCCAGAAAGCGCTGTAAAGCGCTCTTTTCTCGAGAAAAGCAACACTCAGGAAGGGTTCTGTAACTTTGCTTGCAGCAGCACCTTGGTGTGTTTTCTGTGTTCTCCAAGTGAAAATAAGCCTGTCCGGAGCCCGTGGTAGCTCCAGCTGCTTTGGAACACATTCTGCCACACTTGCTCTTTCTGCCTGTCTCTAGCAGCCAGAAAGCGCTGTAAAGTGCTCTTTTCTCGAGAAAAGCAACACTCAGGGGGACTTCTGTAACTTTGCTTGCAGCAGCACCTTGGTGTGTTTTCTGTGTTCTCCAAGTGAAAATAAGCCTGTCCGGAGCCTGTGGTAGCTCCAGCTGCTTTGGAACACATTCTGCCACACTTGCTCTTTCTGCATGTCTCTAGCAGCCAGAAAGCGCTGCAAAGCACTCTTTTCTCGAGAAAAGCAACACTCTGGGAAACCTCTGTAACTTTGCTTGCAGCAGCACCTTGGTGTGTTTTCTGTGTTCTCCAAGTGAAAATAAGCCTGTCCGGAGCCCGTGGTAGCTCCAGCTGCTTTGGAACACATTCTGCCACACTTGCTCTTTCTGCATGTCTCTAGCAGCCAGAAAGCGCTGTAAAGCGCTCTTTTGCCCGAGAAAAGCAACACTCTGGGGAACCTCTGTAACTTTGCTTGCAGCAGCACCTTGGTGTGTTTTCTGTGTTCTCCAAGTGAAAATAAGCCTGTCTGGAGCCCGTGGTAGCTCCAGCTGCTTTGGAACACATTCTGCCACACTTGCTCTTTCTGCATGTCTCTAGCAGCCAGAAAGCGCTGTAAAGCGCTCTTTTCTCGAGAAAAGCAACACTCTGGGGGACTTCTGTAACTTTGCTTGCAGCAGCACCTTGGTGTGTTTTCTGTGTTCTCCAAGTGAAAATAAGCCTGTCCGGAGCCCGTGGTAGCTCCAGCTGCTTTGGAACACATTCTGCCACACTTGCTCTTTCTGCATGTCTCTAGCAGCCAGAAAGCGCTGTAAAGCGCTCTTTTCTCGAGAAAAGCAACACTCTGGGAAACCTCTGTAACTTTGCTTGCAGCAGCACCTTGGTGTGTTTTCTGTGTTCTCCAAGTGAAAATAAGCCTGTCCGGAGCCCGTGGTAGCTCCAGCTGCTTTGGAACACATTCTGCCACACTTGCTCTTTCTGCATGTCTCTAGCAGCCAGAAAGCGCTGTAAAGCGCTCTTTTCTCGAGAAAAGCAACACTCTGGGAAACCTCTGTAACTTTGCTTGCAGCAGCACCTTGGTGTGTTTTCTGTGTTCTCCAAGTGAAAATAAGCCTGTCCGGAGCCCGTGGTAGCTCCAGCTGCTTTGGAACACATTCTGCCACACTTGCTCTTTCTGCATGTCTCTAGCAGCCAGAAAGCGCTGTAAAGCGCTCTTTTCTCGAGAAAAGCAACACTCTGGGAAACCTCTGTAACTTTGCTTGCAGCAGCACCTTGGTGTGTTTTCTGTGTTCTCCAAGTGAAAATAAGCCTGTCCGGAGCCCGTGGTAGCTCCAGCTGCTTTGGAACACATTCTGCCACACTTGCTCTTTCTGCATGTCTCTAGCAGCCAGAAAGCGCTGTAAAGCGCTCTTTTCTCGAGAAAAGCAACACTCTGGGGGACTTCTGTAACTTTGCTTGCAGCAGCACCTTGGTGTGTTTTCTGTGTTCTCCAAGTGAAAATAAGCCTGTCCGGAGCCCGTGGTAGCTCCAGCTGCTTTGGAACACATTCTGCCACACTTGCTCGTTCTGCATGTCTCTAGCAGCCAGAAAGCGCTGTAAAGCGCTCTTTTCTCGAGAAAAGCAACACTCTGGGAAACCTCTGTAACTTTGCTTGCAGCAGCACCTTGGTGTGTTTTCTGTGTTCTCCAAGTGAAAATAAGCCTGTCCAGAGCCCGTGGTAGCTCCAGCTGCTTTGGAACACATTCTGCCACACTTGCTCTTTCTGCATGTCTCTAGCAGCCAGAAAGCACTGTAAAGTGCTCTTTTCTCGAGAAAAGCAACACTCAGGGGGACTTCTGTAACTTTGCTTGCAGCAGCACCTTGGTGTGTTTTCTGTGTTCTCCAAGTGAAAATAAGCCTGTCCGGAGCCCGTGGTAGCTCCAGCTGCTTTGGAACACATTCTGCCACACTTGCTCTTTCTGCATGTCTCTAGCAGCCAGAAAGCGCTGTAAAGTGCTCTTTTCTCGAGAAAAGCAACACTCTGGGAAACCTCTGTAACTTTGCTTGCAGCAGCACCTTGGTGTGTTTTCTGTGTTCTCCAAGTGAAAATAAGCCTGTCCGGAGCCCGTGGTAGCTCCAGCTGCTTTGGAACACATTCTGCCACACTTGCTCTTTCTGCATGTCTCTAGCAGCCAGAAAGCGCTGCAAAGCACTCTTTTCTCGAGAAAAGCAACACTCTGGGAAACCTCTGTAACTTTGCTTGCAGCAGCACCTTGGTGTGTTTTCTGTGTTCTCCAAGTGAAAATAAGCCTGTCCGGAGCCCGTGGTAGCTCCAGCTGCTTTGGAACACATTCTGCCACACTTGCTCTTTCTGCATGTCTCTAGCAGCCAGAAAGCGCTGTAAAGCGCTCTTTTGCCCGAGAAAAGCAAGACTCTGGGGAACCTCTGTAACTTTGCTTGCAGCAGCACCTTGGTGTGTTTTCTGTGTTCTCCAAGTGAAAATAAGCCTGTCTGGAGCCCGTGGTAGCTCCAGCTGCTTTGGAACACATTCTGCCACACTTGCTCTTTCTGCATGTCTCTAGCAGCCAGAAAGCGCTGTAAAGCGCTCTTTTCTCGAGAAAAGCAACACTCTGGGGGACTTCTGTAACTTTGCTTGCAGCAGCACCTTGGTGTGTTTTCTGTGTTCTCCAAGTGAAAATAAGCCTGTCCGGAGCCCGTGGTAGCTCCAGCTGCTTTGGAACACATTCTGCCACACTTGCTCTTTCTGCATGTCTCTAGCAGCCAGAAAGCGCTGTAAAGCGCTCTTTTCTCGAGAAAAGCAACACTCTGGGAAACCTCTGTAACTTTGCTTGCAGCAGCACCTTGGTGTGTTTTCTGTGTTCTCCAAGTGAAAATAAGCCTGTCCGGAGCCCGTGGTAGCTCCAGCTGCTTTGGAACACATTCTGCCACACTTGCTCTTTCTGCATGTCTCTAGCAGCCAGAAAGCGCTGTAAAGCGCTCTTTTCTCGAGAAAAGCAACACTCTGGGAAACCTCTGTAACTTTGCTTGCAGCAGCACCTTGGTGTGTTTTCTGTGTTCTCCAAGTGAAAATAAGCCTGTCCGGAGCCCGTGGTAGCTCCAGCTGCTTTGGAACACATTCTGCCACACTTGCTCTTTCTGCATGTCTCTAGCAGCCAGAAAGCGCTGTAAAGCGCTCTTTTCTCGAGAAAAGCAACACTCTGGGAAACCTCTGTAACTTTGCTTGCAGCAGCACCTTGGTGTGTTTTCTGTGTTCTCCAAGTGAAAATAAGCCTGTCCGGAGCCCGTGGTAGCTCCAGCTGCTTTGGAACACATTCTGCCACACTTGCTCTTTCTGCATGTCTCTAGCAGCCAGAAAGCGCTGTAAAGCGCTCTTTTCTCGAGAAAAGCAACACTCTGGGGGACTTCTGTAACTTTGCTTGCAGCAGCACCTTGGTGTGTTTTCTGTGTTCTCCAAGTGAAAATAAGCCTGTCCGGAGCCCGTGGTAGCTCCAGCTGCTTTGGAACACATTCTGCCACACTTGCTCGTTCTGCATGTCTCTAGCAGCCAGAAAGCGCTGTAAAGCGCTCTTTTCTCGAGAAAAGCAACACTCTGGGAAACCTCTGTAACTTTGCTTGCAGCAGCACCTTGGTGTGTTTTCTGTGTTCTCCAAGTGAAAATAAGCCTGTCCGGAGCCCGTGGTAGCTCCAGCTGCTTTGGAACACATTCTGCCACACTTGCTCTTTCTGCATGTCTCTAGCAGCCAGAAAGCACTGTAAAGTGCTCTTTTCTCGAGAAAAGCAACACTCAGGGGGACTTCTGTAACTTTGCTTGCAGCAGCACCTTGGTGTGTTTTCTGTGTTCTCCAAGTGAAAATAAGCCTGTCCGGAGCCCGTGGTAGCTCCAGCTGCTTTGGAACACATTCTGCCACACTTGCTCTTTCTGCATGTCTCTAGCAGCCAGAAAGCGCTGTAAAGCGCTCTTTTCTCGAGAAAAGCAACACTCTGGGAAACCTCTGTAACTTTGCTTGCAGCAGCACCTTGGTGTGTTTTCTGTGTTCTCCAAGTGAAAATAAGCCTGTCCGGAGCCCGTGGTAGCTCCAGCTGCTTTGGAACACATTCTGCCACACTTGCTCTTTCTGCATGTCTCTAGCAGCCAGAAAGCGCTGTAAAGCGCTCTTTTCTCGAGAAAAGCAACACTCTGGGAAACCTCTGTAACTTTGCTTGCAGCAGCACCTTGGTGTGTTTTCTGTGTTCTCCAAGTGAAAATAAGCCTGTCCGGAGCCCGTGGTAGCTCCAGCTGCTTTGGAACACATTCTGCCACACTTGCTCTTTCTGCATGTCTCTAGCAGCCAGAAAGCACTGTAAAGTGCTCTTTTCTCGAGAAAAGCAACACTCAGGGGGACTTCTGTAACTTTGCTTGCAGCAGCACCTTGGTGTGTTTTCTGTGTTCTCCAAGTGAAAATAAGCCTGTCCGGAGCCCGTGGTAGCTCCAGCTGCTTTGGAACACATTCTGCCACACTTGCTCTTTCTGCATGTCTCTAGCAGCCAGAAAGCGCTGTAAAGCGCTCTTTTCTCGAGAAAAGCAACACTCTGGGAAACCTCTGTAACTTTGCTTGCAGCAGCACCTTGGTGTGTTTTCTGTGTTCTCCAAGTGAAAATAAGCCTGTCCGGAGCCCGTGGTAGCTCCAGCTGCTTTGGAACACATTCTGCCACACTTGCTCTTTCTGCATGTCTCTAGCAGCCAGAAAGCGCTGTAAAGCGCTCTTTTCTCGAGAAAAGCAACACTCAGGGGGACTTCTGTAACTTTGCTTGCAGCAGCACCTTGGTGTGTTTTCTGTGTTCTCCAAGTGAAAATAAGCCTGTCCGGAGCCCGTGGTAGCTCCAGCTGCTTTGGAACACATTCTGCCACACTTGCTCTTTCTGCATGTCTCTAGCAGCCAGAAAGCGCTGTAAAGCGCTCCTTTCTTGAGAAAAGCAACACTCTGGGAAACCTCTGTAACTTTGCTTGCAGCAGCACCTTGGTGTGTTTTCTGTGTTCTCCAAGTGAAAATAAGCCTGTCCGGAGCCCGTGGTAGCTCCAGCTGCTTTGGAACACATTCTGCCACACTTGCTCTTTCTGCGTGTCTCTAGCAGCCAGAAAGCGCTGTAAAGCGCTCTTTTCTCGAGAAAAGCAACACTCTGGGAAACCTCTGTAACTTTGCTTGCAGCAGCACCTTGGTGTGTTTTCTGTGTTCTCCAAGTGAAAATAAGCCTGTCCGGAGCCCGTGGTAGCTCCAGCTGCTTTGGAACACATTCTGCCACACTTGCTCTTTCTGCATGTCTCTAGCAGCCAGAAAGCGCTGCAAAGCCTTCTTTTCTCGAGAAAAGCAACACTCAGGGGGACTTCTGTAACTTTGCTTGCAGCAGCACCTTGGTGTGTTTTCTGTGTTCTCCAAGTGAAAATAAGCCTGTCCGGAGCCCATGGTAGCTCCAGCTGCTTTGGAACACATTCTGCCACACTTGCTCTTTCTGCATGTCTCTAGCAGCCAGAAAGCGCTGTAAAGCGCTCTTTTCTCGAGAAAAGCAACACTCAGGAAGGGTTCTGTAACTTTGCTTGCAGCAGCACCTTGGTGTGTTTTCTGTGTTCTCCAAGTGAAAATAAGCCTGTCCGGAGCCCGTGGTAGCTCCAGCTGCTTTGGAACACATTCTGCCACACTTGCTCTTTCTGCATGTCTCTAGCAGCCAGAAAGCGCTGCAAAGCACTCTTTTCTCGAGAAAAGCAACACTCTGGGAAACCTCTGTAACTTTGCTTGCAGCAGCACCTTGGTGTGTTTTCTGTGTTCTCCAAGTGAAAATAAGCCTGTCCGGAGCCCGTGGTAGCTCCAGCTGCTTTGGAACACATTCTGCCACACTTGCTCTTTCTGCATGTCTCTAGCAGCCAGAAAGCGCTGTAAAGCGCTCTTTTGCCCGAGAAAAGCAACACTCTGGGGAACCTCTGTAACTTTGCTTGCAGCAGCACCTTGGTGTGTTTTCTGTGTTCTCCAAGTGAAAATAAGCCTGTCTGGAGCCCGTGGTAGCTCCAGCTGCTTTGGAACACATTCTGCCACACTTGCTCTTTCTGCATGTCTCTAGCAGCCAGAAAGCGCTGTAAAGCGCTCTTTTCTCGAGAAAAGCAACACTCTGGGGAACTTCTGTAACTTTGCTTGCAGCAGCACCTTGGTGTGTTTTCTGTGTTCTCCAAGTGAAAATAAGCCTGTCCGGAGCCCGTGGTAGCTCCAGCTGCTTTGGAACACATTCTGCCACACTTGCTCTTTCTGCATGTCTCTAGCAGCCAGAAAGCGCTGTAAAGCGCTCTTTTCTCGAGAAAAGCAACACTCTGGGAAACCTCTGTAACTTTGCTTGCAGCAGCACCTTGGTGTGTTTTCTGTGTTCTCCAAGTGAAAATAAGCCTGTCCGGAGCCCGTGGTAGCTCCAGCTGCTTTGGAACACATTCTGCCACACTTGCTCTTTCTGCATGTCTCTAGCAGCCAGAAAGCGCTGTAAAGCGCTCTTTTCTCGAGAAAAGCAACACTCTGGGAAACCTCTGTAACTTTGCTTGCAGCAGCACCTTGGTGTGTTTTCTGTGTTCTCCAAGTGAAAATAAGCCTGTCCGGAGCCCGTGGTAGCTCCAGCTGCTTTGGAACACATTCTGCCACACTTGCTCTTTCTGCATGTCTCTAGCAGCCAGAAAGCGCTGTAAAGCGCTCTTTTCTCGAGAAAAGCAACACTCTGGGAAACCTCTGTAACTTTGCTTGCAGCAGCACCTTGGTGTGTTTTCTGTGTTCTCCAAGTGAAAATAAGCCTGTCCGGAGCCCGTGGTAGCTCCAGCTGCTTTGGAACACATTCTGCCACACTTGCTCTTTCTGCATGTCTCTAGCAGCCAGAAAGCGCTGTAAAGCGCTCTTTTCTCGAGAAAAGCAACACTCTGGGGGACTTCTGTAACTTTGCTTGCAGCAGCACCTTGGTGTGTTTTCTGTGTTCTCCAAGTGAAAATAAGCCTGTCCGGAGCCCGTGGTAGCTCCAGCTGCTTTGGAACACATTCTGCCACACTTGCTCGTTCTGCATGTCTCTAGCAGCCAGAAAGCGCTGTAAAGCGCTCTTTTCTCGAGAAAAGCAACACTCCGGGAAACCTCTGTAACTTTGCTTGCAGCAGCACCTTGGTGTGTTTTCTGTGTTCTCCAAGTGAAAATAAGCCTGTCCGGAGCCCGTGGTAGCTCCAGCTGCTTTGGAACACATTCTGCCACACTTGCTCTTTCTGCATGTCTCTAGCAGCCAGAAAGCACTGTAAAGTGCTCTTTTCTCGAGAAAAGCAACACTCAGGGGGACTTCTGTAACTTTGCTTGCAGCAGCACCTTGGTGTGTTTTCTGTGTTCTCCAAGTGAAAATAAGCCTGTCCGGAGCCCGTGGTAGCTCCAGCTGCTTTGGAACACTTGGAACACATTCTGCCACACTTGCTCTTTCTGCATGTCTCTAGCAGCCAGAAAGCGCTGTAAAGCGCTCTTTTCTCGAGAAAAGCAACACTCTGGGAAACCTCTGTAACTTTGCTTGCAGCAGCACCTTGGTGTGTTTTCTGTGTTCTCCAAGTGAAAATAAGCCTGTCCGGAGCCCGTGGTAGCTCCAGCTGCTTTGGAACACATTCTGCCACACTTGCTCTTTCTGCATGTCTCTAGCAGCCAGAAAGCACTGTAAAGTGCTCTTTTCTCGAGAAAAGCAACACTCAGGGGACTTCTGTAACTTTGCTTGCAGCAGCACCTTGGTGTGTTTTCTGTGTTCTCCAAGTGAAAATAAGCCTGTCCGGAGCCCGTGGTAGCTCCAGCTGCTTTGGAACACATTCTGCCACACTTGCTCTTTCTGCATGTCTCTAGCAGCCAGAAAGCGCTGTAAAGCGCTCTTTTCTCGAGAAAAGCAACACTCTGGGAAACCTCTGTAACTTTGCTTGCAGCAGCACCTTGGTGTGTTTTCTGTGTTCTCCAAGTGAAAATAAGCCTGTCCGGAGCCCGTGGTAGCTCCAGCTGCTTTGGAACACATTCTGCCACACTTGCTCTTTCTGCATGTCTCTAGCAGCCAGAAAGCGCTGTAAAGCGCTCTTTTCTCGAGAAAAGCAACACTCTGGGAAACCTCTGTAACTTTGCTTGCAGCAGCACCTTGGTGTGTTTTATACACGCTGGAGGTAGCTCCAGCTGCTTTGGAACACATTCTGCCACACTTGCTCTTTCTGCATGTCTCTAGCAGCCAGAAAGCGCTGTAAAGCGCTCTTTTCTCGAGAAAAGCAACACTCTGGGAAACCTCTGTAACTTTGCTTGCAGCAGCACCTTGGTGTGTTTT